>NC_132782.1:101929919-102232949 GCF_048418805.1 Vulpes vulpes
CATGGGCAGGTAGCAATTTTTGGATTTCACATGCAGCGGTTTCTAATAAACATCGTGGCCACCCAGTTCTGAGCAAGACCAAAAATGAATGGGTCCACTCATTCACTGCTGGTGGGAGTACAGAACAATGCAGCCGCTTTGGATAACAATTTGGCAACTTCTTAAAAAGTTAAATATAAATTCACCATATGACCCAGAAATTCCACTCCTGGGAACATACCCAAGAAAAATGGAAACATATGTCTCTACACGCAGACTTACACATGAATGCTTACAGCAGCATTATTTACAACAGGCAAAAGGGAAAGAACTCAAGTGTCCATCAAGCAATGAACGAATCAACTGTGGTATATCCAAACGGTGGAATAATATTCGGCAGTGCGCCCCAACACGTACAGACCTTCACAACAGTGTGCTAAGTGGAAGAAGCCAGATACAAAAGAGTACCTGCTGTGAGATGTCCAGAATGGGTAAACCTACAGGGACAGAGGTAGATTAGCAGTTGCCTGGGTGTGACTCCAGGTAGGGATAACGACACTTACTAGGGTGATAAGAATGTTTTAAAACTAGGTTATGGTGATGGTTGCACACCTCGGTGAATTTACTAACAATCACCGGACGGTGGTACCCTTAAAACCTGTGAGTTTTATGGCATATAAATCCCACCTCAATAAAGTTTTTTAAGAATTAAAGGTTTCTGTTATGTCCTCTCTGGTTTCATGTTTCACCTCCCTAGAACTCAAAATACTTACGAATCTCTTAACTGCAACAGACCCGGAGACCTGCTGTTTATTCCAGATGAGGCTACAGCAAGGCCTCTGGCCCAAACACATACCCTGGAGACAGCACATCAGCTGACTCCTCAGAAGATGAAAATAAACACACAGGAACCGGGTTCTCGATTTTTTTTTTTTTTTTTACAGCCAGAGCTGAATTCATCTGTGGTCAGAGTATCATCTGGGCACGGCAGGCCAATGCCTGTGAGGACACCCCCAAGACCCACAGCCGTGATCTCCAACCCAAACCAGCCAACCAGACCTGCAAAGGCCTGGGCCGGAAGGGAGTCGGCAATGAAGGCAATTATGGCAACGGGCTAATCCATCAGCTGGCTTCCCTGGAGAAAAGACAAGGAAAATCTGCCATACTGAGAACCAGATTCACTACCCTCCACAAATACACCTACGCCCGCCAACTCGCACCCGCATCCAAGATGACATGTGTTTTGAAACATGCTGTCATCCTGAAAGTGACTCTTTGGGGTCACATTCCAATGTCAGAAGCTTGGAAGAAAATGAGAACTCTAACCAGCAATATAGCTTTGGCTTTCCTCCAAATGGTGTACACACACACACAAAATCTCATGAGGGATGCCTGAACAGCTCCGTCAGTTGAGTGGCTGATTCTTGATTTCGGCTCATGGATCTCAGGGTCGTGGGATTGAGACTCGCATCGGGTTCTATATTCAGCATGGAGCCCGCTTAGGATCCTCTCTCTGCCCCTCCCCTACTCTTTCTCTTCCCCCCTTCCAAATAAATAAAATAACTCTAAAAAAAATCTCATGAAATTCTGAACTATTACAACATCTCCTTCTTTGGAAAAACAGGACCATCCAAGTCACTTGCAGGGGATGATATATATGAAAATTATAAAGAAGAAGAAGGTGGGGCCAGGGGGAAGTTGTCTAGAATGATCCAGTCCCTGTGGCAGCTCACTTCCCTAGTTCACTCCATCGCCCACGAACACACTCGATGGCAGCAGCTGGCTCAAAGTTAAAGCCAGAATGCAGGGCTGGGATGTGGGACTCGAGCAGGCCCACCCGTGGGCCCGGCCATGACCTCGGTCATCTGGGTGCCAGACTCAGGTAGCTGAGCTGACCAGGCTTGGAAGAAGTCCTGCTGAGGAGGCTTCGGGCTGGGAGTATGGAACTGGGGCTCCAGCTAGTGATTTAGCACCATTTCCTTTGTAGCCCAGAAGGTATTTGGATCAGGAATACTAGCCTCATACCCAGAGGAGGACCGATAAGCTCTTTCTCCCTTTTCATTGAAAAAGAAAATATCTAAGATACCAGAGAATACAGTAAAATCCTTAACTCCATTTTTTTCCTTTCCTTTTTTTTTTTTTTTTTCCTTTCCCTCTCCTTTCCTAGTGGCAAGGCTGGATAAGCTTATCAAGTGCAGGCAAACTACATCTTAGCTCTGATCCTTTCGAGAAATCCATTTGGTGCCTTTAACGTTTCATTTGGCAGATTGAATTTCGGACATGTATTTATGGGGCTGGGTTTGCCCTTAACAGAGTATTGCATAAATCCCATTACAGTATCCACTTTAGCGTGTTTGGGGTTTTCTAAGCCAGAGTTTTATTTAAGTGGACAGCCCCAGAATGACCTGCTCTGGCTTAGAAATTCTCTCCTGTCCCTGCGGAACCAACCTTTGCAGATTGCCTCCATCATTATCAATGTCAAGTGATGTTTTTGGAAAAGACCTTCTGGCACAGCGCGGAAGGAGGCATGTCCTAGCTTCAGAGAAATTGGTGACAGGGTATTATTGCATCCAGTGCGTTATGGGGTTCTCTTCCAGGGACCATCTCACCCCACGTTCTTCTTTTTTTCTAGCAATAGCCCAGGAAGCTTTGTTAACGATAAAATGCTTTCCTGTATTTCTTTTAAAGATTTATTTACTTAGAGAGAAAGGGAGCCAGAGAGTGTGCATGGGGGAGGAGGGGCAGAGGGAGAGGGAAACAGAGTCCCAAGCAGACTCTGCACTCAATGGGCCTGACCCTGAGATCACAACCTGAACCAAACCCAAGAGCTGGTTGCTCAATCAACTGCACCACTCAAGGCACCCTGCTTTTCTGTATTTCTTAAGTTTCCAACAAGGAAACTGTATTATTTGTACTTTCTGGAGGGGAAAAAAATTATAAAGAATAGTCAGCTGGGAAACAAAACAAAGAAGCAAAAGATCTGCTTGAGGAATTCTAGGTAAACCAGCTCCTCCCTCCACCATCAGCTTAACCACTGAACGAAGCAGAATGAGCAACCCTGCCATGCGTGTGGTCGGGAGCACGACAGGCAGTGCCTTGCACGGATGGGCTTGGGGCTGCCTGGCCTGTGTGTTCATGGCACTCGCCTTGGTTCTTGGTCACTGGGGTGGGCCGGGCCATGGACAGTAGTGGCAGCAAGGTGCACACGGCTCAGCGCTGGGGGGGGGGGGGGGGGCCACACAGCTACACCGCAGGGGACAAGGCAGGGGACAAGGAGACTGAAGCAGCAGCAGGATGGGGACGCGAGCTGTCCCCTAGGGACCAGTCTTGGACGTGCATCTGAAGCTCTCCCGTCACTGACTTGTCACATCACCTGGCTCGAGAGCAGAAATGCAAGGATGGTGGCTGGCAGGGAGTCAGCCTCAGAAACACTCATGAAGCTAAAGGCGTGTCACCTGGCCTTCTGGGGTGCTCTCCTTCCAAAGCAGAGTTCCCCTGGAACTCAACTCGACGACCCTGGGTCAAGTCACCGCACTTCACCAAGTGACTTGTGAGCAAGTTTTTAGAGAGGTGGCAGCTGCTGCAGTAAATGAAGAAGGACACACCACGGGAAGCTTCAGGGGCTATTTCAGGCTCCCGCTGTCTGAAGGCGGCTGTGGGTTTGGTTACGGCTTAGTTTGGCCTCAGAGAGTGGAGAGGCAAACACTTCTTTATGGGGAAAAAACCACCTTGGGAGACTTCATGGATTCATTCAGCCAAGACTCACCAAGTTTCTGCCATGTGCCAGGCTCCCCGCTCGGTGCTGGCATCCAAATGGGAGCTGCAAAGAGCAGGCCCTGCCCACAGCAGATTATAGTCTGGGGATGGACAGAGAGTGAATGTGGAACTCGAAGAGTGGGGGGGGGTGTCCAATGCCCAGAGATGGAGTCCAGACAGCCTGGCTCCTGCAGACCAGACCCATGTCTGTCCAAAGGGAATCCAGAGTACTAAAACCCAGCGCCCCCTCTCTACGGCTTAATTTTCTAAAGATTCTCTCATCGATTATATTTTCTTCCTGTCCTACCTGCCTGTGAGCAGCTGGGGACAGAAGTCGTGTGTCATGATGCCATGATTTTTAGGTACCACAGGAGGCAAAAGGCACAACTTCATTTACCTCCAACTAAAGGTGGGCAAGTGTTCATGTCCCCATTGCAGAGATGAAGAAATAGAGGCTCCGAGAGGTGAAGTGACTTGTCCAGGGTCACACAGACAGAAAGAGGTGCAGGGGCTGAACCAAGGCTGTTGGGCTCCAGAGTCCATCCCAGCCACTGGGTCACCACCTCGCCTTTCAGGGAAGTTTGCTGTGGCTCTGACGCTGACACCACCAGCCTAAATGCGGTGGTCGGCGCACAGTAGGCGATCAGTCAGGGTCCGCTAAATTGAATTTGATCATCTTATTTAAAGCTACCACAATCACACTCAGCTTTTAAGCTCCGGGCTGGGAACAAGGTCATTCTATAAAAATGGAAAGCAGAAATTTACCCTGAGGAGTTTCTGGGGAGTTAGGAAACCAGAAAGGAATCTATTCAAATGACCACAGTGCGAAGACACAGCCTCGGTGCATGATGATTTAAATGAGATGCGTTGAGGAATTATGTAACTGCTCAGAAACACGGTTTCGGCCTTGGCCAGCACGTCGCTCTTTGTAAAACTTCTAAGTTCACGATATAGAAGAGTAGGGTTTTCTATAACTGCTTGGGTCACGCAGGGAGATGAAGACATATTCTGTTCGCTAACACTTGTGCTTCCCACAGAGAACAGTTTGGAGAACTGTCCATATGAGACGGCTGGTGACAATACGGCAGGAATAATAACTGCCCTCCTGCGTACTTCCTGGATGGCAGGCTCGTGCTAAGGGATGTACCTGAGTTAGGTCACTGAATCCTCCCAAGACCCTTCGGTGGCAGGCCAACGCTCCGGCTCCTACTTTACAGGGAAGAAAACTGAGTGAGGCCGGGCTCTGAACGCGGGCGTGTGCCTGAGTGCCCTCAGTCCTTCGATCACATTTGCAACATGTTGCTGTAAAGAACACTGAAGATCATGTGCAGGGGGGAGAAAATGCTTGCCAAAATGCTGACATCTTAGACAGGAAAGGCAAGAAGTCTGGGACCATCTGGGCCCTTGTTGGGTACAAGCTGTCTCCTTTCCACTTTAATGGCGTTCCCCTGAGCTAACTTCCCACATGTGGCCACACGAACGCACTTTTCAAACCTAGTATCCTCTGCCTCCAAGCATATTTGTCTCTGCTGAAATCAAAGGCATTTAGGGACAAGCGATTTTTATCTGTACCAAATGTTTGTTGGGGACACTCCAGGAAACGGTCCCACACGAAGCCAACATGCACCATGTCACCCGCAACTGCTTGGCACGCACTCGTGTCCACATTGCAACACTAGGAATTCTATTTTTTCTCAGAGCATCACATGGGATCAAATCACCAGGGCACCAAATTCCACTTCACAGTACTTGTGGCAAGGAGGCTGGGTACTGGTTGTGCTTGGGGCAGCCAGCCATTCTGCATGGGACTGTTCACACACTTGTGCAAATGCTTCCCTTTCAGTGTGAGCTGGATTTAGGGAATCATCTAAGGAACAGAGTGTGGCAGGAGTGATGGTATTTCATGTCCAGCTCCCATCTTAGAGGCCCCCTTTCCCAAGCACTTGCTTCCTCAGATTGCAGGCTCTGGGGGAATCCAGCTGCCATGTTGTGAGATGACCTATGTTGAGGAATAACAGAGGCCTCCAGCCTAACTGCCAGTAAAGAACTGAGACTCTCAGACCAATGGCCTGTGAGAAACTGAGGCCTGCTAGCAACCATGTGAGTGGGCTTAGAGGCTGATCTTGGCCCCTCTTGAGCTTTCAGATGATACTACAGCTCTGGCCATCAGTCAAATGCAGAATGGACTGATAACTTCTATTTTTTTTCTGATTAAAGTAACACATGTTCATGGAGAAAAATTCAGAAAATAAAGTTCAAAAATTTAGGAAATAAAGTTCTGGCCTTGAGCCAGAACACTCAGCTCAGCTCTTCCTAGATAATTAACCCACAGAAACTGTGAGATAAAGGTCTATTATTTTAATCCACTGGGTTTTGGCATCATTTGTTATGCAGCAATAGGTAATTAATACAGCCTCCCCCACCCACAATCAACTTGAATACCAATCATTAAAAATACACATTCCATGTTGTAGGAAACATATGTCAAAATGTATAAATAGTAAATTTCTTTGTACTTCATTCAGACCAAGACAGGTGAGGGGTGCTTGGGTGGCTCAGTTGGGTTAAGCATCTGTCTTTGGCTCAGGTCATGATCTGGGATCGAGCCCTGCATCAGGCTCCCCTCAGCAGGAACTCTACTTCTCCTCCCTGCCCTGCCCATACTCTCTTTTTCTCCCAAATAAAAAAATAAAATCTTAAAAAAAAAAAAAAAAAAAGACCAAGGTAGATGAGAAAGGCATTTTGGAGATTCTAGAGCCAAAGGTAGGTCAACAATCTGAAGGCATTAGATCAATCTGCACTTACTCTGTGAAGACAGAAATGAACGGGCACTGCTACTGGGCCAGCTAACATAAAAGGACATAGAACGAAAACTTTCCTGAGAACAATTTCAACATGGAAACACAAATTGCCATTAAATGTCTATTTGATCACCTTGGGGACACCTGCTCACTCACAAATAAGCAATAAATTGTAAATACCAGAATGATTTCTCAAAGAGGATCCACATCCATATCTAGCTGTAGTTGGCACAACTGTATCCCATATCAGTTATTTGTACCCATTCTTTGATTTTAGTTATGTGGAAGAGTAGCCACCTGACAGGCCACAGAGACACTGGACCTGTGTCCCTCAGTCCCTCGCTAGCTGTACCACGGCAGAATAGAGACAGAGTCTTATTTCCTCATCTGCACAATCTGGATAAGATCTACTTCATCATGTCAATATAAGGGTTCCAGGCACTTATATTTGAAAGTGGTTGGCCTGGTCTATGGCACATGGTTGGCCAATAAAATACGTACTTCCTCGCGTAAGCTCCTCCTTGGCTCTCTGCTACCATCTCTGTTAACCCAGGCTGGATATCCCCAATAGGTGTTGCCTCACACTTTAGGGTCAAAGGAGTCCATATCACATAGGAATTTAAAAGCAAAGGCTACTGATGGAGAAAAGCCAAGTTCCCACACTAACTAATGGTGTGGGCTGTGAGCACTTTGCTCTCATCTGATCAACGGGGTTACACCACACCTGCCTGTGTTCCAATGACTGAATGATCTAATGTATCAGAGACCCAGAAGAGTGCCAGGCACACAGTAAGCATTAAATAAATGTTAGATATTTTGTTAAAGTTATTATTTTTTATGATTAGTCTGTCATTATCTAACTCATAATCAGTTACAGAATGGTCTATGGGACAAATCCAGCCCACAGAAATGTTTGGTTCACACGGTATTATTTTAAGAAATAACAAATTTGAACTGCTTCCCAATATATATCCCAGATGACCCTGAAAAATTCAAATTTCTGGATTCTCATAAAACCTGAAAAAGCAGATGATCCTGGTCCACTGTCCACTCAAGACAGAGCCTTCATCCTTCCTCACCACAGTCCTCACTGCTCCCTAACACCTTACGCCTGTCCTCTAGAACATATTTACCCACCTGCCTGGCCTTAAGGGTATTTGAGTTTTTGACACTCACTTTAATTTCTTAAACACTTGCCTCTATTTGAAATCCTAAGGCCTTTTTAAAAAAAAAAAAAAAAAATCAAGTACTCTAGCAACGGCAAGAATAGATAATGAATAAGATTAAGTCTTCCCTAAGGAAATCCACAGCAAGAGTAAGTGGCAGATAATGGCTGAGGATAAAGATAGAGTCAGATCAAAAAAAGGATAAAGATCCAGCTCTCTGCAATAACCCTCCACACATGACTCAAAAATGAGCTGTGAGAGCTTAAATATCAAAATTGTTGCCCTCCCCTTATCCCTGTGATGGTTAATTTTATACATCCATTTGACTGGGTCACAGGGTGCCCAGACATTTGGTAAAATATTATTCTGGGTGTGTCTTTGAGAGTGTTTCTGTAGGAGATCCACATGTGCATTGGAAGACTATATAAAGCAAATTGCCCTCCCTAAGGTGGTGGGCCTTGTCCGATCAGTTGAAGTCCGACTAAACCAGGCTGACCCTCCTACAAGAGAAGGGGACTTCCTCCTGCTTGACAATCTCCAATCTGGGACACTGGATCTTTGCCTTCACATTCAAACTGAGACACTGGTTCTTCCTGGTTCTTGAGATTGCTGACCTTTGAATTAGAACTTAAGCCATCCATTCTCCTGGTGCTCAGACCTTCAAACTTGGACTGGAACTACACTATCAGCTCTCCTGGGTCTCTGGCTTGCTGACTGCACATCTGGGGACTTCTCAGCCTCATAATAGCATGAGCAAATCCCCTACAGTAAATCTCTTTCTCTCTCTAAAGACACCCTACTGGTCCTGTTTCTCTGGAGAAACCTAACATGCTCCCACCTCCCCCAAAAAGAGGCTGTTATATATTGATGGTACGGAACTTACAACTGATGGCAGGTCAGCATCAGAGAGCCACACACAGCCGGGTCTCTTCCTGCAACCTGCTGTGTAAACTGAAGAGGCTCAACTACATGACTACATGTAGGATCATCAGCAGCGACAGGCTGCCTTAAACGTCCTTTTGTAGATCCTGCAGGTCCCACAGCTCTGGGTTTCCAGTGAGCTTGGTGGGTTCTCCTGCATTGATGGAAAGAGCAGAGGCCACCTCAGGGGATGCTGGGAAGAAGCAGAGGCATCCTCCCATAAGCCCTTGCAGCTCTCTTCCCAAGTCCTTACCTACTCCAAGTCCAGCTGTCTGCATCCTTATTCTCTCCGGGTAGAGAAGACGACGAGACCATCACATTCCCACTAAAATAGCAATTTCATCCATTAACCCTCTTCTAGAGAAGTACACTGAGAGTGGCGTCAAGGTAGATTTGCAGTTTCTTCTTCACACGTTCATCTTTGGTTTCTAAATTTTGTCTCTATGAACACACGTTGCTTCAATCAGCAAAGATAAGTTACCTATTCATTCTGCATCCGTTCTACAGCAGGCAGTGTAGCTCAGTATTTAGAGACCGGGGCCACCGAAGCCACACTGCCTGGGTGTGAATCCTGACTCTGCTCCGTGGCCTTGAGCAAAGATCTTAAACCTTTCCATAAAACCGGGGTGAAAATAGTTTTCACCTCCTAGGGTTGCAAGGATTAAAATCCATGCTAAGGGCTTAAAATGAGCTTGGTAAATGGCAAATGCTCCTTAAGTGCTTACTACTATTATTGCTGTTGCGGTTTCATGGTATTTATATACGGTATTATATCATATAATATAAACACATTTTATTGTATTTATCGAGTGTCTGCCATATGACAGGCATTCAAAATACAGTAATAAGCAAAATTAACCCCCTGATCCCATGGGTGTTACCCTAAATGGAGGGTAAGGCATTACACACATACATACATACACACACACACACACACACACACACACACGCACTCACTCCACATCATTACCAAAGGTGATGGTGGTAATTTCCACAAAAGCAGGTGTAAATAAGAGGCCATCCTGGCTGGGAACAGATGTGAGTACTAACTTTGATCCTTAGCACAGCACTTAGCATCCAGAAGATGCTCACAAAATAGCAGCTGAATTGGAGCTGATTGGGTGGACTTCAATCAGCGGCAGAAAGATCTTCAAGAGCGGGGGCTGCAGACCTATCCCTCGCCTACAGAGGACCCCCTCGTCCCGGCCCATGTCACCACTGTGCTTTCCTGGCCACCATCCCTCAGCTGGGTGACCTCAGAAGAAAGACCCTAACTGGCCTCCCCGACTCTATTCTCACCTGCTTTCAGGGATGCCTCTAATATCTGGTCCCGAGATGGATGTTTAAAAGAATACTTTTTGTTCTGAAATAACTTCAGATTTGTGGGAAAGTCACAAAGCCAGTGCAGAGGCCGCATGCCCTTCGCCCAGCTTCTCACGTCCACACCCCGCCGCACCGTAGCTCATCGGGCCACACCAAGACATCAACGCTGGCGCAACCCCATTCACGGAGACCCTAAACTGCAGGCTTTCTTTGGATTTCACCATTTTTTCCACCAACGACTTCTGCTGTTCCAGGACCCAAGCCAGAAAACCACACAGCATTTGTCATCATGTCTAGACCAGGGGGATTGTTTTAAAAGCTCAGTGCCCATCATTTCCCTACCTTAAGCTCCATGAGGATTTCCTATTCATTTTGTATGAAATCTGAATCCCCAGCGCCGGTTTCCAAGGTCCATGCAACCAAGCCCCTCCGCCCTTTCCTGTCCCTCACCTCTCAGCCACGCTCCCCTACCTCACTGTGCCCTCGCACACGGGGCTTCAGTCCTTTTTGAAATCCCAAACTTGGTCCATTCTCCGCACCTGCTGCGCCCTCTGCCTGGAAGCCTGTTTCCTCAAGTGGTCTCACAGCTGATTCCTCCTCAAGTTCAGGTGTGCCTGCGTGACCCTCGCTGGAGAGGCCTCCCTCATCACCCGGCCAAGCCAGCCCCACGCCGTGGCCATCACCCCCCAGCACCTGCGTCTCTTCTGCTTGCACAAGCGCACTCACTGCTTCCCGAACTGATCCTATTTATACATCTCTGATGGATGGCCTGGCCTCCTCCGGGACACAATGTAGAGACCTTGTCCATCTTGTTCCTCATTTCACTTCAAGTTCCTAGGACAGGACCTGGCACATAGTAGATGCTCAGTAAATACTTCTGAAACTAGGAGTTGAAAGAATAGATGAAGGAAGGATTGCTGTTTGCAAATGTTCACAGGTGTATCCCAAGAATCTCAAACTGTGCCTGCATCCAGTAGGTACTCAGTAAATACCTCTTGAATTAAATGCTGGTCACTGACTTGGCCCAAGAACCTCACATAGTGCCTGGCCCATATAGCGGGTGTCCATAAATACTTGTCGGGTGGTGTTTGAATGCATGCTGTCCATTTCCAAAGAAAAGAGGTGACCACAGGAAGGGGAGTCAGCTGGAGGCCACTTTCCCACCTAAGGATTTCTCCCAAGAGGTTGCCAGCAAGGAAAGCTGGAAGCCTTCCCAACAGCTGCACGGACATCTGTTTGGAAAGAGCACCGGTCCGCGTGGGGCTGTGCTGGGGTGGTGGCTGCCACGAGGCCAGCACAGGGACTGTCCAGACGCTCCTCCTTGCTTGTTCGGCAAGTCACACCCAGCATGGAGACTCCTCAGCAGCCCCGGGATGCAAAGTTGCTGCAGAAAAGGCAGCTGATTAATACCCTCCGAGGGTCTATTGTCTGAATCCTGTCACCAAAGGAGAAACAGCTGTTTACAGTTTGTTTATTCATCTCCCTTTGGAGCCTTTTCCGAGGAAACACAAATGCTTGTTCTCCAAGGCACAATTCGGCAGCTGAAGGGAGCTAAGAAAACGGTGTTTATTCCTAACAGGATAAAGAGGGGGGACTCTTAGGAAGTTTGGACACTAGTGGGAAGACAGCTCTCTGACAGGCGCCGGACCTCATGGTGAGGTCTTATACAATGCTAGGCTCTCGAGGGATGCCTGGGAGCCTGATCCGAATCCCAGAGAGGATTTGGTAGGTGAGCACCCACACATATGAGAGACCTGGAATAGCTCCTTAGGCTTAGAAGTGAGAGAGGCAAGTGATCACCTGTTATTGAATACAGGTGATGCCCTACACAAGGCCATCATGTACAGCTGTGCAGGTTGGGCACTGCACATAGTTCCCAGTGAGGGAGTAATCTAGCCATGCTCCATAGTTCAGGGCTGTTCTCTTCAGAGGGAGCAACACCTCTCTTATGCATAAACACTGTTTTAGGGACGAGCCATGCCTCTACCTGGAGTGAGCACTTTTCTCTAACACATCAAGGCACCATGTAACAGCCTAAAAGCAGATAGTGTCCACCAGACCAGACTGAAAACCCACAAGGACAGAGGCCTCTCTTTCGTTCCCATCCTGGGCTTTTCATGGTCCCCACCATCTTTCCTCCTCCTTCGATCAGGTTCATCCACCCTCCGCTTCCCAACAAGAAGGCTGGAAAGCACTCATTCTCCATCTATTCAAGTCTCCCCATAAGGTTTAGCTATATGGTAGAGTTGAGCAAGGCCTTCTTACAGGTCTGAGGAGGTAGAGAAGGTGCCAGAAGGCTTCTGCTGGATCTATGGGCATCTGACTATGAGCTACGGGCCCCTGATTCCCTCAGGGAGGAAAGAAACACGGGGTCAGGGACACGGGGGGTCCAGGGGCAGGCTGGGGGATAAGGGACAAGCAGGCAGGGGGCCAGATTTAGTTCAGGGGTCATAGTGTGCTGCTTTCGTAAGTAAAGTTTTACTGGAACACAGATAGGCCATCCGTCGCTGGCTGCTTTCACGCTCCAAGGACAGAGTGGAATCGTTGCCACAGGGACTATATGGCCCCGTGAAGCCTAATACATTCACTGTCTGGCCCTTTACAGAAAACGTTTGCCGAAACCTGCCCTAGAATTGTTTGTTCATGTATTTACTAAGACGTTTATTATTTATTATCTGCCTTCCCCCTCTCCAATGCTAATGCCACAGGGCTGGCGGGGGGGGGGGGGGGGGGCACTGTTTTGTTCACAGATCTATTTCTAGCTCTTAGTACCTGGCAGGTGCGAGGCACTCGGTGTTTCCTGAACAGATGAATGATCATCAGTGTTTGCGCTGCTCAATGCAGGAGGTGATGTTATCATCCCGCCTGGTACTTGAGGCCAGCGGCGTTGGCCAGAGTCTCACAGCTGCTCTGTGATGGCACCAGGACTTGAACCCAGGCCTTTCCACTAAAGAGGGTGGGCCCCTCTTTAAACCAGCGGTGTGGCTTCTGGAACAACACGGAAACTCTTCTTCTGCCTGTATCACCTCATCTGTGCATCTGTTCTCATCCTGCCTTCCTCATAGGGCTGTTAAGGGGACCAGATGACATCAAAGTGGCAGTTTCTTTTAATCTGGACATATATTCATTTTCCTGTTTAAAAGTAAGTTTTGCTTTTTTTTTTTTTTAAGAGAGAGAGCGAGGGCACACGCTACTTGGGGGATGGGCAGGGGGAGGGGGAGAGAGAGAATCTCAAGTGGGCTCCACGTTCAGTGCAGAGCCTGATGCAGGGCTTGATCCCACGACCCTGAGATCAAGACCTGAGCCAAAATCAAGAGTCAGACACTCAACTGACTGAGCCACCTAGGCCCCCCTAAAAACAAACGTATTTAATTCTTACAATAAGCTTTTGAAGCAGGGACCACTGTCATCCCCACTTTACAGGCAGGAAGAGATAGTACGTCCAGTCCAAGCTCATACAAACAGTAAGGGGTTCCAGGACTCACACCCTCAGTTTCCAATGATGAGGTGACACTGCCTCTCTAGAAATGAGGTGAGTGACACGGGCCCCAAAATGTCAAGCTCAGAAAGCACGGTGCTCCCCCCACGGCCGCTCCTGGCTCTACAGCTGGTCAGGTGGACAGAGAGGGCCCCGAAGCCTCCATTCCCATGGAACCCTTCTAGAGACCCAAGGGGTTGCTCTGAAATTGCAATGCTCCGGAGGAAGGCCCAGCCACCCCTGGGTGTGACCAGCCCAGTGAGAACCAAGGTCGGTCCTCCCCGCCCACCCTCTTTGGGCCCTCTGCCGGGCTCAGCACAACCAGTGTCTCCCCCAAGTCCAGAAGCCGTGGCCAAGCTCACTGAGCAGACAAGGAGGAGCCTCGAATGTCGCCTGGCCTCGAAGGACGAGGGAGCCCTCACCCTTGTCCCCTCCCTCCCTCGGCGAGCCTGCAGATCGGGATCTCTGAAAATGGTTTCCACAACTCAGTTGGCAGCAATCAATTATTCACGACCTCGCTTCCCACAAACTCATAGACTGTCACTGTTAGCAAGATAATTTCTGGACTCGGCCCAACAGTCCTGCTCTAAGCTGTCAGGCCGCCCGCTGTTCATTTCCTCCCTTCCCCCCGGAGACCCCCAGGGCCCGCCAACCTCGACCCACCTGGACCCGGGGCGGAGAGGTGGGGTTGGAAGGGCCCGGGGTGCCGAGAGCCCGGGAGGGTCCCGAGGGCCAAGGGCTGCGTGACTCACTTCGGGCTTCTGGAGCAGAACGTCTGACCTCAGTTTAATCCAACTGGAAAACAGAGCTCAAGAATTCCAGACCCTGTGCCAGGCTCTGGGATGAATCCCACGTTATTTTATAAAATGCTCCGGGCTCTGAAAACATTGTGTTCTCTAGAAAGCATGACTTGTGAGGGTCTCCCGGACATGCTATCACCCTGCCAAGTTCACGGTCAAGAACTTGCTTGCTACTTGGCAGGGTTTATGAGCCATTAAGACCACCATTAGCTTTTTTTCTTTTTCCCCTCCAAAACACTTGAGGCTGTCTTTAGGAACATGTTCTCACATCCTGGGGAGAAGAAGGGATGCGACCTGATGCCTCGGAAAGACCCTCGGGTTCTGACATCAGACCCATGACGGGTCGAGCGCTAGCTCTGCCGGCTGAACAGGCCTGATTCGACGCAGGCCGCCTTTGCTCTCTCTATGCCTCAGCTTCCACATCTGTAAAATGGGAGAGTAACAGTACTTGCCCCCCACCCCCGCCGCCGCCCCAGGGCTGTGGTAAGGATCACATAAGACAGTGCATGTAAAAACACTAAGTGCCCAGCTGGCTGCATCACAAACATCCAGCCTCTTCTAACAGCCTGCCCTCGCCAGAGGCATCGCGGATTTCCTCTCGCAGTCTGGGGGCAATGGGGTGTGTGAGGAAACATTAAGGAAATGTACTCACCAATTGATAGAATTCATCCTGGGTATTAGAAATACTATTTGCTAAGTAGGAAAATATGCATCTTAAAATGAGGTTAATTAAGATCATTATTACAATCCCCACCTTAATTTTCGATGAGAAAGTGGGTACGAAGAAGTCACATGACTGGTTCAAGGCCACAATCACGCCCAGCTGACTGGGAACAGGATCCTGTCCCCTTCCACCCGGGAGAGAGGGAGGAAGGAGAACCAGCTCCTCCTCTTCCTATAAACATTAAAAGTAACAACACTAGCAAGCACTTTACGTGTTTAATATGTGCCCAGGCCCTGTGCTAAGTGAACTACCTGTATCAACTCACGGCCCTCTGAGGTAGACCCCATGACTCCCTCATTTTACAGATGAAGAAACTGAGGCATGGAGACTTCGCCCAGCTTGCCTAAACTCACACAGCTGGTAAGTGACAGAGCCGGGATCTCAACTCAGGCAGCCCAGCATGAGAATCCACCTCCTGGGGCGCCGGGGGTGGCTCAGTCTGTTAAGCATCTGACTCAGGTCATGATCTCCGGGTTGTAGGATGGAGCCTCGCATCAGGCTCTGTGCTCAGCCCCGAGTCTGCTCGAGATATTTTCCCCCTCCCTGTTCCTCTCCCTCTGCTCGTATGTGCTCTTTCTAAAATAAATAATTTCTTAAAAAAAAAAAATCCACAGGCTCACCTGGTCCATTGTATCGCACCCCTCAGCTGAGACAAACAGGGACACGTGTCGGGGAGCGGCATACAAACATCACGCCGTGTCCCTGCTCACACTCACACACGCCCAGAGAACGGCTCCTGAGCCCGGAGAGCACATCCACTTCGCCCTGGGATGAGGTGCTGGTGCCTCTCCTCCGTGCTCCCCCGCCGCATCTGCGCGGCCTGGCTGGCATGCCAAGGGCCAGGGGCAGTGTGCAGCCCCGGCCTGGGTCCAGGCTAGACCGCAGCACTCAGCCTCTCATCTGCCCCGTCTGTGGGCTTGGAGGATGGGAGAGCCCGAAGGGGGCAGGAGGATGGGGGCAGGGCCAGAGGCTGGGAGAGCCGATCTCCCCCACCCCCCACTTGTCCCCGTCCACCTGGTTCCAGCCAATTCACAATCACTTTATAGGGAACACGGGGTGGTTAAGAGCATGGGCTCTGTGACAACCTGCGTGGGTTAGAATGCAGATACCCCTCTTACCAGCTGTGCAGCCTTGGGGGAGTCACTTCCCTCTCCATGCCCCATTCCTCCATCCACAAAACAGTGACTTCAACAATGCTTGCACCACAGGGAAGCATTAAAAGGAAAGTGCCTGGCACGTGGTCAGTGATTCATAAATGGTACCTGCTATTATTTATTATAATCACCATGCGTCATCATCAGCATCCTCATCCGCGGGCCTCTGTGTCAGGTACCAACCACACACAGTGAATTTTAAGGTGCTGTCAGTATGGGTGGGGAGCAGGGAAGAAACCATGTGACAAGTTCTAGAGAAATCTTTGGGCTCTGGCTCTCACAATCTCATTTTAAAGCAGGGCTCCATAGCTCTGGCTTTGAGAGCGTCTCATCATCTGATCTTTCCTGTGATTTCCGAAGGAAATGAAAACGTTTACTGAGCAACTACTATGTGCCATTCACCATTCTAGCACGGGGGGGGGGGGGGGGGGGGGCGGTGTCACCCTGATGGAGTTAGGGCCAGAGAACAATCATGAAGGTAATGGGGAATGCCAATAAGGTCATAAGAGACCGGAGTTCACCATTAGGCAGAAGGGGGTGGATTCTAGGGGGGATAAGGCCCTTTTCTGCACACAACCACACCTGTACACACAGAGCAGGTGCATAAGGCTCCCGGCAGCTCTCTCTGAAGGGTGCAGGTCACAGCTGGAAGGAGGAAAGAGGAGGAAAGGTATGTATTACTTGGGCACAGAAGACCACGAAAGACCTAAAATTAGGGATCATAAGGGACCACCTAGAAATGTCCATTTTAAAGATGGGAAGAGAGAGGCCCTGACAGGCCGCCCAAAGCCACACAAAGAAGAGGCAATGCAGGGGCTGGTGCCCAGCTGTCCTGACTCCTGAAGTCCAGATCTGCTTTGGAAAGGGTGCAAGTGATCTCAGCACGGCATAGCCTTTGTGGTGTGTAGACGCTGCCACCAGGCCCAGGGCCAGCAGTCCCGTCTCTCTGCCACCTCTGGGGGTGGATGCCACCAGGTTGGGCAGGTGCAAGACGCCACTGTCAATCCAACGGCTGGAGAATGGGACCCAGGCCAGATGAGTCCTGACGTGGAGGTCGGGGGAGAGAAAGGGACATCATTCTAGAGGGGCAGGTGGCAAACAGAGGGAGGTTTTCTGCTGGAGGTGGGGAGGCCACAACCACAGAGGAGCTCTGCTGAGACAGTCAACAGTCAACTTTTCCCATCTGCTGGTGTTCCAGCTCCAAATCACCCAATGTCTAACCCAGTCGATGTTTTTAGGTGTTAGGGAACCGGCGTTAAGGGATGCAAGAATGGAGCTGCAGGGGACCCTGGTCTGGCTAGACCCTAGCCAGGGCCTGCAAGCTACCACTGGCCCTGGCTCGCCTGTCCCTGGTGGACGATCCTGCTCTTGCTCACAAATGTCACACTCTGTCCCCCTCGCCCTTCCTCCAGTCCATGCCCAACCACCTTCTACTTGTTTTTGCTTAAATGTCACCTCCTCGGGAAAGCCTGCCTTGATGAGCCCTTCCCCTCCGTGACGCATGGTCGCCTCTGCCAGAACATGAGCTACAGGTGGGCAGGGTCCCCGTTTTACTCACTGCTCCTAGCATAGTGCCTGGCATACAGCAGGCCCTCGGTAGTGTTTGTGGGATGAATAAGTTAAGTACAGGAAGACGCCCTGGGCGAACCCATACAGCTATGTACTCATGGAAAAGTCTGGCGCAGGACGCCTGGGAGACTGCCGATGCGCGTTGCTGGGTGGTCACCGAAGTAAACCCCCAGCTAACAAGGCTGGCACCCCGTCTGCTGGAGGGTAGCCAGCTCCGTGCTTAGTGAGATAGATGCCTCTTGCCCGTCTGCCCAGGGACCCTTCCCCAACCCCAGCAGGTAACTCCAGGACGAGGAGAAGGCTGGCTTTCCGAGACCGGGCAGGCATCAAACCTGAGGTCACCAGGAACCGGTAGGACAGTCACTGGATTCTGCAGGACAACACAATGGCCTGGCGGCCTTATCATTCACGAGGAAGGAGCTCAGTAGGAAAACAGAATGTAAGGTTTGCTCGGCCTCAGGAGATGACATCTCACCCACCAGCCCAGACAACACAAGACTGCAGGGACTCCTCCGGCCCCCAACTGCTTCCTTCGCTCAACCAGCCTCAACAGAAGCGTTGTGCAACCACTGGGCATGAGGAACCCGCAGTCTATTCCCAGACTCAAACCCCAGGAGGAACCAGACTAATGTTCTGTGCCGGTGAGTCGTTAGAGGATCTCATGGTGCAACGCCTCCGCACTTCTGTCATGTTTCATGAATTTCGGTTTTTATTCTTATTTATGGCCCTTTCCTACTTTCTTTCGTTTTTTTTTTTTCTCAGTGATTAAAAAAAATAATAATAAAATAAAAAGTGGACTCCTGTGGTAATCATTTTAATCTTTCACATTTAATGTCAAAAGCTAAAGTTCTTTTAAAATAGGCTATAGGGGTGGCCTGGGTGGCTCAGTCGGTAAAGCATCTGACTCTTGATTTTGGCTCTAGGTCATGATCTCAGGGTCATGAGATTGAGCCCCGAGTGGGGTTCTGCACTGAGTGTGATCCTGCTGAACATATTCTCTCTCTCCCCCGCCTCCACCCCTGCCTCTCCCCTGTCCTACTGCCTCAGCTTACATGCACAGGCATGTGCACTCTCTCGAAAAGAAAAGAAAAAAATAAAAGAAAGGAAAGGAAAAGAAAAGGGGCTATAAATTTTCCTCTGGGCCCAGTGTTAGCCTCATCCCATAGGTTTTGATATGAAGGAATCTCATTTTCATTAAAAACCCTATGATCAGAAATTCCAGGTTTGGCTTCTTCTCTGATTTATTACTTAGAAGATGTCTATTTGTATACATTTCTAAATGATTGCCTTTGAGAGGATAATTTTAAATAAATATTATTATATGAATGAGGCCCAAAGGATTTCTACTTTTAAAAACTATTATGTTTCTTTTGAGACAAATTAATTATGAATTTTAATTAGGGCATCTTAGCATATTTGGCAACAGTCTTTAAAAAAGAAAAGACCAGGGACACCTGGGTGGCTCAGTGGTTAAAGCGTCTGCCTTCGGCTCAGGGCATGATTCCGGAATACCAGGATGGAGTCCCGTGTCGGGCTCCCTGTATGGAGCCTGCTTCTCCCTCTGCCTATGTTGCTGCCTCTCTCTCTCTCTCTCTCTCTCTCTCTCTCTCTTTCTGTGTGTCTCTCATGAGTAAATAAACAAAATCTTAAAAAAAAAAAAAAGACCATTCCCTAGAATAAACATATACTCAGGCTCAGACACAGACACACACACACACACACACCACACACACACCACACACACACACACACGTACACCCCTACCTTGGTAAAGAAGGTCAATTAATGAACCATTCACTTGGTGGGGAACCCAAAACTGCCAGAATTTAAGGATTAAGTTGCTCCAATCTAGGAATTCCACAGCCAGGAATCATACAATGGCACTGCAGCCCCATTTTAAAGACTATAGCTGAGACTGCCAGTGACGGAGTCAGATATAAACACTAAATTACACCAGAGAACAGGTTTCAATGCCACTGACCCCTCTGCCACTCAGTCCAACTTTCTTCTCAAAGGAATCTTAAAACAGCAGCTGAAAAGTCTTCCGTGGTGACCTTCCTGATGAAGCCTATTGATTGGACAGGGCACAACCAGCAGGCAGGCTCCTAAGAGCATGCTGGCCGGAGCAGGAAGCTGACCGGTCTCTTTCAAGCAAGCTCCAGAAAGAATATTAAGTCATTTTTCAGGCAGTGCCAAGCAAACCTGAGACGGGTGGATCCCGGGGAATCCTGACTTTCTCTCCCAGCCCTGGGAGTAGCTCTGCCTGCAAAAGTGGGGCAGCGCATGGTGGAGGGCCGAGCAAGCAGGAGCGGACGCAGGACCCATGTGCTCAACAGTGCCAGTGGCAGAGGAAGGCAGCTCCTCTGGGGGGTGGGGGTGGGGGATCTCGGCTCCGTGGCTGTGACCACATACGACTCAGGCAGTCCCTGAAGGGACATCTCAGCGCAGTGTTTCAATGAGAGATGACACATGCTACTGGAGGCTTGAGATCTGATTGGGGATGTAGAGCTGTATTCATCTGCTTCCCAGCAAGGAAACCAGAGCAGTGACAGATAAACGGAAGTCAATCAAAGAAGAGAGTGACATCGGAAAAACTCGCCTAATTCAGCAAGACCTGTTTTGCCACATAAAGATAAGAGTCATTTGAACGATACGGCTTCGGCATAAGAAACGAAATGACGGCACCACTCCCAAAAGCAAGCTCAAGCAGTTAACGTCACGCAGGTTCCCAATATCCTTGAAAGTTCTAAGCTGGAAGAACAGCAGACCCCTTAATGAACTGCGGGTTCTACTGACCCTCTCTCTTTTGCAAGATTAATTACTTTTTTGGAAAGTAGGCCGTGATCCTGAGTCTCAACACAGGCAAGTATCATCAAGCAGGAAAAGTAAGACTTCCAAATGAAAATACGTTTCTCAAAATCAACCCATTAAAAACAAAACCAAAAAAAAAAAACCAAAAAAAAAAGTGCTTAAACCAATTCCTCCTAGGTATGTTCACCTAACAGAAATGTTTACCAAACATCTTTGTTTAGTGAAAGACCTGCACAAAAATGCTCACGGCAGTGCTCTGCCCAAAACTGGGAACTCCCCAAAGGCCCATAAACACTATGGATATGTAAATTGTGGTACATTCCACAACGCAACCCGACCTGACGACCTGACGATGAATGAGCAATTACAAACACACACGACAGGCTATAGACACGGGGTCAGCAGAAATGTGTTGTGAAGGGCCAGATAGTAAAGATCTTGGGCTTCGTGAGCCACATGGTCTTTGTCCAAACTACTCAATTCCTCCATTCAAGGGCAAAAAGCAGCCACAGCCAGTATGTAAATGAATTGGACATGGATGTGTTCCAATAAAGTTTTATTTTTGCGCTCTGAAATTTAGATTTCCTATACTTTTCACATGCCATGAAACGTCATTCTTCTTTTGATTTATTTTCCCCCCACCCACTTAAAAATGTGAAACCCATTCTCAGCCCACAGGCCATGAAAAAACTGGCAACCTGGATCTGGCCCAAGGGCTGTAGTTCGCCAACTTCTGATACAATCTCACATCATCTAATCTCACATAATGCTAAGCCAAACAAACCAGGCACAAAGCTATCCAGATCGCGTGTTTCTGTTTCTAAAAAGAAAAGCAAAAAGAAGCAGAAGTAACCTCTGGGGCCAGAAGTCATGATAAAGGTTGCCTCTGGAGATGTGGGAACTGGAAGTAGGAAAGAAAATGATCTTGGCGGGGCGTGGAGGTGCAGCGAGAGGTCAGGTTCTGGGCTCTGGATCTGGGTCCTGGTTTACGTGAGCACGGCCACTGGTGGAGCTGTGCATTTATGATTTGTGCGCTTTTTTGTTGCATATGTTTTATTCCAAGAGAAACTTAGCAAGTTGTTAAAAATCAGGACAGGCCTCTTCGGTCGGCTTCAAAAACAGAAGTGTAAAGGGAATCGCGGCCACCTGCCTGAATTAGCTGGGGGTCCTTCACTAAGGCCGGGTAGCAGCCAATGCTAGAGTATTTAACCAGGGGCAGATCTGAATCCCCATTCCTCTAGGCGCTATCACATTTGCTTCTAAAAGGTCTGGTGGGTTCCATGGTTTAAGGGCAGGGGCCCCCTCGGATTCCAGGCAGGCTATCTCCTTTAGGGGTTGTGGGGAAAAGACACCATCCACCTGATTCCCTGCTCCTCCTCGCGTGGTAACCTGCCAGCAATCCCGTTAATGTAAACAGCATCTGGCAAAACACGTGGCCTTCAACCTGCAGCAAAGCCCGTGCTGGACCCGCACAAAGGAGAGAGGCCAAGCCCAGCTTCCCCTCCATTCTGAGGGAATATGCAGTTCGTTGTGCCTTCACCACCAGCAGCTAGGTCTCACTGAAATCCGTGCTTGTAATTATCGCTGTAATTATTATTTTAACACAAATCAGCAATTTCTCACCATCTTACCCTGTAGATGCTCCTTCACTGCTCAAAGACTGTAGGTGGGGGATGGAGGCCACCACCCTGCCCTGCTCCATGTGCCAGGATTGGCAGGAACCTTGGTGGCCTGACACCCACCGCGGCCAGATGGAAAGTCACCTTTCACACTTTACTTGGAGGTGGTGATGTAGGGTACCCCACCCACAGCTGGGCCTTGATGCTTCCATCCATGCAATGGGCACACACACAGTGCCAACCCTCTCGCAGAGCCATTCTGAAGAACTGCTCACCAGAAGTGCTCTGCGAAGACATTCTGCATGATGCGTGCGCGTGGGTTCCCTGCTCACACTGCAAGTGTACTGCTCTGTGACTGGGGGGCAGTTCTTCACTCCGAGTTTCGGGGTCCCCATCTGTGAATGGGGATGATGTCATCAAGTCGTTGTAAATGACTTGGGGGCAGTTCTTCACTCTGGGCCTTGGGGTCCCCATCTGTGAATGAGGATGATGTCACTTGATGATGTCATCAAGTCGTTATAAATGATTCAGGGAGATAGTCCAGAGGTGCTGCCTAGCACAGTGCCTGGCACCCAGCTTAATAACATAACATATGTTAATAACATATAACAATAACATATGTTATTAATAACATAATAGCAATTACTAATTACTCATTATTTTGAGCGCTGTGTACTTGTATCCTAACAGCAGTCTTTCATGTAACACAAATAGGCAATGCTGATGGGCGGGTTCCAAGGCAAGCTGGGGAGTGGCGCCCTATGTAGAGGGACAGCCCCATCTCCCCTCCCATAAATGTCTACTTCTCTGGGAATGAAGTCTAGAATTTCAACTAATTTCTCTCCTTTCTTTCTTCCTTTTCTTTTTTTTTTTTTTTTTGAGAGAGAGAGAGGGAGGGAGGAAGGGGCTGAGGAAGAGGGAAAGAGAAAGCATCTTTTTTTTTTTTTTTTAAAGACTGTATTTACTTACTATTCATGAGAGACACAGAGAGAGAGGCAGAGACACAGGCAGAGGGAGAAGCAGGCTCCCCGCGGGAAGTCTGATGTAGGACTCGATCCCAGGACCCTGGGATCACGACCCGAGCCCAAGGCAGACACTCAACCACTGAGCCACCCAGGGGTCCCAAGAGAGAGCCTCTTAAGCAGGCTTCACACTCAGCGTGGAGCCCAGCACGGGGCTCAATCCTACAACCCTGAGCTTACCACCTGAGCCAAAATCAAGAGTCGGACACTTAAAACCCTGAGCCACACAGGCACCCCCAGAATTTCCACGTTTTAAATAGGAGCTCCACATTCAGTTTCTACTCAAAATCACTGATCTTTAGATGTTGGCCAGTGATTTAAACTTTTTAAACAAAAGAAGAAGGAAGAGGACTCAGGGCTGCCATTACTTCAGCTGCAGCCCAGACCGGAGCTGGGTTTGCTCCCTCACCCCATTCTCATGTCTGCTTTCGTTGGGGGTTCATATCAGTTGCTCCCTCTCCCGACAGACTGTTTGGTCCATGTGATTTTCACCCAAAAAGGAAGCCAAGCCAGTAGTCAAGCCCTCGACCTAAGGAGAGTGAACCCAGGCCATGCCCACTTGCGAACCCGGCCGTTTCCTCCGAAGGCACCCCGCCTCCACATCACCTCCTCTAGCCTGGTCACTGCCAACACTTTGTCTTCTAAACAAGAGGGAATCAGATGGAACAATTCTGAGACTATTCCTGAATAGGACTAAGGGGAAAAGCAGGTAATGAGAGTATTTTACATCAGGAATAGAATCTTCTGTAACCGCCTGATGACAAGCAAATGGGGTTCTCTGTTTGTGTCTTTTATAACAGCTGCCCCTTCTGAGCTGGGGATAAAAGAGAGAGAGAAAGACAATGAATAGGCTTTTATTTCAAAGAGAACATCTGCAAAGCATGGTCCTACATTAAAAAGTAAACAGAAAACAGCCACTAGTCTGGAGGAAAAAAAAAAAAGATTTCCCATTACATCTCTAATTAATAAAGCCCCATTTCACAAGGAAAGACGAAACACAGAAAGAGAACTACTTTCCCACATCCCCAAAGAGAGGATGCTTAATGAGGTAACCCCTGGATTACTTGATCCGTCTAATCTGGTTTTAATACTACCCTTAAATAACGTATACATTAGCTCTCCACTACCAAAACATTTGTTTATTTTATTAACGTGAGCCTGGTTGAGCACTAAGATGTTGCGAAATTATCATGCTGTCCTTGGGCTCTGTTTTTATTGCTTGTCTCCTTGCTCATTATAAAATGATTAGCTGTCTCCACTGCCCTTTTGAATCGCTGTTGGGGTTGCCATGCGGTTCTGTTTACCCAGGTTCTGAACAGGAGAGTCTTGATTCGGGGTTAAGTTAACAGAGTCATTATAGGCCCATCTGGGAACTCATTCATCATAGTTAATTCCACATGTAACACATGGGGGACTCACAGGCACAGTCTCCATGAAGCGAACACTCAGCATCAATCCAAGAGATGCACATGAAGGGTCCAGACCCAAGTCTAGAAGACGGGCCAGAGGGGCCCCATCACCGTCGGAGCGACATAGACTGCTACTGAGCCCATCGGAGAAGGCCCACAACGGGGACTTCCACTCAGAGAGACCCAGAACACGGTTCTTCCTAGTGTCCGACTGAAATCCTCTCCACTCCGACGTCGGAACAAAATGGCACAGCTGTTTACCAGAGGAGTGGGAGTATCTCCAAACTGGTGAAACATACGCTTCCCAAAGTTTAGTCGTTCTGGCACCCCCTCATCATTCACCATCCAAACCAAGGCCAGAATTAGGACTAGAATGAGGGCTTGGTATTATTACTCATGCATGTTCATTACATTAACCAACTTCTCTCACTTAAATGCCACTTCACTCACAGGCTAAGCAATAAGAGCCTCAAAGTTATCGTTTCGATAGAATGGTCATATTTATATATTTTCCTGAATACACATGTAAAGGACAATTAGTATCACAATTTTTGAAAATGTTCACCCACCAAGCAGGGGCGGTGTGCATCTGGGATGTTGTAGAGGCCCTGATTTGTGGTCTGGGTCTGGGTTCCTTGGGTGTGTTCAGTTTGTGAAATTCTGCTGAGCCATACATTTAGAATAATGTGCACTTTTGTTTATGTAGCACATTTTAAAAAAAAGCATCTAAAAGAATATACCTCAAATTTCAGAACTGAATCGATTTTGCAGAGAGATGAACAGAAACGCTATTAAAAGCTTTAATCACCAGCGTTATCAGAACTAGCAAGGCAAACCATAGCATGGGGCTCCTGGGTCTGGACCTACTTTGACAAAAGTGTCCATCAACCAAAAATAAATAAAATTAATCCACTTCACCCTTCCAAAACTCTCACCCACAGCCTCTCATTTTCTCTCAGGCTCCCCAACTGCTTCCACGGCTGCACCTGTAACAATCTGATTTTTAAATTTTTTCTTGTTTCTCTTTACTTAGGGGTCTTCTTGCCCCGAAACCATGAAATCCATGAAGGCAGGGGCATGTCTGTCCTCCCCACATACTCTGCACACTGTCCAGCACACGGCAGCCCCTCAAGCACTACTTCTTGAATTAATGCCCAGATGGATGGGTGGGTGGGAAAGCTCTAGTGATTTCACCCATTTACTTGCTCCTTGTCCCCCAGGGATTATAAAGCACCTTCTCATCTGTTCATTGAATTAGATCCTCACAATCCAATGAGGGCAGTTGGGCTGTTGGGCTTATAAGCATCATCTCACAGAAGTGCCAAAAAGGCACAAAAAGGTGAGAGTGACAGCTTGTCCCTGACAGCCTCGGAATCCACGCCACAGTGCTCTAGAATGTTCCACCTTCCACCTTCCAACCAGACCTCTGGGGACTCTCAACATCCCAACCCATGTTATTGTGGGGCAGGGCTGGGGGAAGCACACCAGGTGGAAGCCAGACAATTCAGAACAGTACGTTCCCTGCATGCCCACCAAAAGGGAAACCATTAACCAAACTGTAGAGTGCATGCCTCTATTTTTGTTGAGGACACTGCCTTCACAATGGTCTGTCTGATCCTTGTAAGAATTTGCATCTTCTGGGTACACACCAGCAGTGAAGGAGGGAAAGGAAACCTCCATCATGCCCAGGGGAAGCAAAAGCAGTCGAGGTAAATAAGTGCTGTGAATAAACCACATGGGGATAATTGAAAGGTGACCACAGACACTTATTTTTAGCTCATCACAGTGCACACACAGATCTTCCAAACAGAAGCTGCAAATTCAGCAGTTTAAAGGGGCCAGTTAGGTATCACAGGGGAAAGAAAAGACCCTGGTCAGGGGGAGAGGGGTGTCTCAAGAATCTGGAAGGTCTCAGGACAGCCCCTCCCACCTTGGGCCAGTCAGAAAAACAAGCCAAGAATGGGGGCCCAGTGCTTTCAGACCTTGTGACTTTTTAAAGGCATGCCAATAATCTTAATCCTTCAGTTTCTTGCCCTTTTATTTTAACATACGGTGTGGGCCAAACAAAACCCACCCACGGGCCATGAATCTGAGGGCCTCTCTTGCAAACATCTATCATCAGGAAGGAAATCAGGAGCCCTGACTGTGGGCCAGAGCTGGGGCTCATCACCAGGCCCTTCTAGGCAGGTGCCTTCCTACAGTGCAGATGAGGAAACTGAACCCCTCAGAGGTGAAGGGACGCATCCGGGTCACACAGGTATGAACGCATAGTTGGGCTGTGAACTCCAAATGTCAGACCACTGCCCCCTCCCCGCCCCTACACATCATGTGACATGCCTCCTGGGCTCTGCAGCATCCAACCACCTGCTCCCCTTGCAAACCTCAGGCAGCTCACTGCTCATCTCCAGGCTCCTTATTAAGCCCTAAGAAGAGCTTGAGCCTCATGGGTGGAGCAGTCTAGACCTCATGTCTGGCAGTTTGGGGTGTGCTGGGAGACTTGAGGGCTTCCAGGCCCCTGAATCACTCTATTCCTGGCCCCCAACCTGTCCAGAGGACCCCTTCCTCTTGTGTCTAAGAGGCCACCCTGGGGAAGTGAGACTGGCAGTGAATCAAGCTGGGATGTGAAAGGAACCTCTCTGATTATCAGCAATGGCCCTACCCTTCACCTGCTGGACTGTTCCTCCTGAGGGCAGAGAGCACATCATGAAGGTAATGCCAGTGCTGGGCACAGTGCCTGGTGTGCTCTCACGGCTGGAGTGGAGGATGGGTAGATGGTAGACGGATGGATGGATGGATGGATGATGGGTGGATGGATGGATGGATGGACATACACATGGATGGACACACACACATGTATAGATAGTTGGATGGATGGATGGATGGATGGACACACATGCGCACTTATGAGTGGACAGATGAGAGGGGAGGAAGGCACAAGGGACTTACTCAATTGGAAAGAGACTAAGAACGCAGTGTGTGGAGTCATCACCGACCTTCAATCCCTATTAATTCGCAGCTGTTCAACCTTTATCCACCTTCTTGCCTTAGTTTTTATTATTCGTAATCAGTAAAATCAGTAAAACAGAGATGAGACTAGCCTAGCCTTTAACTTGGAGCATGTTATAAGAATTCGTAAGATCACACCTTCCTACAGCATCTTCCTTGAAGACTTCCCTGAAACTTTCAAAGAAGAGAAATCCCCCTCATCCTCCTCCTTGTTAGCATTACAGTCACAATATCTGCGCCCCATAGGTAAGGGACCTTTGCATCCATCTCTCCACCCCGTAGGCCTGACTCCTTCAGGCTCCATCAGGGTTTCTCATGGCCAGGGATTACAGCAAAGGATTCCTAGGGAGGAGAAATGCTAGTCGTTAGCATCTGCAGACACATTAGCCTGGATTAGATATCCAGATAAGCCAGCAGTCATGTGGCTGGGACAAAGCAGGCCAGTGACGGACCAAACCCATGGCACTGCCCACAGGGGGCCCCTGGAGGGGGAGATCCTCCACCAAAAGAGACTCAAGAAATGCCCCTGGGTGCTCCCTCTTCCCCACCTGGCTGCATGTCTGGGCTCCCAGCCCCTGATACTGACAATGCCAGGCTCCCAGCTCACCAGTGTTGAGCCGGTTAAGGTGACGCCCGTCCGCCGCCCTCTTTTCAACACCTCTGCCTTCCAGTAGGGGAGGAGGCAGCCCTAACCACAGGGGTCAGGGGGCACAACCTGATGAGTATCTGCGGGCAAACGGGTAGTTTCTTTCTGTTGCAGACGGAAGGAAGTGCCCACAAGACAATCGGCCCACGTGTTCTTAGAGATACCTCCCTGCTTCACCCAGGCTCCCAGGGGCAGCTCATGGGCTCCTCCGGAGAGAACCACAGAGCAGTGTTTAACTGGGTGGGTGGACAGCCAGGAAGGATGAAGGAAAGGTTGTTTCCACTGGCCAAGGAACCTTGCATAGCACCCTCCTTCCTTCCTCTCCTGGTTCGAGAGAGCTGAATTCAAAACTCCTTCTTCCGGCCAACTCAGCAGTTCAAGTTCAACCCTAAGTTCAGACGCTCCGTATTTCGCTATAGGGTGATGCCTTCCATTCCAGGGCCATAAAATCCCGTGCTCGGGGCTGGGCATCATGCCCGCATCAACTACCTGTGTGCCTCCTTAAGTGGGCTCTGCGGTTCTAAGGTTAGGCACCTTCGCAAGCTGTTTATAAGACGGAGGGTGTAGAGCAGAGCAGTTAAGAGCCAGGACTGCTCGGGTTTAAATCCTGGCTCTGCCATTTACAACTGTGAACCCTGAGAAAGTTGATTAAATGCCTCCCTCTGCCTCAGTTTCCTCTGCAGCGTGATGTCTAAATGAGTTAATGTTTGTAACGCACCCAGCGCAGGGCCTGGTTATAGTAAGCACCGGGACTGTTGGCTGTTGCAACCAGAAAACACGTTCGCTGAGGGAATAAATGAGTTAATACAGAAGGACGGCTTCAAACAGTGCCTGGCACGTTATAACTGCTATACAGAGACTCATTACTGTTATTATGACTCCCTATTTGTGTCATTATTTAGGGGTCTGATTCAATAAAAACTACATATCTGCTCCTTTTCCAGGGTTGGCACATTTTTGGAAATCTGCAGTAAGAAGTAAGCAAAGTGGCATAAAGACTTTCAAGACTAGTCTGGCTGCATTTGGAGTTTTTTCAAAGAACTGCACCCACAAGGTGCTCAGAAACCTGCGGGTCGACTAGAGTAAGGCAGACAGAGGTAGGTCTGAATCCCAGCTCTGCTACTCCCAGCGAGCGAGCGGCTTTGCCTCTCTGGGCCTGTTCCTCATCTGTGAAATGGGGACAGCAAGAGTCCTATCCCACACAGCAGGGGAGATTCGCTGAGACAGTAAAGATTTGCAGACAGTATCTGCAAAGTCCTCATTTTCCCAGCCACGTGATCAGCACTCAAAAGACCAGCAACTTCTAGCCAGGTGTCCTTAGTTTAACTTTTGTAGGAGTTGGATAGCACCTCCTTCCATCCTGGGTTGTTTTGTTTTGTTTTGTTATGTTTTGTTTCGCGTGTGTGTGTGAGCATTTTAATAACATGATGTATGCAAAACAGCTAAAGGATGCCTGGCATACAGCTGGCACTCAATAAATATTAGTGCTCCTCCCTCTACCACATTCCATCTTGCTCCAGGGCTGGCACACACACAAGCGTTGGATGCACTCTGCTGCCTTGGATTTCACTCAAACCCGACTTTCCATGGGAAAATGAATAATTGCAAAAAATTGCTTATTTTCAAACATACTAAGACTTTCTTTGTAAGAACAACAGCTCACATTTGAGCATGTTCATGTGCCAGGCCCCGATCAGTTCACATGTTTTAATACATTTCATCCTCACATGACCCTAGGAGGTAGCCCGGATTTTCAGAGGAGTAAAGCAGAATGATTAGCCCAAGGTCATGGAGGGTGGCAAAGAGCAGAGCCCCATTTCAACCCAGATGTGTCGACTCAGGGACACTTAATGGTCTCTTTCCTGGGTGCTGGGCCTAGCACACATTTCCTATGTACAACTTTTTCTCCTGCTCCCACACCTTTTCCTCTGAACTCGGGTTTCGTTGAGGTTGAGTTTATATTTTGCTTTTAGTTTTCCCCAACGTATTTTCTTCTTGGTTCTGGTAAATGGGGACCAGGGTCCACAGAAATGGAGGAAATGCAAAGAAAACAAGAGCGAGAAGTTCTCCTAAGTGACAAGTCTTAGGGCAGTATTCACCAAGAGCCAGACAGAAAACCAGCCCTCGAGCCACGTACCCTATGCAGGCCAATTATGTTGGCACCATGCATTTTTGTCTTTCTGCATGCAGATTTATGGTCCTACTGATCATAAATAGCTCTGGGTGAGAGGGCAGCTCCTGACTACAGAAATATTCTCAAGGATATTCTGTTTTCTGGGGACACACACACACACACACACACACCATGTCAGATATCTACCCAGCTCAAAACACCAAATTTCCTTTCCTGTTAAGACATGGATCAAAGTTGGGACAATCTCCAGCAAACAGGGACTAACACCGTGGCTTCTTGTTTGCAAAACAGCAAGTATTTTTTGTCATACAAACTTTTACAAGATTAAGAAGAAAGCCTGATAAACCAGAGAGAATGTCTAGAGTGTGACAAGACTGGAAGGAAAGCAAAGGTATGTGTACAATTACATACCTATACTTATGTGTCTAATAATTTCTCCTTTATTTATCTGTTCTATTTAACATTTTCCAGTATATGATTAAGCAGATGACAACATTTGCAGTAAGATAAATATTGTTCAGTGATGCATATTTCTGTATACAAAGTGTAATGCATTGCTCAGGCAAAATAAAACCCCACTGAGAGTGTGGGGGGGGGAAAAAAACCTCCAACCATCAATAAAATACCCTCTGTTCTCTCTGGCCTCAAAGCATTTGGATAGAAAGAGAAGCCACACCTCTCAGGCTGTTAGAACCAGAGGTGATCTGGATACAGTGAACCAATATTTCAAAGTTACTGCCGACATCTGAAAAAGTCCTGAGTTATCTGAGTAATGTGAAGCATGAGGAATTTCTGCCAAAAAAAAAAAAAAATCAACATTTCCAAAGGGTCAGACGATACAGAAACCCCATTTTACATTACAGGTGCATGTGTGTGGAAGGGCAATTAAAGATTTGGTTCCTTGAATGAAACTCACTGGGTAGCAGTTTCTCTAAGGGCACAAGGAATAACACGACGACTTCAAGAGAATCACCAGAGTTGAAGGGAGAGAAATTACCCGTTCCTTACGTTAACACACACGGCTTTCTTTCATTTGTCCCCAATCTATCCAGAACCCAGAATGTGATCTTTTTGACACTCTCCCCAGTGTGTTCCCACCCTTTAAAAGTGAGCCCATCTGTTTCTTAAATTATGAGATGACAGTCAAATCCACAGCTTACTGGAGACCCAGTGAAGGACTCGAGCCACAACTCTGCAGCAATCCACCCGGTAATTCTAATATCTAAGAGCTTTGGAAGAGGCGGAGAGAAACAGGAGCTGGCAAATCTTTCATAGATATGCCCATCCTGTCACCATCCTCATGCCGTCTCTGACTCTGCTTGAGAAACTGCGTGTTTCTTCTCGGCTTCTTAAAATGCACCGAAAATACAATCAGGTCCTTCCACTGGGGCACAGCTCCCCAGACATAAAAGGGTGGCGAGCAAGGAGCTCTGGGACAGTGAGTTCAAGGAAGCAGCAAGGTCTTGTTTAGAAAATGCTCTAGACACTACGCCTGCCTGACACTCCGGGACACAGCCACCTACACCACCAGCACCACCAGCACCCAGCCGCAGATTCCCTCTGCCTATAAGAAGAACAAGCACCTGCTCTGTCCCACCCGAACCCCACCCTCAAGAGAGCACGGAGATGAAGCATCATGTCCCAAGCACGTGTCTCACCAGCTCTTTAAGAGAGCCATCTGGAAAATCACAGGGATTTTTCTCTTTTTTTAACGCCCCACTCCTGAATCCATCTCTAAGACATTCCCGCTAGCAGCCCCGGCGGGGTCTGCAGACAAACCACATGTTGCAAAGGGCCTTAGTGGCTTTGGAAAAGAGCTAGTCCGCTCCTAGCCTACACCCAAGCTCAGGCGTCGCTGGACTTTGGGAACAGCCTGCCCCCTTCTGGTCTCCTTGAGCTTCATGGAAGGGCAGGGGCTGGGTGGGCACAGCCAGAGGAGGACAGACCCCCAGATCCCTCTAGCACGTCTGCACTGTGATTTCAGGATCTAGCAGGGCATGGGGGTAGACGTGGGGCAGGTGAAAGAGCGGGGACAGACGAGCAGAAAAAATTAAACACAAATCCAGGAGAGATGACAGTTCACGACAGCGAGGTAGCCACCCACAGGGAAGGGTGGAGGATGAAAAAAACCCTCACATGTATGTCTATGACAGAGGGCAAAGAAATTGATACCTGGGGAGATGTGAGTAGAGGGACAGTAATTAAACCTGCAGATGAAAGCAGAGTTTCAGCAAGCAGTGCGACTCTGCTGCTGGGACTGGCATTCCACAAGGAATGCAGAGAGGTAATGGCATGCTCCCACCTCCCTTCCCAACTGCAAACCTCCCTGTGGCGGAGCCGGGAGGTGAGAGAACACGACACCGAACTAAGGCACACACAGACAGGGTGTGGACGGAATACACAACATGTTAAGGACTCAGGAAGAAATCCAGGCCTCCCTCCTCCTTTCCACTTATTTCAACAGGTGGTCTCTGCACCCAAAGACACCTTCCTGGTGCCTGTCTGAACCCCAGACACAAAGGATACAGGAAGCCCCGCGCCCCCATGTTCACCCTACATTTTCCCACTCTGGGCCAGCAGTGCGTGTCCGGAACCCCCTCGCGCCCTACCTCCCAGTAGGGCTCCAAATCCAGAAAGAACCTCTAATTGCATTTCTGCCCAAACACATCACAATTCACCCCGGGAGTTCAAAGGCTGTGTCTGGGAGAACCCTTCTCTGTAAATAAAAGGCCACAGGACATTGGGAATGTTCTGGTTCTCCGTCAGCAATCTCACTCCACTCTCCTCCCCACAAACAAGGGAAAGACGTCTACCTGCTACCCACACAGACAAGCCAGGGATGTGAAATGCCATCACATCACCTCCTGGGGCTGGCTCAGCCCACAGGCACAAAAAGCCACACTCTGGCTAAGAGGGTCGTCGCCGCTGATTCCAAAGAAGTTTAACAGATCAAAAAGCATCACGCTGTGTCTGAAGGCAGTGTTCAGTGAGGGCTCCCAGAGCGAGAAACACCACGGACATGCATTCAGTGTCTAAGGATCCTGAAAGTAACCCCTAGCATCTGATGTCCCCCAAGGGCTAGGAGAATCCTCGCAGGCGAATGGCATGAGAAAGACACAGACGGACACACGGCACATCCTTATTCCTTAAGACAGACACGCACGCCCACAGGGCGCAGAGAGCCTGGCCCAGAGATGGGGACTCTGACCTCCTGTCCTCCGTGTCCTAGCTCAGCGGGCTCCGCAAGGCAGCCCAGAGGAGATGGGAAAGGCACCCCTGGAGAAGTTGGGGACAGGATAGGAAGACACCCAGATGGCCCCCGAAGATCTGCAGAAAAACCAGTTTCAGAGCTCAGGCTGTTCACACCCAAGGAAGGCAAAGAAAACGCACAGGAGCCCAAGTCGTGAGGATGTGGTCAGACAGAGCTGGTGACATTAATCGGCTCCGCGCAAGACGGAGAGCCAGGGACAGCCACCTAGGGGAAGGGGCCACCCCTCACACCGACGGGCACGGCCGGGTGACCCAAGTCAGAGGGGGCAGCGGGAGGGGACGAGCTTAGAGGCGGGGGCGCAGCCAGCCCGAGATGGCAGACAGGGGACCGACTGAAGTAAGCCGCGGCGCCCAAGCCTGAGCCCCGGCGCAGGGAGGGCCCGGGGGTGTGGGACAGCGATCCCAGACCCCATCTCGGGCCAGGAAAAGCCAGGGAGGCGGCAAGCAGGGGACGCAGTGGTCGGCACTCAGCTCGGCGAGGCCCCCAAAGGAGCTGTGCGCACCGGCCGAGGGCACCGTCCGCGCACCCGGCGGGAGCGAGGCACCGACGCCCACGCGCACAGCCAAGTCGGGCCCAGCAAGCGCCGGGACCGGGGACCGTGGCCCCCAGAGCGCCTCCTCCGGAGGGAACTTCCCCGGGCCCCGGGGCGGCCCTCGGACTCGGCCCGGGGCGCGCCCCCCATCCCCGGGCGCTGCCCCCGCCCCGGCCTCCCGCGCCCCCGCCCGCCCCCCCCAGCCCACAGGGCATCTTACCAGCGCCCGCGCGGGCAGCGCCCCCCGGCCGGCCGGCTGCTGCGCCCGGGGCTCTCCGGGGCCGCCCGCCCGCGCCCGCGCCCGCGCCGGGGGCCCCCGTCCTCCGCCGCCGCCTCGGGCTGCAGCCGGCCCGGCGGGCAGGTCCCGGCGCTCGCGGCGCGGGGCCGGGGCCGGGGCCGGGGGCGGCCGCTCGGCGCCGCCGGCCGCCGCGCCCCCGCGCCGCTCCCCGGCCCCGGAGTCGAGGCTGCTGAAATTCCACACGACCAGCGTCTGCAGCAGCAGCACCGTGAGCGCCGCGAGCAGCGCCGAGTGCGAGCGCCGGGCCAGCCTCCGGGCGCACGGCGCCGCCACCATCTTCGGAGCGCGGCGGGCGAGCGGGGCGCGGGGACCCCGGCGGGGGCTCCGGGCCGCCCCGCGCTCCCCGCGCTCCCCGCGCTCCCCGCGCTCCCCGCGGCTCCCCGGCCGCCGGCCGCCGCTCGGGCTCGGGCTCGGGCTCGGGCTCGGGCTCGCGCTCGCGCTCGGGCCGCCTCCTCCGCCGCCTCCTCCGCCGCCTCCGCCGCCGCCGCCTCGGCTCGCCGCTGCTCCTCCTCCTCCTCCTCCGCCGCCTCCACCGCCGCGGCGCGGAGTTTTCAGACGGGCAGGGACCCGGACGTCACCGGGAGGAGGGGAAGGCGGGAGGCGGGGAGCCGGGGGCCGCGCAGGGGGCCGCCGGGCGCGCGCGCGGGGAGGGGGCGCGGGGGCGCGGGGCCGGGGCTCCCCTCCCGCAGCCCTCCCGGGGGAGGGGGCCCGCCGGGGCCGGGGCGCGGGGACGCGGCCGGGGACGCGGCCGGGGGCGCGGGGCGGGGCCGGGGGCGGAGCGAGGGGAGGAGGGAGAGGAAGGGGTGGGGGGAGCGGAGCGGACGGGAGCGGGAGCGCGGCGGCGGAGAGGGCGCGGGCCCCCGCGGGGGAGGGGCGGGCGGGGGGCCGGGGAGATGGGGGGCGGGGGCCGGGGAGATGGGGGGCCGGGGAGATGGGGGGCGGGGGCCGGGGAGATCGGGGGGGGCCGGGATCCCGCCTTCCGCGCCGAGGGCAGCGGGCTCCCCGCCCAGGAGTTCGCAGTCCGGGCGTCTACACCCGCACGAAGCCGGCGGGACAGGCGGGACGCGACAAACGCGATCCCGAGCGTCGGGGCGCGGGAGGGCCTCGCGCGGCGGGTCCCTGGAGGCCGGGCCCGGGCTCCATGGGGCAGGGAGGAGGCTGCGCTGCGTCCCCGTGAGTGACTCCTGAGTCACACCCCACCCTCTGGAGCCAACGATGTACTAAGTGCTTCACTGAGTCACTTCTCTGGTCCCTAAGGACGCACAAGCCCAGAGACTCCAAACCCAGTTGGCAAGCAAGTGCTGGAGTTGGTAAGGGGGGACCCAGGGGTGTCTCTCGACCTGCAGAGGCTTCCTCTGGCGCCTGAGCCTCCCCCCGGGTCTTGCCTCCATCCGTCCCGAAGCCTGCCCTGTGTCCATGCCCTGTGTCCATGCAGGGTCCAGCTGGGGGGAATGGGTCTTGACTCGTAAAGCGGAGCGTTCTCTCCGTCGGGGCTGCACTGTCGCGGTGACCTTGAGCCAGGAGGACTCCTCCCTGGGCCTGAGCTTCCTTCTCTGTCAACGACGAGTTCGGACTGACCATCCGAACCCACTCAAGCTTCACCCCCAGCCTTGTCTGAGTCAGTGTTTCCAGCTTTCTCTCCCTTGTCTTCTCGCCCAGGGCTTTACACACAGCGGTCCTGAACACACGGGGGCCCGCACAGAGGGGCCATGGGTGTCCCGGACAGGACTTTGCTCTGGAAGACTAGGATAGCGGACCAAATCCCCGGTTTGTTAATCAGGGACCCCGTGGGGCAGGAGGGTGAGTGCTGTGCATCTTGTCTGCTGTGCTTTAAAGTCTCATCCTTATTTTTTTAAAGAAAAGAAAGTGCAGGAATAGACAGGATCCGTCAGAGAAGGAGGCAGAGAGGGGAAAGATACGGTTTCACCCACTCATCAAGAATCCAAAGTGTTATTGGTTTGTGAGGGCGGGGGTGGTAGTGACCACCAGAAAAAAATGCTTTCTGGACCCACGTAACAAGCCAACCCACTTCCCGGAACTGAGAGGGCAAACTGCCAGCTAGTGGGGATTCTAAACTATGGGCTACACTCAGCCTTTGGGGTAACTAAGCCTGGCCAGGCATGTGGACAGACATAGGAACAGTCCCTGGGCTCAGCTCACCTAACCAGGAGTGAAATAGAAGAACAGAGGCGAGCACTTTGGCCTTCTGTCATCTGTTTATCACTTGGGAATATTTTGGTTATAAGGAATAAAACCTCTATTCTAACTGCCTTAAAAATAGAGTTTACTGGATGATGTATCTGAATATTTCAGAGGAAAGACATCAGGTGAGGTTTGATCCAGCAACTCGGCACTATGAATTCTTTTTCTTTCCATCTCTCCTCTCTGCCTTTCGTGGGGTCTGTTTCATCCTGAGGCTCTCTCCTCGTGTCACAACCTGGCATTAGTTGCTGAGACTCTTTGTGTCCTTTGTTCGTTTCTAGCCCAGAGGAAGAAGGGTCAGCATTTCCCAGCATTCTCCTCAAAGGTCCTGAGATGCTCTCTGATTGAATCAGCTCTGGGTCATAGGTCACCACTCACCAAGCAAGGTAGCCAGGAAAATAGAATGCGCTGATGGGCTTGGCCAAGGTTCCATATGGCACCTTCGGCACTGGAGAGAAGAAGCCAGCGTCCCTGCAACCACCTAGATGTTCTATAGGGATCAAGGTCTTATGGGAAGGAAGGAATGAGGAATAGGTACAGGGGAAGCAGGCACCATTATCTATTCCATGGGGCCACCTTGGTGCTACATGACCTTGGGCAATCCACTCCCCTCCAAGGACTTTGGTTTGTTTAATGCCAAATGATGGATTCGACGAGATGGTCCTCTAGATCATCAAGTCATGTCCCCAGAACTCTTCCTCAGTGTCTAAACAGAGCTTCCCAATCCCAGCAGAGGCTGCCCTGGGGACTCTTGGCATCCACGCCCTCCCGCCTGTCTCTGCTTCAAGGTCTCTGCTGCATTTCTCCTTTAAGCAACAATGATGTTATCTGCTTCCTGCACATGACACGTTTAACCATGGTCCTCTGGGGCCCATGCTCTGGTTCAGCTCCCTTGGGGGCCAAAGGCTGAAAGAGTGAGGTTAAGGATCCAGGCCCCCAAGTCCCTGGAGGGAAAGAGAGAGAAAGAGAGAGAGAGAGAGAGAGTTGTTTGTTTATTTCAACTCATAAAAAGCCACATGAGAAAGAGGTTTAAAAGCTCCGGGCAGGTTATGGATGCCATAAACAGCTTATGTGAGGTTTTCAGGATGAAAAATCGCCTGAGATAGAAGGGCAGGAAGGCAGCCTTCTAGGGTTGCCGGGATTATCTTCCTGTCCCGAGACAGACCGACAGCCCAAGCACCTGCACAGAGTCCCCCGTAGAAGACGGGGCCCAAGTACTCCAGCGGCAGCGGCTCAGGCGACAGCAGCGTCTCTTTAGAATTTTTAAAGCTCATTCAGTCATTCAACACAGATGTATTGGGCCCTATTATGCGCCAGGAACCACGCTGGGCAAGAGAAAAATAGATATGAAGAAGATTCCCTAAGGGTTTTTTCTTTTTAAATACGGTTCCTACTCTCGTATTGAAGTGAGAGCCAGAACTCTAAGGAAGTTCCAACTGATGTGTGGGATTCCCTCCACACCCCCACACCCAAATCTTGTTTGATCATCACTTTCAAACGAGGGGAGGAAGATCAGTCAGCAAGGAGTTCTGAGCTCTTGGGTGTGCCCAGCACTGAGCTAGGAGCTAGGAGGGAAGTCAGGGAAGAGGGGTCTTCACCCTCAAGGACCTATCCGACAGATGTCCCGCTCTGCTTTTTGTCTGAGACCTTCAGCATCGATTGTTTAAGTTACTTATGCCTCAGTTTCCTCATCTGTAAAAGGTGATGGTGGGGATAATAATAGGGCCTTTCTCATAGATTTCTTATGAGGATTAAGTGAGATTACCCATGTGAAGTGTTTTTCTAGAAAGACTAAAACATAGTAAGTGCTCAATAAAAGTTAGGTATTGTTCATCTCATTAACAACAATAGGGAGGTGTCAATTATGAGTGTCCAAAGGTATCAGAGGGGGGAAAAAATGGGGGAAGGTATTCAGGGAAGGCTGCCTGGAGGAAGCGGCATTGAATCTAGTCCTCCATTCTGATAAAAGACCAAGTACCCCAAGGTCAAGGCCCTCTTCTCTCTCTGGCACTTTGCATAGTGCAGGGCACGGAGTAAACCTCGGGCATAGAATGAACACTGGACTGGAGCCCCATGCTTCCAAGTTGGCAGAAACCAGCACCATCCTGGCAACTTTTTTTAGTTGTGTGATTTTAGGCAAGTTGCTTAATGTTACCAAACTTTAATATTCTAACCTGTCAAAGGTGAAGAAAAATAATGTTTATGTCCTAAGGCTACTGGAGGGCATAGGATCAGGGTACCGTATAAAACAAAGTGCCATATATTTCATACAAAATGTTGGCACTGGCCAGTGGCGGTATTGATGGAATGTTAACCTGGCCATGGCGGCAGGCTGGTCCGTAAAGAAATGCTCCCTCCTGCTCTCAGGTACTCCTGATGGAAGGTACCAGAGAGCCAGGGCATGACATGCCTTCTGAATTTAAACTTCAGCCTAAGAGTCACATGTAGTCAAATACATGTTTGTTTGTTTGTTTTCCCATCTCGATCTGCCTTAATCTTAATGTGTCTATTTCTTTTTGGTTTATTAGAGCCTGTTTTCACCCAGGCTCTGTTTTGACCCTAACTTTGCTCTTAAAAATTTTAAGACCTCCCCCCTCCGTTTCACTTCAGCATCAAACAGAAATCATAAGCACGGGTCACCTGTTTCGCAGTGTCAGTGGGAGGGTTGTGCACAGAACACCGTCACATGGCTAGGAGCCTCTGGTTCTTTCAGGCAAGTGCATGCAAGCACCACGATTCCTGGGCACATGGAGGTCAGAGGAGGCAGGATGCCCGCGGCTCCCCTGGGCCCCACCAAAGCCCAGGAGGCCACAGACACGCATCACCTGTACCCCGCCCACTCCACCCAAGAGAAGGAAACAGCCTCTGATCAGATGTAGGTAGGCAGACACGTCCTGCCAGACACCCAGCTGTGCTTCTGACGCCGGCTGCGGTTCCAGGGAATCTTCCACCCAGTGTATCAGCAGAGGGAGCTCTAGGTAGCAAATAACTTTCCTCTGACCGCATACCTTCCTGTAGAAAAGATCTGGAGACAGCAAGGAAAGGCAGGGTTCCTAAGTGGAGTTGGCATGGGCCCTGTGCAGAAGGAACCCCCAACCCCCCAGCCATTAGCAATGGTAGTGTGTGGCCTGCAGGGCTGGGGGTGATGGAGGAGAGGTGAACATACCCAGGGAAGAAAGGACAGGTGGAAATCAGGAGCTATCACACTGCCTATGGATTATCTCTGACCTTGCACACTCCTGGTGTGTGGACCCCTGAGGTCTCACAGCCTTTACCCTCGAACGCTGTGATGTTTGTAGAAAAGACCCATTCCAGGTCCAGTTATCAGAGGACCTTGGCAGGCATTTTTTTTCTTTAAAATAGATGTTTATTGTGTGTGTTGATGGTGCCCAATATGGCCCCTGGGACCACAGGCTGTGATGATGATGATGATGATGATGATGGGGATGGGGATGGACAGGGTTAACTTTTCCTGAGCACTTACTATGTGCCAAGCTCTGTGTTCAAGATTTTAACAAATAATAGTCCTCAAATATTTTTGAGAACCCCCTCGATGCCCAGGACAGTGCTCATGCTGAGAGATGCAACAGTGAATAAGACACAGCGGGTCCCAGCTCTAATGGAGCTTACATTCTAGTGGGGCACATGGGGCTGAGACCAGTAAATAAATATGTATACAAGTAGCGCCAGAGAGTGATGAGTGCTCTGCAGGAAGTAAGAAGGAGCCATCTGCTAGTGACTACAATAGGGCAAGTTAAAACAGGCTGAAGTTGGGGGGATCTCATGGAGGGAACGCTGCTGGACTGTTACATGAACTGACTCACAAAATGTGACTTTCAGAGGGGTCTGACTCCTTTCATGCACCAAGCGTCATCTGTCGGGTGAATAAATAACAGTAGGTCTATTTTTTTTTTCAGAAGTATATACATGCCATTGAGATGGATGAATGAAAATTGCTGCTCAATTTGTAGTAGTTGTTCTGTCCTTTTGGATTTTCTCAAACCTTGGTTAATAAAAACTCAGGTCTTGGCTGGTGTGATGGGGAATTGGGAAAGGGTCAGGAAAAAGTCCATAACAACAACAACAAAAAAGTTAAAAAGATACCACCTTCCCCCCTCCCCTCCACAAAAAGGATTGGGAACAACTGCTCCCAAATATATTTTTTGTCCAAATAGCCTTCTATTGTATTAACTTGACTCCCAGCTCTCTCAAAGGTTCTCTGTGTTATAGACATTTCCACTTAGCCCCTGTATCTTTGAATTGGTAGGTTCAGTCTTATCCCCCCAAACTCATCTTCTCCAGTCTTGTCCACAGACTCTGTTCTACACCCTCATCTCAACCCACATTTTAGCTACTGTGATTTTTCAGTATCTTTTGAGCATCTTTTGCTTGTAAACCTCAGGAATCCATTCCAAAAAGACTTAAGGGAAAAAGCAGTTTATTGGAAGCATACTGAATACACTGGAGTCTGCTAGCTGCCTACCAAACATGCAGTGTTCCCATCTTGCTTGATAATCTTGATTTATTTAGGGTGATGGTGTGCCCAAACAAAAAATGGTTCCCAGCTTTCCTTGTAGTTGAGGGTGATCGAAGAAAGAGCAGTAAACATCACTGTGAGGCTTCCAAGAAATCCTGCAGGAGAGGGCTGCTAAATCAGTTGGGATGAGTGCCCCTTTCTGTCTGGAATATAGGAAGGAGAGCTGGAAGACCAGCAGCCATCTTATGTCCATGAGGATAGAAGCCAGTACTAGAGATGACAAGCCAGAAAGACAGAAGCAGTGTAGGCTCCTGATGCTTTCTGATCTGCCTTATACGGCCTACCCTTGGACTTCTTTTCAAACCTGAGAATGAACCTTCCACTGACTGAAGCCACTCTAGCAGAGTTTCTGTTTCTCATCTGGTATCCTGAGGTGTGTGGTGAAACTGAACCATTTCCCTGTAAGGAGGTCAAGGACAGAGATAGTCCTTGGGAAGAACTGGAAGCAGAGACCCTAACACACAAGTCAGGTCCTTCATCTCTTGCCTCTGCTTCTCTCCAAATGCTGGAGTAATTCTCTTTCGTGGCAGAGCAATGCCCTCCATGTATAACAAATGCAGCTGCCACAGTTGAGTGTCACATTGCACAGCCACCACAAAGGGACAGGATCTCCCTCTACAGCCATGGGCCTCACCTTGATGTTGCTCGGCCACTGCGCAATCTACTAGCTCAAGTGTCCTTCCCTATCCTAGTCCCCATGCTCTCATTCCCTCAGTTCAGGGCCTTCCTCTCCCTCGCTCACTTGCCAAATGACCTTGCCCCCTAGGTGGCTGAGAAAGGAGGAAGCAGGTATAAGAAAGTTCCTGAAAGCTCTAAGGACCTCATTTCCCTGCTCTCCTGCTCTGGACCCCTGAATGACTTTGGATGGACAAACCACCCAGGCTCCTTCCTGAGGCGGCCCCCTCCTTGGCTTGCCCAGGGGATCACTCCAGATCTTCTTCTCTCTTTCCTTTTTTTTTTTTTTTAATTTTTATTTATTTATGATAGTCACAGAGAGAGAGAGAGTGAGAGGCAGAGACACAGGCAGAGGGAGAAGCAGGCTCCATGCACCGGGAGCCCAACGTGGGATTCAATCCCGGGTCTCCAGGATCGCGCCCTGGGCCAAAGGCAGGCGCCAAACCGCTGCGCCACCCAGGGATCCCTTCTTCTCTCTTTCCTTTGTCATCATTGTTCTCTCCGCTATCTAAACTTACTGATACAAACGCAGTCGGTCCTCTCTCAGCCCCACTTCCTTCTCTAACATCTACCTCATGTTTCTGTTTCCTTCCCAGCAAGGCTTCAAAAGAGTTGTGAATTCAGGGTCTCCCATTTGCTCTTACATCAGGCCTGTGCTCCCCATTGCCCCCCAGACTTCACACAGTCTGAAGCTGCTTTTTAAGCTCCTCATACCTCTACCTTATGAACTACTCCCATCCTGTATGGCCATCCCAATGAGACTGCACTGCCCCAGCCGGCACTCCTGATTTTCTGGACCTGGTTCTATTGTTTCCTGAAGCACTGGTTACTTTCATAAATATATCAGTAATTATAATTGTTTTATGTCTGTCTCACCCCACTAGATTACAAGCTCCATGAGGGTAGGTTTTGTCTGTTTTTCACTGCTCTACCCCCAGCACTAACTACCTGGCACATAGGAGGTGTTCAATTAAATTGTGTCAGATCAATGAATGAATCACTTTCTCAGTCACTGTCCAGAAATATCTCAGCAAAGGGTGATCATTACCTGGACTTGAGTCTGGCACTCCCCTGGGAGCCATCAATTGTAGTTACAGATAGAGAATCCCATAAGAAGATGGAGGAGGGGGCCGTTTGCAGGAAGGAAAGCCATATATGTCCCATGAGGGGTGATGGCTGAGAATGAGCCTCTGAATACAGAACACTCTGGTTTGAATCCTACACCTACTTGTTACTGAGCTTTGGGACTTGGCAAGTTGTTTCCTGTCCCTGCTCCTTCTGGGAGGACATCTTGCCCTCCTCCTAGGACTGTCATAAAGCTTAAATAAATTATGTAATGGTAAAAAAAAAAAAAACTAAACACTTGGAACAGTGCAAAGCATATAGTACAAAAACTGAAAACTATTAGAAAAACAATGGGAAATTGATAAACTAAATACATATATATGTGAAGAAATCAATACACTTGTTTTCCATATCAGCAGATAAATAGAAATAAAAATAAGTAAAGGCATAGAGAAATTGCATTGTGCAACCTACAAACTTGATTTAATAGATGTATACAGAAACATGCTTACCTTAACAGAAAATAAATATATTTTCTGATATCCATGAAATCTGTCATATGCAATGGACATAAAGAAAGCCCCGACAAATAAAATAAAAGGGGTTTTGCTCAAGCCAATTCTCTCTGATAATAATATAATAATGTTAGAAATACCTTTTTTATAACTCAAAAATTGAGAAACATAATTCTAGACAACAAAATTCAATCTTTTTTAAAGCAATAAATAAGAGAACACTTTGTAATAGAACCTATGGAATATAACAAAAGCTGTAGTCAGAGGAAAATTAATAGACTTCAGTGCTTTCATCATAAAGAATGACTAATAAAACAACAAGGGAAATTGTTATGAACCCCAGGAGGTGAGAATATGAACAAAATAAACTAATAGAAATTCTGAATACAAAATTAATAATGACAGAATCTAGAAGTAATGGAATAGAAAGCATACATAACAGAAGAGAAAATAAACTCAAGAGCTCATTTTTGAAAATACCAGATGAGGTTAAGGGGGTCAAAAGGTACAAACTTCCAGTCATAAAATAAGTAAGTCCTAGAGAGGTGACATACAGCACAGTGACTATGGTTAGTAATACTGTACTGCACATGTGAAAGTTGCTAAAAAAAAAAAAAAAAAACCAAAAACCAAAAAACAAATCTTAAAAGTTCTCATCACAAGAAGGCAACATTTTTTAACCATGTATGGGAATGGGTGTTACCTAGACTAATTGTGGTGATCATTTCATAACATATGCAAATATTGAATCCCTATGTTGATTAAACCCTCCACCATGCCTCATTAAAGAAAAGAGAAAATATGGTCCTATCAAAAAGAAGACTTAACCAAAGTGACAGAAGAGAAGAAAAATAGAACAGAATACCATATGTAGTTCTATGGCGACACATTTGATAAACGAAATGAAATGGCTAATTTATTGAAAAAAATATTAAAATGACTCAAGGAAAGTTGACACATCTGAAGACACTGGTTACCAGAGAGATGAAAGATTTAACATTAAAAAAAGATCCTCAGATCAGAGAGTTCTATATTCACCTTATGTAAAAAGAGATTGCTCCAATTTTTTTTTGAGAGAAAGAGAGGGGGAGAGGGAGAGAGAAAAATCTCAAGCAGGCTCCATGCTCAATGTGGAGCCCAATGCGGGGCTTGATCCCATGATCCTGAGATCATGACCTGAGCTGAAAGCAAGAGTCTGATGCTTAACCAATCAAGCCACCCGGGTGCCCTGATCCAATGTCATTTAAACAGTTCCAAATCATACACACTGGTTTTCAGACTTGACTGAATAACAAAATCTTTACAAGATGAGTTTGTTTGTTTGTTTGTTTTTTAAACTAATGATGTCCAAACCTCACGCCTAGATACTCCTCTTCAACTAGTCTGGTTGTGCCAAGTATCCATCTCCAGATTGTTCTCATGTGTAGCTAGGGTAGGTAACCTCTTCCACAGAGAGTAATGAGAAGCTTTTCAATTCTTTTAAAACTCAGTTCTGATAAAGGTAGTACCAGAAAAGAAAACTCTAAGTAAATTTTTACTTATGAATAAAGACAAATCTTTTGAATATATTACTAGCATCAAAGGACTAAAGTGGTGTGACCAGGAAGAGTTTATTCCAGGAATTTGAGTCTGGTTTGAACCAGGGAAGGTATCAACATAACCCATTAATTACATCAATATATTAAAGGTGAAGCTGAGAAACCTTTTGATTGAATTTGGCACTCATTCCTGACAAGTCACCAACTAACTAAAACAGTAAGAGGAAGAAGTTGTCTCAATATAATGAAGGCTATTGAACAGAAAACTGTTTTAAAATGGTAAAAACTGAAATGTTTAATTTCAGAAGTTCTTAAAATGCATTAAGATAAGAAAATAAAACAATTTGGTGTAAGCATTGGAAAAGAAGAACCTCAACTCTATTTTTCTTGATCACTTGCTCTGTGTACTAAAGGAAACTAACGGACTCTAGTAAAAAATAAAAGAACAAAACAATCATCCTGATAGAATTAAGAAGAGCATTTGTAAGGTGACTGCAAACAATAAGATTATACAGTACTAATAGCTTATGAGCAATAATGACCGTGAAATGGATATGGGGAGAAATTGAATGGAAAAAATAACCCATCCATAGTGTAATGGCTAGCACTCAGGACTCTGAAAGAACTTCCCAGCCACAACAGCACCAACTAGGAAATAACTTGGAAAACCACTTAAGAAGAAAAGAAACAACTCAGGAATTATTTAAAGAAAACTGATTTTAAAATGATCTTCAAAACCCCACTGAATTTCGGGGCAGCCCAGGTAGCTCAGCAGTTTGGTGCCACCTTCAGCCCGGAGTGTGATCCTGGAGACCTGGGATGGAGTCCCGGGTTGGGCTCCCTGCGTGGAGCTTGCTTCTCCCTCTGCCTGTGTCTCTGCCTCTTTCTCTCTCTGTCTCTCATGAATAAATACATTTTAAAAATTTTCTTTTAAAAAAATCCCACTGAATTTCATAAAACAGGATCTATAAAAACAAAAATAAACACTATGTTCTTGAGAAGGAAGGTTGATAAATGCCAGCCTTCCCTAAATTAAGAAAATTAAAAAAAAAAAAATTAACTAAAAAGCCCAGTATCATTTAGAATATCAACAGTTTGCTTTCAGTGCTAATGAGGAGAGAAAGGAGATTGGATTAAACAAATGGAAAAGGAAATGCCCTAAAACAGCCAATAAATAAATAAATAAACAAACAGGAGGAATACAGTTGCCTTAACTTACTTCAGGATAAACCATAAAGTCAAATATAAGCATGTAACTGTGATATTGCTAGTTTAGGAATAGGAAAAAAGAAAAAAAAATGATTACTTAAATCTCTTACAGGGAACTCAATATATTAATAAAGGTGATATTTAAATCCGGCAGGGTAACATGGTTTATTTAAAATATGTAGCTGGCTTAACTAAATTTCCATTGGAAGAAAATAATGTTGAGCTCTTATATCATGTACAAGGAAACTCCAGATGGGTGAGAGTCCTGAATATACATAAACAAAACACTAAAAATGTCAGAGGAGACAGAGAAAGGAAGGAGAAAGCAACTCTTTAAGAAGGAACTAGAACAGGAGGAAAAGGTTAGCAGGGCTTCAGCTGAGAGAAGGGAAGGCAGATTTGGACAAACTGCATCTTATAAACTGGTTAGGAATGAAAGCAAAAGATGTCTAACGTGGTGGAAACATTAATGGTACACTGAACAGCTATTTAGCAAAATAAAGGAAGGAAGTACTGACTTATGCTTCCACATGGATAGGTCTCAACAAGATGCTCAAGAAAGAAACCAGAAACAAAAAACTGTGTACTGTATCATTTCATTTATATGAAATGTCCAGAATAAGCAAATCTATTGAGATAGAAAGAAGCTTAATGGTTCCCGGAGGCTGGTGGTGGTGGTGGGGGGGGGGTGATGGATAATGGGTATGTAATTTCTTTTGGGGCTGCTGGAAATATTCTAAAATTAGATTATGGTAATGTTTGCATAAATGTAAGCACATAAAAACAGGTGAATTTTTACAGTATGTAAGTTATATCTCAATAAACCCATTAAAATATATATGCTACTAAACCCACATTTGTTTCTTAACTGTGCAAAACATGGGGTATCCAACTTCACCAAGGATATAAGTACAGATTTCTTTTTTCTAGAATTGGCATATACCATGTAAGATAGGTCAATTGCCAGAAATCTGAATGAGAGATCTATAAACTGCCATCACCTATAATTTCAAGCATGCATTCCCCTCACAGAGGCTCTGGAGGCAGATCACCTTGAGTTCACTCCTCAGTTTCCTCTGTAAAATGGAAAGGGATCATTGTGAAAATTAAATCAAGTGTTGTATATAAAGAATTTAGGTGACCTCTGGCACACAGTAGACCCTCAATAAATATCATGGTGAGGACCATGATGATGGTGGTTAAGGTGTGTAGGATTGGAGCAGAGAAAGAATCAGAGAATAGTCTAATAAATATATTTATTTTTATTCATTATATTTTTTTACTGATATGTATTTATACACTTTTTAGATTTTAACATTCATGCTATTATCCATGGTGAGTGGATATTTAACAAACTAATTATGTAGAGTTCACAATTGCTAGGAAGAAAATTGCTGGATTCTACCAAAGATTTTTTTTATTAAACTGAATTGAAAATATGCAGTATCTTTAAATTTTCTAATCAGCGTGCCAAGGATAGACGGAAAAGAACTAAAGGCCATTTGTAGAGTTTGAATAGTACTCTGACTTCCTCTCAAAGACCATAGAGAGGCACGTGGCCGGCTCATTCAGTGAAGCATGCACTCTTGATCTCAGGGTTGTAGGTTCAAGCCCCACACTGGGTGTAGAGATTACTTAGAGAATAAAAATAAAAATAAATCTTCAAAGACAGTGAGAACACATCTGAGCAGCTTGTTTTGGGAGAGTCTTCCCTTCCATAATGGTAATGAAAGAATATATTGCTATAATCCAACACAGTGATAGCATTCTGAGTCAGTAAAGAAGCTACTAATTTTTTAGGGCAAAGAAGGACATGTGTTTCTTTCCAGGATGCAAAGTGCACATTTTTGTTTAAAAATCATGCAACAGAAGGGACCTCTGGGGTTCCGGAAATGTTCTATATCTTATCTGGATAGTTGTACACTAGGGATATATGTGTAAAAATTAGATGTGCTCTACATTTGAGATGGGCATACTTCAGCATGTTATGTATTTTATTTATACCTCAGAGAGAGAGAGAGAGAGAGAGATTTGGAAGCTAATCAAGTGTTCCAAGGAAACACTCATATATACAGAAGAAAACTTTATATGTAAGTATAGTCATCATAGCCTCTCTACAATAGCAAAACAGTAGAAACAACTTAACTTTGAACAATATCACCTAATGGTTAAGTAAATTATGGCATACTCATTTATTGCAATGTTTATGCAACAACTAAAATGTAGATGGAGAGGAGTGCCTGTGTGGCTCAGGCTGTTAAGCTACTGACTGATTTTGGCTCAGGTCACGATCTCAGGATTGTGAGATCGAGCCCTGCATCCAGCTCCACATTCAGCAGAGAGTCTGCTTGAGACTCTCTCTGCCCCCCCTCTGCTTGCTCTCTCTCTCTCTGAAATAAATAAAAGTCTTTTTAAAAAGTGTGTATGGAGAGTTTGTAAAAATAAAGTTAAATTGTAAGGAACCTTCAGGTTATAAAATATTTGTGTGTAATATACAAGCATAATCATGTTAAAATATGTGTTGAAAAATGACAAGATGGAAATACCACAGATTTTATTTTTTTTAAGATTTTATTTATTTATTTGAAAGAAAGAGAGAGCATGAATAGGGGTAGGGGAAGAGGGATAAGCAGACTCAGTGCTGAGCAGGGAGCCCCAGATGGGGCTCCATTGGAGGACCCTGGAATCACAACCTGAGCCAAAGGCAGATGCTTAAACAACTGAGCCAACTCAGGTGCCCTGGAAATATCCCAGGTTTTTAAAAGATTTCTAAAAATTTATTTGAGAGAGAAAGGGAGCACACGAGCTGGGGCAGAGGGTAGAGGGTAGAGGGAGAAGCAGACTCCCCACTGAGCAGGGAGCCCAACTCAGGGCTTGATCCCAGGACCTGGGACCATGACCTAAGTCAAAGGCAGAGGCTTAGCTGACTGAGCCACCCAGGCGGACTGGAAATACCCCGGATTTTAGCCTCATGACCTGAGTTGAAAACCAAGAGCTGGCAGCCTAACTGACTAAGCCACCCAGACACCCCTGGGTGGTTTTGTTTTCTTCTTTCAGATTTTCTGCATTTATGATCAATGTGTTTAATTTTCATAATAGTATAAATATAATTAATACTTTCACATTCATAATAGAAAAAAGCAAAACTTGGAGCATGAATCAATCTTGCAGTGACTAATAGCATGGGCTGTTTGGAATTGCAGACTTGATGTCAGATGCTGGTCTTTTTGCTTTAAAAGAGCAGTCATTCCTACGGCTAAAACCAATTTCCTAAGGAGATCGCCATCGGCCTCAGCATTACAGCTCAGTTGCAGCCTCCTGACATACAGTTTTGAGATGTGCCTCCTGGTCAGAAAATAGTTGGCTATGTTCTACCAATTAAGGATTTCTCCTTCGTCGCCAGAATAGCTCTTCAGATAACTTAGACTTCTGAAAAAAAAAAAAAAAAAAAAGACTTCTGGGACGTTTCCGTGCAGCCAGTGCTGGACAGAAATGCTGTTATTTAAGATTTAATCTCTCCAGATAAGATCATACCAATATATAGATTTTCTGAGGAGGTTCCTTTGGAACTATAATTATGAATACTCCAGGTATTCTCCAAAACTTTCCATCACTAAGGAAAGATCCACATGACGGGTAGAGGAACTCAAGGAATTTGGGCTTGATCTCTGACCAAGATTGTTAGTAAAGACACAGGTGATGGCAGTGTTAAATAATCTCATTGCATTTATTCTTAGTCACCCACTTATTAAGTATTTATTGAGTATCAGAATTTGTGCTCAACTCTGTTATTTTTAAGCTTACACTACAAGTTGGCAAATAACTTTCATCTTGCATGCCAAATTTGATCAGTTGGTGGTGGTGGCATAGAGTGCTCTGCTGGAAAAGATGCTGGGACTGTATCCAAACTCAAATGAAAAGAGCAATGATCGATTAGTAATGTCTGCCATTATTGCAGAAGGGGGAATGGTGGTGCACGTGCCATGCATTTGCCATGTCTGCTGGATCACTTCTGCCAATTTAATGATGGTCACTTAAGCTCTGACACATGCTCTATTTCCTACAGGTGGAAGGAACCAAATTCCTATCCAAGTTAGCATCAACTGGAGGAGCATTAACAGTTGTGTAGTTTTCTCTATGTAAAATAAGTCATGTAATCTTCAGGATACCTCTCAGAGGTAGGCATTTCTATTTCCCTTTTACATACGAGTACCTAGGTTAAGGGAAGGGAAATAACTTTTCAAAGTCTACAATCAGTCACAGTAGGATTGCAATCCAGGCTTAACATGGAATCCAATAAAATACGGTAGTGTCCACTTCTTTTCAAAAGGTCATAAAACTAATTCCACTAATTTTTTATAATTACTTTAGTTAAATGGGTCCCTTTGGAGAAGTATTCAATCTAGTTTATTCATCCAGACAAAATAAGGTATCATCTGTCCCACTTTCTGCCTAACCCCAGAATGGCTGGTGTCATTTGGTGAGAGTGGTCCTCCTGCCACCCAAGCAATAAGCCCAAAGCTTTATGATTTTGGCTACAAAGGCACACTCTGTGAATAAGCCCCAGGAAATCCAACCAACCCTTTCTTTTCAGGTTCAAATGTCTGTGATTATTTGATGGACCAGTCATCACCCCATAAAATCACATATAATTACATCTTATTACACAGTTACTATGTGCCAATTCCTCTGTGAAGAGCTCCAGCTGCACTACTGCATCACATCCTCACACTATCCCTATAACATAGGGACTATGGTTATCCTGACTTGACAGACAAGAGATAGAAGACTTTAGGGCCAAGTAGCTTAGGCAGAATCACATAAGTAGTAAAGTAAGGCTCAGACTCTAACCTGAGCAATCAGACCCCAAAGTCTATGGCCTAACTTCAATTTAAATTGTTTAATCAACTATTAGTTTTTAATAATTTCCAATATATCCTCACTACTGGGATACCCTATAAGTAGACCCTGGGAAAAAGATAGAAGTGGAAGTATTGTATTTGATTGGGAATCCCAGAAAATGCCAAAAGGAAGGGGTAGGACATTGAGGCAGGGAAGAGAAGGAGAAGAATCATATAAGATGTATCTCTTATTACCAATATGAGAGACTAGGGTTCAATGGCAGTTGGAGAACTCTGGGAAATACCATGTAAAATGTGCCCACAGGCAAGAGAGCTGGGGTATTTTACACCAATTCCTAGCAGTTAGAGAGGTCAAGGGTTGCTCACAAGGAATATGAGCATGTGGGCAGAGCGGGCTCTGGTGGCCAGAGAAAGCCCTTAGGCAAGGAGCTCGAGGACTGGAGGTGGGAGCCAGTGAGCCTGCATGGGAACTAAAGGCATTGGAGATGTGAGTAAGACATCAACAATTGTCACAGTATCTACTTCACTTTCTTCCTTTTCTAAATAAGTAACTTTATTGAGGTATAAATTATAAAGCATAATATTTACCCATTCTAGTTGTACAGTTTAACACTTTGTAGCAAATTTACCAAGTTGTATGACCCTCACCATAGTCTATTTTTTTCATCCCCCTGAGGCCCCCCCAGTAAGATCCCACTTGCCCATGTACAGTTAACCCCTGTTCCCACTTCTAGCTCCTGGCAACCATGAATCTACTTTTTGTCTCTATGGATTTACCTTTCCTGGACATTTTACATAAATGAATCACACAATATGTGGTTGTCTACATAATTGAGAAAGTGCCTCTCAAAATGGCTAAGGTTGCAGAAAGGAAGTAAAAGCAAGGTGAGCAAATACATTTTCCATGCGGATGGTGGGGATATTCTAGATGAAGCCAATGGTTGCATTACAATTGGCAATGAAGAGACAACCCATGCTTAGACTAGAGTCCCACCTATTCTAGGATACATTTGCTTATGTACATTTTTGAGTTGATGTGTTTTAAAGATGTTTTCAACACAAAGGACTGGCAGGCAGCAAGAAACCTTGAAGCCCATGAACCCATTAGCCTGAACTCTGGAATGAATGGGGTTGTCTCTAAAACTCCTGCTGTTAAACAGATCTAATGGTTTCTGATGATTTGGGAACTGAAGAGGTCTGTGGAAGTGATTAATGCACAGAGGGATCTTGCTCTCTTATCTGGTCTGCCAATCTGTTCACAGTTTCCTCTCTCTTTGTGGAAATAAAACATAAAGAAAACCTGATGGAAGGCAACAAGAATAGGACAATTGGCCGACCGGTCAACCATGGTATGCATCCTATCGAGGGCCATGCCCTCTGTCTGTCGGGTGAACTGGTTACGATTCCCCAGGCACAGGGGCATAATTGGCCCAAGACTAAATGTTTGTGGTAACAACCACTGATAAACACAAATGTGTTGATGTGGGATGTGGTCTATACCAACTCGCCCAAAGCAGACTCTGACCTTACTGCTGAAGGTCATCTTCTCTGAGCTGTTTCTATTCCTTGATTCTGGACGAACCCACAGAGCGGAAGTTTGGCTGTTGCCCCTCTTGAAATCCCATCACATGTCATTTAGAAACACTCCCTTTTTTACCTTTGCATTATGCACCAACTGAGAAGTAGGCATAGAAATAAATTGCTGGCTAATGTATCACCTTTATTATTGGTAATTCTGGGCTGGAGGGTATGGCTTGGACCTTTGACCCCAAAGTGGTTCTCTGGTATCTGCCCCTGAGCCTGGATCCTGGGATCCACTAAAGAGGAGTGGCAGGGGAACAAGAACACTTAACCCCGCCAACTGCAAGAGAACTGTGCTGGGCCCCAGGAGTGAAGACAGAGAGAGGTGGGCATTCACTCCTGTCTCCACAAGGCCAGCCCCGAGCCCTGACCCAGGCATGTTGACTCCATGTAAGGCACCCTTGGTTGGGGGAAAGGCCAGCGCCCCAAAAGAAAGTCCAAGAGGCTGAGAGCTAAATCACCTCCAGATCTCATCTTCCCAATCAGATATTATTATTTCTCTACTTTAGGAGAGGAGGGAGGGATCAAATGAAGGGAAGGACAGACACTTCCTTTTTAATAATTCCAAGGGTGGTGAAAATTTCTGTTCTTCAGATTAACAAAAATGTTATATTAAAAGAGAAAAAGTTTGCTCTATAGTCCATGTCAATATAACTTTCTCTCTTACCTCTCTGCAAATCTCTTCCCCCCTTCTTCCTTCCTTCCCCTTCCCTCTCCCCTCCTTTCACACCACGTGCACACACACACACACACACACACACATCCCAGGAGTTTAAGGACTTGGGTATTAATCCTCTGAACAAAATAATGGATTTCTTTATTTTTTATATATATTTTTAAGATTTTATTTATTCATGAGAGACACAGAGAGAGAGGCAGAGACACAGGCAGAGGGAGAAGCAGGCTCCATGCAGGGAGCCTGATGCGGGACTCGATCCTGAGTCTCCAGGATCAGGCTCTGGGCTGAAGGCGGCGCTAAACCGCTGAGCCACCCAGGCTGCCCATGAATTTCTTTAAATCTTGGTTTCCCCAAATGTAAAGTGAGGGACTATTTATGACTCCAGAATCTACAGGAGCTTTATTTTAGTCAGAAAGAATTTTATTAAGAAAAAATTCATCAGCTACAGGTTATGCTTTTAAAAAATATCTTCTCCTCCTCTACTGGCACTTCTAGCAAACATGTGAAATAGAACTTGCAAATTCATGCCTACAGGGGTCCAGCAAGAACCAGGAATGAATTCTGGGGGCCAGATGTAGGACAAAAGGGAGTGGTGGGGACTGTGGGTGACTTGGAGTGCACAGGATGCCCAATTTTAGCCTACTGTTGTCATGTGGGAAGGAGGGTTCTTGTTGCATTTCCTAATGTTTCAAGATAAGGAAGACATTGACATTTTGTATGTATGTGCAAAACCCCTAGATTTTAAAAACCTGGCTCAGTTTTTTAAAAAAATTGCTTAGACTAAATAAAATGTCTCTGCCAGCATGGCTCAGTGGTTGGGCATCTGCCTTTGGCTCAGGTCGTGATCCTGGGGTCCTGTTACTGAGTCCTGCATCAGGCTCCCTGTGGGGCTTATCTCTCTGCCTCTCTCTATGTCTCAAATAAATAAATAAATAAATAAATAAATAAATAAATAAAATCTTTTTAAAAAATGTATCTGCCAACTCCATTTCACCCATAGTCAGCCACTTGCAATTCTGACCTATAGTGGCCACATGGATGGTGGCTTTCTTATGTCTAGAACCAGCTGCAATAGGAAAAGTAGATGCTTGCTTTGTGAGCAGTGGTTAGGATCCGTACTCCCTGAGTCTCCCTACTGCCTGTATGTGAATGTGTCTCATATTCCACCACTAGAAATGTATCCCCTTGGATCCTCAGGAATTACCCATGTCCAGAGACCCCAGGAGACAGCAAGTGTCCCTGGGTGCCCCCCTCCCCCCAAAAAACTGTGCAACCAGATTCAGGGGGCTCTTCTTGCTCTCACTTAGTGCCCATCTTGGAAACAGCATGGTAACATGCACCTCTAACCCATACACCCTTAAAAGCACTGATAAGTGACAGGTTTCACTGTAGTTGTCTCAGGAGAGAGGCTGACATTACCTTTTGCATGTCAAACTTCCTACTAATTCTCTCCAATATTCCCTTCTTCTTGGTGACCACCACCTTAAAAAAAAAACAAAAAACCAATGTCCTTAATAGCTTCTCCAGCCAAATTGGTCCTGTCATCCTTCACATACCTTCAGGAAACAAATACCGGCTTAGGATAATACTGAAAGCCAACAACTATGGAGCACTTAATGAGACAGGCCTCATTACTAGCACTTTTCAAGTATGTTTCTATGAAGATGCTATTATTGTTCCCAATATACAGAACGGGAGATTGAGGCACAGAGAGGTTAAATAACTTGCTCAAATCACACAGCCAGTAGGTAGAGGAATGAGGAATGAAAACCAGAGAGTCTGTCTATAAAGTCTATGCTTTTTTTTCTTAAGGATTTTATTTATCTATGAGAGAGAGAGAGGCAGAGGGAGAGGGACAAGCAGACTCCCCACTGAGCAGAGAGCCTAACATGGAGCCTGATTCCAGGACCCGGAGATCATGACCCGAGCCAAAGTCAGACTGTTAACTGACAGAGCCACCCAGCAGCCTCAGAATCCATGCTTTCAAAGAGGGTTTGGCAAACTTTCTCTGTAAAGGGCTAGACAGTAAATATTTAGGGGCTCTATACCAATACTCAATGTTTCCATTGTAGCATGAAAGCAGATACAGACAATTTGTAAGTGAATGGCTATGCTCCAATAAACTTTATTCACAAAAATAGGCAGCAGGCTGAAGTTTGCCAATCCCTGCTCTGGAACATAGCATGTTGCTGCTCAGTAGAATAAACCTCAGGCTGGCCCAAAGAAGTGAGCCCCTATTCTTCCTTCTAACATCCCCTTTACCACAACCAATAAGAACATCAGCAGTAGCAACAACATTTGGACAATACTGGCTTGAGATGGGCACACGTGATAATCATATATCAGGATGAGGTTAGAGTCTCATGATTTATCCCACCATCCTAGTCAGCAGGTGTGAGAGTTAATTTTATTCATTAACTTGGAGGGTGCTTTGGATGAGATGAACATTTGAATTGGTAAACTTTGAGTAGACAGATCATCCTCCATAACATAGGTGGGCCTCACCCAATCAGTTGAAGGAATGAATATAACAAAAAGATGGGCCTCCCTGAGCAAGAGGGAATTCTCCAGCAGACTGCCTTTGGCCTGGAACTGTACCATGTACTCTCCTAGGTCTCCAACAAGCTAGCCCACATTGCAGATTTGGACTCACCCATCTCCATAATTATGGGAGCCAATTCCTTATAATAAATCTTCTAGAAATATATGCATATCCCATTGGTTCTGTTTCTCCTGACAATACTGACATTCCAGGCAATATTTTAGGTAGATGGTTGAGAATATGAACCCGCCTAGGAGTTAGAAGTGTCCAGAAGAGGGAGATGAGGGCAGGCAGAGAAGGTGGGAAGACCCGAACTGTCCTCAGCATAGCTTTGCTGAGGTCTGCCTCAGCTCACTATGGCCATCTCTTGAGGGACCAGTCTGTCACTCCAGAGCACTACTGGGCTGGTGTGGGCTTAGGACAGCATTTGGGCACTTACTGCCTTGGTCTAAAGAGGCGTGCAATACAGGGCAGTATAAATGTATCCTGTTGCCATAAAGCCCCCATCCCCATTTTAAAATAGAGATTCTCAAAATTGTTTGCCAATAAATGCAACATTCCATTATTCCACACGTAGAGCCACAACACTCAAAGACAGAGATATGATAAGGAAGGATTGGTTGGAGAGAGGGGGAGTTGGGAGAGAATGAGAGCAAACCAGCCAGTCTTGCTTCTACAACAAAGCCTTCTGGATACAATGCCTGCACTCTTGACGTTTGAGACCAGATACTTTTTGTTGTGAGGGGGCCATCCTACACATGGTAGGATGTTTAGAAGATCCTTGGTCTCCACCCACTCGATTCCAGTAGCACTCATACCCTACCCCAAAGTTGTGACCCAAAATGTCTCCAGACTTTGCTAAATACCCTGTGGGCAAAGCTGCTCTTTGTTGAAAACCATTACATTAAAGGATATTCCTACATGCCTCTCAAAGCTCAAGTTGTTTATATCCAAGGGAATGATGGGCTCATGGCAGTGGATACTTTTCTAGAGCACTAATTGTCTTTGGTAGTAATTTAAAGCATTATTTTTATATTAAAACAAATGCAGATATATTACAGAGTAGAATCCTAAACTCAAGGCTGGGAAAAATTTTCATCTGAGGTGGGGTGATTTTTGGCTACACTCCCAGAACACTTGGCAAGTATACATTTACATTTCTCTGCCTTGGGGGAAGCTAATAATAGCTACTGTTTATTGAGTGCTTACCTGGTGCCAGAAGCTCATTGTAGAGGCGATTTCCTGCTTGACTGGCACAGCTGGCTATAGTTAGCCCCATTTTGCAGATGAGAAGACTGAGATCCAGGGAGGTCATGTAACCTGTCCGGAGACTGGTGGCTGCTCAGTGACGAAGCTGGTGTTGGAACCCACCTATCTCATTAAGCACCTTCCTGATGGGCTTCTGGGAAAATCTGTGAAGAGGTGAGCAGCAAAGAACAACGAGAGGCAGCATCCCGGCACTGTTTGGTGGGATAATTTTAAGAAAAGATGACTTTGCTGAAACTGACAAGCTCTTAGCCCTTGGGAGAAGAAAGAGAGTTTCTGAAGCCAAATGCTGAAAAGGGCGGAATTGCCCAGGTGCGGACTGGACCTCGTGAGTCAGCTTTGTAGCACAGTGTAAGACTCCAGAGTTTCAGCCCCAGACCCTCCTGAGTTGCTCCCAACAGCCTCCGCTGGGGCATTCCTTCAGAAATTTTCTCTCCCAGACTTTACGATTCCTTTTCTGTGTTTCAGCAGTACCTGTGGCTGCAGTGAGGATGGGTGGTTCCCTACATTTAGTCATTGTAAGAACTTCTATAGACTGTCATCTCCATGAACCACTCTTCATCTAATCTGCTCACTACTTTTGTTTCTTTAAATGGATTCACTCTTAAAAAACGGAGAAAGGGTATCCCCAGTGGCTCAGCGGTTTAGCGCTGCCTTCAGCCCAGGGCATGATCCTGGAGACCTGGGATAGAGTCCCACGTCGGGCTCCCTGCATGGAGCCTGCTTCTCCCTCTGCCTGTGTCTCTCTGCCCCTCTCTTTCTCTGTGTCTCTCATGAATAAATAAATAAAATCTTCAAAAAATAATAATAATTAAAGAATGGAGAAAAAAACAAGACTCAGCTATATGCTGCCTACAAGAGACCTATTTTAGACCTAAAGATACCTACAGATTGAAAGTGAGGGAATACAGAAACATCTATCATGCAAATGGATGTCAAAAGAAACCCAGAGTAGTAATATTTATGTCAGAAAAAGTAGACTTTAAAACAAACACTGTAACAACAAAGAAGGACACTATGTAATAATACAGGGGACAATCCAACAAGAAGATATAGCAATTGTTAATATTTATGCACCCAAATAAACAAAACAGTTAATAACGAACATAAAGGAACTAATCAATAATACAGTAATAGTAGTAGGTGACTTTAACAGTCCGCTTACATCAACTGACAGATTATGTAAACAGAATATCAGCAAGGAAACAATGGCTTTGAATGACACACCAGTACAGATGGATTTAACAGATATATTCAGAACATACCATCCTAAAGCAGCAAAATACACATTCCTTTCAAGTGCACATGGAACATTCTCCAAAATAGATCACATTTTAGCTTACAAAACAAACCTCAACAAATTCAAGAAGATCGAAATCACCATGTCTATTCTCTGACCACAAAGCTATGAAACCTTGTGGAAGTCAACCACAGGGAAAAATCAGGAAAGATAATAAATACATGAAGAAAATGAAAATAAAAACAAAATGGCCCAAAGCCTCTGGGATGCAGCAAAAGCATATTTCTAAGAGAGAAGTTTATAGCAATACAGGCTGACCTCAAGAAACAAGAAAAGTCTCAAACAGCCTAACCTTCCATCGAAAGGAGCTAGAAAATGAACAAGCAAAACCTAAGACAAAACAAACAAACAAACAAACAAACAAAAAACCTAAGACCAGCAGAAGGAGGGAAATAATAAAGATTAGAGCCAGAAATAAATGATATAGAAACTAGAAAAACAATAGCACAGATCAATTAGACCAGGAGTTGGTTCTTTGAAAAAAAAATCAATAAAATTGATAAACCTCTACCCAGACTCATCAAGAAAAAAAGAAGAAAGGACTTAAATAAGCGAAATCACCAATGAAAGAGAAGAAATGGCAACCAACAACACAGAAATGACAATCATAGGAATATATTATGAAAAACTACATGCCAACAAATTGGACAACCTGGAAGAAATGGATAAATTCCTAGAAACATATAAACTACAAAAACTGAAACAGGAAGATATAGGAAATTTGAACAGATTAATAACCAGCAAAGAAATTGAATTAGTAATCAAAAAACTCACAACAGGCAAAAGTCCAGGACCAGATGGCATTAAACCTATTCTTAACTATTCCAAAGAATATAAAAAGAAAGGAAACTTTCAAATTCACTTATGAGGCCAGCATTACTCAGATACAAAAACCAGATAGAGACACCACTAAAAAAGTGATGTCCAGGCCGATATTCCTGATGAACACACATGCAAAAATTCTCAACAAAATACCAGGAAACTTAATCCAACAATACATTAAAAAGATCATTCACCACAATCACATGGGATTTATTCCTGGAATACAAGGGTGGTTCAATATATGAAAATCAATAAAATATTAATAGATATATAATATTGATACATCACATCAATAAGAGAAAGGATAAGAACCATACAATAATTTCAATAGATGCAAAAAAACCCCTCATTTAACAAAGTACAACTTCTATTCATGATAAAAAGCCCTCAACAAAGTAGGTTTAGCAGGAACAAATCTCAACATAATAAAGGCCATATATGAAAAAGCTATGGAGCTAATCTCATCCTTAATGGGGAAAACAGAGCTTTTTTCTGCCTAAAGTCAGGAACAAGACAAGGATGTCCACTCTCACCACTTTTGTGGTGTTTTAGCACTGGAAGTATCAGCCATACCAATCGGACAATGAAAAGAAACAAAAGGCATCCAAATAATTAAGGAAGAAGTAAAACTTTCACTGTTTGCAAATGACATGATTCTATATTTAGAAAACCCTAAAGACTCCACTGAAAAATTGCTAGAATTTACAAGCCAATTAATGAAGTCAAAGGATACAGAATCAATGGGGTGCCTGGGTGGCACAGTTGGTCGGGCATCTGATTCTTGGTTTTGGCTCAGGTCATGATCTTTAGGTGGTGGGATCAGCCCCATGTCTGGCTTCGCACTCAGTTCACGTAGTCTGCTTGGGATTCTCTTTCCCTCTCCCTCTGTCCCTCCATCCTGTGCATGTGGACATGCCATCTCTTACACTCTCTCTCTCAAATAAATAAATCTTTAAAAAAATAAATAAAATAAAAAGCTTCTGCATAGCGAAGGAACTATGACAACTTTTAGTTGTCAAAACTAAAAGACAACCTACTGAATGGGAGAAGATATTTGCAAATGATATATCAGATATATATATATATATATGATTATATATATATATGATTATTCAAGATCTATAAAGAACTTACAAAACTCAACAGCCAAAAAAACAAATAATGCAATTAAAAAATATGCAGAAGACATGAACAGACATTTTTCCAAAGAAGATTTACAGATGGCCAACAGACACATGAAAAGGTGTTCAAGATCACCCATCATCAGGGAAATGCAAATCGAAACTACAGTGAGATACCACCTCACACCTGTCAGGATGGCTAAAATCAAAACACAACAAACAACAGGTATTGGCAAAGATGTGGAGAAAGGAGAACCCTCCTGCACTATTGGTGGGAATGCAAACTGATGCAGCACTCTGGGGAACAATACAGCGGTTTCTCAAAAAGTTAAAAGTAGAACAACCATATGATTCAGCCATTGCACTACTGGGTATGTATTCAAACTATACAAGAACACTAATTCAAAGAGATACATGCATCCCTATGTTTAGAGCAGCATTATTTACAATAGCCAAGATATGAAAGCAAGCCCAAGTGTCCATGGCTAGATTAATGGATAAAGAAGATACAATATACACGTTGTATCATATATATATACACATATACATATACATATATATAATATATATAATATAATTAGGACTCAAAACAACATATACTATAATATATATATATACACATATATATTAGGACTCAACATCATAGGCAAGAGGAAAAATAAAAACAATATATACTATATATATATACACATATATGTATATATACAAATACACACAATGGAATGTTATTCAACTGTAAAGGAATGAAATCTTTCCACTTGCAATGACATGGATGAAACTAGAGTATAATACTAAGCAAAATAAGTCAATCAGAGAAAGACAAATACGATATGATTTCACTCATATGTGGAATTTAAGAAACAAAACAAAGGAGAAAAATACAAGAATGAGAGAAAGAGAAAGAAAGAGAGACCAAGAAACAGATTCATAACTCTAGAGAATAACTGGTGGTTACCAAAGGGGAGAGGGGTGAGGGGATGAGTGAAACAGGTGATGGGGATTCAGAGCACACTTATGGTGATGAGCACCGGGTAATGTATAGAATTGTTGGATCACCCTATTGTACACCTGAAACTAATATAACACTGCATGTTAACTAGCTGGAATTAAAATAAAAACTTAAAAGAATAAAAAATGGACTCCTTCTTTTTAAAAAGGTACATTTATTTGAGAAGCAAACTTGACATCACTACCCTAGAAGGAAAGGCTGGTTTTCCCTACTGTGACTAGAAAATCCCTGGAAAAATAAATACAAGGAAAAGAAGCAAGGCTATCACATTCTGTGTAGTTAGACAGATAGTGATCTTTGTTCAAAGGAGACCTGCAAGCTTTGGAAAAGTGTTAAAGTCACTAGCAGCTGGTTAAGACCTTCTCCCAGATGTAGTCAGAATAGCTGAAAACAATCACCACTCTAGGTGCCATTAGTGTTCGGATCATACCAGAAACTATGCAGCTTCAACAATGCTATGGGTTTTAGACCCAAGGACACACATACACAGGTAGGGGGGAGGGCTTGTTATGGGCTCAGTGATATCTCTCAAAAAGTTGTAGGTACAAATCCCAACCCCCAGTATCTCAGAGAGTAACTGTATTTGGATTAGGGTCTTTAAAGGGCTAATTAAGTTAAAATGAGGTCATTATGGTCATCCCATCTGACTGGTGTCCTCATAAGAGGATGTGGACACAGACATGCAGAGAAGGAAAACCACATAAAGACACAGGGAGAAGATGGAGATCAATGAGGCAAAAAGAGAAGCCTGGGAAGGAACAATCCCTGTTGACACCTTCTTCACCTTGCTTCCAGACGTCTAGCTTCCAGAATGATGAGAAAATAAATTTCTGTTTTTTGAGCCACCCAGTCTGCAGTACTTTGCATGGCAGCTCTAACCAACTAATACAGGGGTTACCAGGTCTGGAACCTTGAGCAAGTTACTTTGCCTCTTGAAGTCTGCCCCTGGGTTTTCTTATCTCTCCAAGATGGGGTAGCAGTACAGTCTACATTATGGAATTGTGAAGAGAATAAAAAATATGTTCAACATGGCTTGTCACTGAAGGTCCTGACACAGATTAGGACTCAAAACAATAACATAGGCAAGAAGAAAAACAAACGACAACAAAAAAACCACCCTAAATTATTATTATCACCATAGTTGGAATGTTTTCTGGGCCCTGCAGAACATGAAAATGTTTGCAATCTTTGTCTCCAAAGAGATAACCAAGACATAAGAGTTTCGTGTGAAGCACGAAGGGCTCCATCTTCCATACTAATCCACTGGAGGGAGTGAGTGCGGGAGTAGAAAACAAACTCATCACTCTTCTTGCGTCTTCCCCAAAGTTATCAGATGTTTCAAAAACCACCCAGTTACAGGGAGATGCTTGGGTGGCTCAGCTTGGGTGGCTGAGTTTTGGCTCAGATCATGATCTCATGGGTCGTGGGATTGAGCCCTCATTGAGCTCTGTGCTGGCGAGAGATTCTCTGCCTCTGCCTCTCCATCCACTTGCACACATGTATCCATTAATTAGTCTTTTTTAAAAAACCCACCCAGTTACAGGGTTCCACCCCCCCACCCTCTTTTCCCACTCAACTCCTCCTTCATCAGGATGGCCTTTTTCCCTGCCCTACCCTTACCTTTATCCTCTGCAATCTCTCAGTGTGTTTTGGGACCCCTTTCACATCCATCCCTACAGACCCGTAAGCACTCACCCGGAGCCCATTGCTTATAAACTGTAGAACCAGGCTTTGCCCCCCAGGCTTATGTCACCCTTGAGACATCCCAAGAGTGAGAGATCAAAAGAGTCCTCTTTTGAGGACTCTCTGATTTACAAATAATAATAATGAGCAAATAAATAAATAAATAAATATCCACCCATTACTTATAATTTCTGCTTTTTAATTACAGTGATGGATAATGACTAAGTATAACGTAAAGTTTTTGCTGCCACAGTAATGGCCGTTGTGGTGTCTGTTTCCTGAGCACTTACTACGTGGCTGCACTTCAGTTGCACATATGATCCTTTGGATTCCTCGGATTAGCACTTCCACGTTGATGGTTTTATAATGGCCATTTCATACCTGAGGGCAGTGAATCATGGAGGAGCCCTGGGTTAGAGCCAGCACATCTGCCAACTAATAGATTCTGAGAGAGACTGGGCGGCGGGGGCGGGGGGGGGGTGCGCCAGGGAATGAAAAGGTGAAGACAATGCTGGAGAGGAGAGAAAAGGCACAGGGAAGTGCTTTTTTTATTTCCTCAAGGGTCCCCTGCACAGGAGCAGGACTATATCCTCCAAATTTCTCCACTTCCTGAGACTTGGAGAACGGTTCACCCTGGAACTAGGGCAATCCATCAGGATCATATGGCCAGTGTTCTCCCGATCGATCCTAGCTGGGCTAGTTTGCTAGCGCTGCCTTAACAAAGAGCCCCAGCCTGAGCAGCTTCAACAATGGTCTCATCTCCAAATAACATCACATGGAGGGCTAGGGCTTCAACATATTTGGAGGTGGGAGATTATAGAAAATGTATACATTGGGCTCTGCCCTTCGTTCCATGCACAGAATTCTTTTTTTTTTTTTATGATAGTCACACAGAGAGAGAGAGAGAGAGAGAGAGAGAGAGAGGCAGAGACACAGGGAGAGGGAGAAGCAGGCTCCATGCACCGGGAGCCTGACGTGGGATTCGATCCCGGGTCTCCAGGATCATGCCCTGGGCCAAAGGCAGGCACCAAACCGCTGCACCACCCAGGGATCCCCATGCACAGAATTCTTAAAACCCTTGTGACTTCCTAAGTGGTAAGAGCACTGAGAGCATCGTTTGTTCTACTGAGGTGACTCTGGTGGGCTCCTGGATGGGGGCTGGTCCCCAGAAAGACCAAGTCATGACTAGAAGCCTGCAATTTTCAGTAACCTCCCCCAACCATACGTGCCTAACTGTCCAGAGAGGGGAGAGGGGCAGAAATAAAGTTCATAATTGATCATGGCTATTAGAGGAAGCCTCCATAAAATCCCAATAGTATGGGTTTTAGGAGCTTCCAGGTTAGGGAACATATCCACATACTGAGATGGTGACAACTTCCATTCCAGGGGGACAGAAACTCCTGTGCTTGGGACCCTCTCAGACCTTACCCAATAGAAGTCTTCACCTGGTTATCCATCCATATCCTTTGTCATACCCTTTAATAAACTGCTTGATGTCAGTAAGTGTTCCCCTACATTCTGTGAGTTGTTCTGGCAAGTAATGGAATCTACGTGGGGGAGGTCATGGGAACCTCTGATTTGTAGCCAAATGAGACATTGTGGGTAAATCAGGGGACCTACTACTTGTGACTGGTATCTCAAGTAGGGAGAGAAGCCAGTCTTGGGGGACTGAGCCCTTAACCTGTGGGATGTGGCACTATCTCCAGGTTGACAGTGTTAGAATGAAGTTGTAGGACACCCAGATGGCTGCAGCATGGCTTGGTGGTGTGGGAAGAGCCCCCAGACATCTGGGTCAGAAGTATTGTGTGGTAGTCGTATGAGAGCAAAGGAAACACACAGGAGGAGGACTGGGGTTTTTCCTTCCTTGGGGGTCAGTGGTGGTGTTGCGGGACACAAATACTCAGCTCATATAACAATGGCCTCTTCTCCCTGTGTCTCTCCATACCTTCTTCCCTCTGCCTGTCTGTCCAAATTTCTCCTTTTTAAAAGACACTAAGGGGTTAGTGCCTACCCTAACGACCACATTTCAATCTTTGTAATGATTCTATTTCCAAATAAGGTCACTTTCTGAGAGAGTGGCATTAGGGGTTCAACAGATGAATTTTGGGGCCACACAGCTCAACCCATAACACCAGCCACATGGGTGTGCATCTTAGGTTATGGACTTCTCCTGACAGTCTAGCTCTACTAAGGTTCAACATCCTTCTCCAATAGGAAGATAACCTCCAGTTCAACCCATACCTTCTCTTGTCACGGTGTAAATTAATCGCCTTACAATCTCCGAATATAACAACATTCTCTCTTTTCTTTTTTTAAGCCTTAAATTTTGGACGCTGTTTGTAGCTGAACCACCTCCCCCCCACTCCTGCCAATTAAAGGACACAAAGAAAGGGAACTGAGAAGAGAGACTGGGGGGCAGGGTATTCAAATCATTGTCTTTAGTTCAAAAAGTGAGCCAGATGCTCTCAAGGACTGGATAAGGAAGGTGTACTCATGGTTGTGGTTCAGAAGCCTGAGAGCTTTGGTTTAAAAATAGGCGAACTGAAATAAACATTGAGAGCAAGCTACTCAGATGGCACCAAAATAGAGTGGTAATTGATCTAATGCAACTTTTGCCTCGGATAACATCATTATTTGTGAAATTATGTCAGTGTTGCTGCTGCCAAGTCAGCAAGCACTTACAGGACGTGACTTCTAATTTGGGAATTGGACTATTTGTGGCTCCTCTTGGAAGACAGCAGGAACTCAGTGGACACCCGGAACTCAGTGGACACCCGATGGCCAGACTTCTGAAAGTGCAAAGGTTTGAGCTTGAAACCTGCAACACTGGAATGTAGAGGAAGTGTCCAGTACAAGTGTCCCTCTGAAGAGGGACTTGCTGCCTGGCTCTAGGGAGTGTTGGCTGGAAGCTCGCCTCCAGCTGTCAGCTCCTTCAAGGTCAGCCCACACACCCTGTGACTTAATGAAACAGGGGTAGGAGCTAAGGACCCATTCGCATTACTCCAGGTGTGACCTGGTACTTGCTCCAGAGCTAAGACCTGCCTGACATGTGATTTTACTTCTTACTGTATCTCCAACCCACTTAATGCCCTTTCTTCTTCCCGGTGTAGTTTCCTACCACATACCTCACACCCTAGACTTCAAATCCACATCTGCTTCCAGAAGACCTGACCTGCCACAGGTCTCTCTAATGAATGAATGAATTAATTAATTTCCAAAGTTGAGGTGTGTTTCCATCTCTACCTGTGGTGCTCCCAAAGGTCAGAGGATGTAACTGTCCCCTTGAGCCCTCATGAAGCCGGCGATTGGTTTCTTTGGTGGAATTTCAAGGAGAAAAAACTTAGATTATTTAAAAATATGACGCCAGATTTTCATTAGTTTGGCTTACACAAAATAAGGCACAGGTGTAAAAGCTTGTGTTAGAAAGGACAGGCATTCCCTTATTCACATTTTTTCCCCACAACTGCCTCGACCCAGCCACTGTTCAAGGTACCGTGACCACCAAGGTACACAAGATGGACTTGGGTTCTCAGAGCTCAGGTTCTATGGGAGGAGAGCGACAACATACAAATAAAGGAGTATGTTAATGAGGAAGTATAGATCTTCAAAACCTATGAAGAAAATCAAATGAGGGATGGTACTGGTGACTGGGGTCTGGAAAGATTTTTTTGATAACATGGCCAAGGAGGACCTCTGGAGGAGGTGGCAGTAGTGCTGAGACATGAAGGGCCAAGGCAATCCAGGCGTCTGCAGATACAGCTTCAGCTTTTGGAACTGAAAGGACTGACAAATTCCTATTCAGAGCTGAATTTAACCAGCAGCATTGTTTAGAGGATGGAGAGGACCACTCTGCCTATCTGAGCTGGTGAGCTGGACCACTGACCATCCCTCGTGGCCTCCATGGAGATTGCATCAAGGATTGGATGGCCACAGAGATTTGGCCCAGATAGGAAACGGCTTATCAAAGTGATTCTGGATTCTCACACTCGATTTTTATGTAGAAACAGTGGGGAAAGTAGCTCATCTACTCCCTTGGTTTATGTTGTAGGTCAGAGATGACAGGGTTCCCAATTAACAGGCATTTAAACTACCCCTTATGATCCTCGCTGGGCTTTCTTGCTTGATTTTTTTTTTTTAACTTTGTCTCATTCTTGGCAACTCGATTTTAAAGGTCATTATATTAACTGCAAAGATGAATCAAGGGGTGAGGTCACGTTTCATCCAGGGAAACTCTTTCGTCTTGTGTGCTGTCATTTTCATGCCCCATCGATGCAGATCTAGGTTTTAAAAAGATAATTCTATTTCAACATAGTATTCTTTGGGGGGAAAAAAGACTCCCTTCCCTTCCAAAACCCAGCTTTGCCTTCTCATCAAAGGAATCCTTTGTATCGAGTTTGTCTCTCTCATATCTGGGAGAACAGCTGGGCTCACCAGCCCTACTCCAGCTGAAGAAAGCTGTGGACTTTATTGTAATCACCTTGTTGAAATATTTGGAATCGTATAGCAAGAGACTGGTTCTATGTTGCCATAATTTATGACAAAGACCTGAATAAATCCCCAGACATGGATTTTCTATAAAATCCTTCCTTGTGAAACTTTGTTGCATTGCAAAATGGAAAAAAGAGAAGAAGAGAGGGAAAGGGCGGAAAAGGCCCACAAGATGTATACAGATCTCCAAGGATGCCATTTCCATTCATCACATTTACTGTAAAGACATGGGTTTTATTTGGATGGAAAAAGAATGAATCATAGTGGTTTTAGACTCTAATGTGGAGCTTGCTTGTAGCATTTCCCTCTGATCTTTCTGCTTCCTCAAGATCAACTGAATTATGGAAGGAAAAAACTTGCAAAGAACACTTTCTATCAACCCTAGAATGTTCTGTGTCAGGATGGGCATCAGGAGATAGAAGGAAATCTCCTTTTTGTGCCCTTTACCAGGGACAGCCATTAGTCTGAATGTTTAAGAATATATCACAGTTGCAGTGAGAAGTATATTTTGCTTACTCAAATTATATTATATGAGGTGGGTAGTGGGGAGAGTGAGAGCAAGAGCGAGAGCAAGAGCGAGAGCGAGAGAGAGAGAGAGAGAGAGAGGAGGGATGGAAAGGGAGAGAGGGAGTGAAGAAAGATGAGGCCAAGCTAGAGGAGGGACAATCTTTTAAATCATATAGTTTATTTCAGCCTCCATCCCACTCATAGCCTGAGAAAGCAGGAGATGGAAAATCTGACTCTATGGATCCCTCCTTTTGTCCTCTTGGCTCTTGCAATATGAGCATCTCCCCATGCTAAGTGCCAGATTGCTCTTTTTCTTCACTGTGATCTCTTAAACACAATTCAACCTTGTCGTCAGTGGCTCAGCCCAAGATACAGTGGTCTTTTCAAGACAGAGGGAAAATGGGCTGTGTTGGACACACTGAGAAACCATCCACTTCCTCGTGGCATGGATAATTTAAGAGGACTTTTAGGTGAAAGGACTCTCTGTGTCTTTTTTTATATGATGACTTTGGAATCTAGCTGCCTCTTAAGATCCTTCTTGGGGCACCTGGGTGACTGTGGTTGGGCATTTGCCTTGGGCTCAGGTTGTGAACCCAGGGTCCTGGGATCAAGTCCTGCATTGGGCTCCCTGCGTGGAGCCTGCTTCTCCCTCTGCCTGTCTGCCTCTCTCTGTGTGTTTTTCATGAATAAATAAATAAAATGTTTTAAAAATCCTTCTCTACTAGGGTCCCCCTCAGTGAGCAGAGAGGGATTATGGAAGGGTCAAAAATTTTTCATTATTTGCCAAATGCAGAGAATGAGAATGTGCTCTGTGGCAGGCACTGTGTTGAGGTTGGAGGATATTACATGATAATGCAAAAAGAGGTTTCTCTCTGGTCTTTTCATACAATCAAAGAGTTTAAAAGCTGAGAAGACCCTTGGAGAATATCATCTATCAAGAACAATGCTGAGCAATCTTCTGCACACAGGACTGCTTTGGGGAAAATAAACATGTTTTCTGGCCACATCCTTTTGGTTTGTTGAAAGTGAATTCAAAGTGAAAATAGTTTTATTTAGTTCCTTGGCGAGAAGGGGGACATTCTCCAAACTGAGCTTACTTGCTTGATTAAATAGAAGGCTATCAATAAATGATTTGACATTGCTTTTTAGCCACAAAAAAGGCTAAAATTTGGGTATATTTGAGAAGTAGGCCCATAGAGTTAGCTTTTAGATGGTTCAATTTGAAATTAGATCATAGACTGTATCTCAGAGTTTAGGCAAGTCACATGTCGCCCAGAGACTGCGGTCACTTAGCCAGGAGGCAGTGAGTGGGGTGCTGTGGTTGATTCCACTTTTCATCTTCTCCAGCACATTGTGTAAAACTGGGTCCCTCTCTTGGGTTATGTGTCTGTGTTATTTAGAACTCTTTTGATTGCAAGAGACTAAAAGGAAAAAAATATATGAAAAAAGAAGGGGAGATGTAAAATCTCACATGACTTCAAAAGCCCAGGTGTTAGTATCAGGCATGGTAGGAGTCAGATGTTCAAGTCATTGAAGCGGTACTTGACTCTTCCCTTCTCTCAACCTCAGTTTTCCCCTCTGGCTGCTTCATTCCTAGGCACGCTCTCTCTGTGTGTACCCACAACCTGCTAAGCAGAACCAGGCTTATACTCTCCCAAATCCAAGTCCACTAGCAAAGAGTTCCCTCTTTCTAGGTCATGTCTGCCCCAGTTCTAGAATTAGAGCTGATGGGTTGTGCCTTGTCTCAGTGGTCTCATGGGCCAGAATGGTCTACTGGTCAGAGACGGGGCCAGATTTACATAAACCATATGTACAGACAGTGAGGAGAGTGATTCTCTAATGAAAATTGGACTGCTGTTTACTGGATGATGTGGGGGGTGCAGTGGGCGTGGTCCCGGAAATGCAAAGGAAGGCTCTCTACCATCCTTTCAATCTACCTGGCTGTTCATTCATCTGCTCAATAACCCATTCATTCATCCACCCACCCCCATCCACAAATCTACCTGTCCACTCACCCACCTAGTCACTCAGATAACTAGCTAGCTAGTGACTGCTCTTCCCTCTATTGTAGAAAGCAATTAAACGTTCAGTGCATGGCATATCAGGAGTTTCAGGACCATTTTTGAAACAAATGAATAAATGAACTTCATCGTATTCTCATTGTAGACACAATAAAAAGGTGAATCACAATGGTTAATGTATAGTTGGGATCTGTACCCATCTCTTCAACTATGTTTTCTCAGGAATACGTTGCCTTATCTGCTGGGGAGTAGGGAAGTCCCCAGCAAGGCAGATGTATTTGAATTATTGCCTAAACACAATGGCATCATATAAGGGTATACTTATCTGTGGTTTTATTAACCAGTGTTCATTTTTACCCAGCATCATATCCATCTTTTCAAAAGAAAAGTTTACCCTCATTATAATGCCACATCACAGCAAAAAGCCCAAATGTAAATAACAATTTTAATGTCAAAAGCTAGGTATATTCTGTTTTGTGCATAGCTCTCATCCTTGAAGCTACCACCCAAAACATTGAAATATGCTTCAAAATATGTATGTCTTAATAAGGCTTTAGGGATAACCATGATGTGGGTGGAGGGAATTAGAATGGAGGGCACCTAGAATAATCTCATGTGAAATGCCTTGGTATGGAACCAACAAAGTTTAAAGCTCTGGGGATAGGAGGTGGGGTGGTCAAACATGCTTTCACCATCATCTTTAAGACTTTTATGCAATTATATATATGTATATATACACACACACACATATATATATAAGTATATATTTGTATATTTATATCTTACAAACATATATATTTATATTTTGCATATATGTGTTGTATGTGTGTATATGTACATATATACATGTACATGTATATGAATATATATATATTCTTTTTGGTGAAATTTAGGTACCCTATAAGCTTAAGCCTATTTGATACATGCTTTATCTGGATTGTAGCTCTGTTATCATAGTGTTTTGCACCCAAGGATTGCAAGACATGAGTTTAGCATCAAATTTATGATTAACTGTTGATTTCTTTACATTGTTGAAAGGAAAGAAAAAAAAAGTGACTGGGAGCTAAGACTCTTTGGTTCATTCAAATTACTCAACAAATATTAATTGAGCACCTACTATATGCCAGGCAGTGTTCTGTGATACAACAGTGGATGAAGCAAACAGACACAAATCCTTTCCTTTCCTTCATGGAACTTGGAACCAGTTTCCATCATTCAGAAGTGATTTGCATTTTGATGCACCAATTGCCTTCTATGGGCATCTGTTTTCCAGTTTGTAGTAGGAGAGGTGATGAAACTCTCAACACCGAGAAAAGGGACCACTTAAAGAATGAAGCTTGGGAAAAGGAAAACTCAAAGGACAGAGTACCTCTATCCAAACATGGAGAAAAGTTTCTGTTTATGGACGAGGATAACTGATCTGTGTGGCTCCTAGGTAGTGAGTTCTTTGTTCCCGAAAGTGTGCAAGCAGATGTTGGAAATGAACTTGGCAAGAATGCTGGAAAAGGAATAGGCTTCTAAACATCCTTCCGAATATGAGAGTATAAGGATAATTAACTCCTATAACCTCCACTATCTTGATACTGTGCCATTTGGCCCATGAGACCTTCATGTTTGCCACAGTAGGAGAAGAGAGGCCGGGAGGTAACATCTTGTTACTGCTCACAACCCATTGGCCAGAATGAATCATATGGCCTAGACCTAATATCAAGGAAAACAAGGAAACATAAGGGAGAACATGAATATATGGTGAGCACCTTCTCTGTTAAGTAAGATTTTGTAAAAATGGAGACAATTATAAGAATAGCTATTTTGGAGTCATTTTTAGAATTAAATGAGCTAAAATTGATTAGCTTATTGAATCATGTGTTATCCAGTGACTGATATTCAAAAGAAAAAAAATGAACCACTGAGTTTCCTGGCAGGACCAATGGAGAAGATGCTGGAAGGAGTCGCTTGAAAGGCACTGGTCTTACATGGACGCACCCCCACACCTTGACTTGATGCCTTAAATTCCAGCATCAGAGCCATGCTGCTGCCACTCTACATCTTTGGGTCTGGTGTAGCCCTGGGATTTGAGACCAGGAGTTGACACAGGCCAGGTGGGAAGCCGCCAGTGACTATATCAGTCAGGCCACCCCAGAAGGGGAGGGAGGTGGCATGGGCTTGCTCTTTATATACATGGTCAGAAAGGCGGTTTCCCCTCAGTGGAGCATCCTAAGTGCAGGCAGTCCATCTGAATTTGAAATGAATTCAATTTAGCCTTCTGTAATTGCTTATTTGATTCCTGACGATGACATGCAGTTAGGAGGGAAATTGACATTCTATCATTTCTGTTCCAATGAACCAAACTCTGACAAGTTCCCTCCTAGGTACTTTGTGGTAGCCAGACCACCTGCTCTTCTGGTATGGAGAAATTAGCAAGCATGGGGATCTGGGACATGGATTCCTAAGCTTGGTGCTTTTTAGAGGATTATGAATGGATGAATAAGGTAGGCAGCCAGGGTTATGCCTGAACCTCCTTTTCCCCAGCTCATACACAATAGATCTCCTTTCGAAGAGCACTTAGGATGGCTTTCTGCTATAGAAATATGAATTCTCTTACTAGTTATCCAGCGATCATTTATGTTCAAGGTCATTTTAAAAAGAATCTCAAACAATTTAAGAGTCTCGAGTCATCCCCAGTAAATCATAAAAGGCCTGAGAGTTCCCAACACAGAAAAGTATTTGTCATGTCACAGCTACCCAATGCCCTCTTTGTCCAAGCCTTTATATGACCACCACATAATGAATTATGCCCACAAAGATGTGAGAAAGGTGAGCCCATTAGAGTTAAGGAGAGGCCAATCAGACAAACAGGATGGGGCCTGACAAGATTCTCAGAACGTGGTTGAAGGGTCAGCAAGAGCTTTGCGTCTTATCAGCGAAAGAAGAAAATCCACAGGAGCTTCAATGGAAGGCCCTAATGTCAATATCCATGGAAACGGAGCCTCCCATGTGTCTTGGGTAGATGTGATTTGGATGATAGTCCCATGGAAAAAAAATGTAAGCATGAAACTTTAGAATGATACTTTTCTATGGGGGCAATTTCTCTTTTTCTTCTCAGAGAACACCTGGCAATATAAAAACGTTTTTGGTTGTCACACCCACAGCTGGGGCTACTGGCATATAGTGAACATCCTACAACGCCAGCACAACTCTCTACAAGGTAGAATTATCTGGTCTTGGTGTTAGCTTGAGAGACTGCACCACGGAGCAAGGGGCCAGGCACAGGATGGTGTCCACTTCAGATGAGCAGGGTCTGCTGCTTTTGCAAAGACAGTCTCTGCTGCCCTTGAGCAAGCTTCATGGCAAGTCAAGGAAGGTGAAATCCACTGATGTTGGCTCAAACACCTAATCATGCTCTTCTGTTTAAAATCGTCAGCTGATGGCCTATTATTCTCAGGGAAAGGTCCAAGATGCTTATTAACACAGCCTCCCTAGGGCCCTACGTAAGTATTTTCCTCATCTTGTGCAACAAGAAGAAGGCTAGAATTTAGGAAAGAAACACTGATCAGGTCACCCTGCTTTTCCATGTCACGTTAATGGAAAAGGTCAGAAAAGGAAAATAAAAAATGATCTGTCACTGGTGTACCTGCAGACACAGGGGGAGGGAATGGCAACAAATGAATCTCATCCGTAGACCCCTTGAGGGTTACCAAAAGGTTGATTCTCAAAGAGCAACAAATGTCCGATTTGTTTTAAGATACCTGGGAGTAACTAAAACAAAGACGAGAGAGGGGAATCATTCAGAAGCCCTTTCTCCCTCATCCTCCCTTTAGAGTCCAGGCTTTGTTTTCTACACAGCAGCTCTTGTGGGATTCTGGAAAACCAGAAGGCTGATGAGAATTTCAGCAAGTTTGTCTGGTGGCTCCTGGTTTCAATATGGCTAAATGTTCTTCAGCAAAGATACCTATCACTCTTCCCAGCTTTTCTGTAGGCTTAGATTGGTCTTTCTATGGCACAGTACAGGCTGAGACTGGAGTGAAGGCCTGGTTTGATCTGGGTTCCACACTGCTCCACTGTTTGCTCACTGCGCTCCTGTCGCCCATCCACTGGACTTTGCTCAGGACCTGGAGCATCCTGCTTCCTCTTCCCACGAGTTCTGCCTTCAGTTTGGGTGCCAGGCTCTGCCTTTACTTCTTCTCTTACACACACACGTACATACACACCTATACATACACACACATACACACATCCATCCACCCAAACCTACACATTCACACATACACACACACCCATACATCTACACACATATACACACATCCATCTATACACATCCCTATATACCCACATCCACCCACACATACACAATCCATGCAAGCCTACACATCTACACACATTCTCACATCCACACATACATCCATCTATACACATCCATACCCACATGACACACACATATCCCCACACATCTGCACACACATACCCATACATTTACAAACCCCCCCAACGTATCCATCTACACACATCCATACACACACACACATCCATACACTCACACACCCATATATCTACACACATATCCATCAACACACACCCATCCACATCCACACACACCCATACATGCCCATATAAACCCTACATTATTTATCCTTGCTCATCTTACTGGTATCAAATAAAATATTATTTTTGGAATGCTTTTCCTCACTCTCCCTGACCTGGCTCCTTTCTTATATATTCCTATGCCTCCCTTGTCACACTGACACTGTTTTTTTTTAAACAATTTCAAGAGCCTTTATTGAAACCAACATTCAAATAGTATCTTAAGGGTGAAATTCTGTTTTAGCAAAACCAATTTAACAATTCCAAATACATATAAAAACATTTAGGGGTGCCTAGGTTGGTGCAGTTGGTTGAGTATCCAACTCTTGGCTTTGGCTCAGGTAGTCAAGGAGCCCTACATGGGGCTCTGGGCTTAGCACAGCGTCTGCTTGAGATTCTCTCTCCTTGCCCCTGGCCCTCCAACTCATTCTCCCCACCCCCCTCTCTCTCTTTCAAATAAATAAATAAATCTTTAAAAAAATATAAACCTCCCCCCAAATTAAAAATTAATCTTGTTAATGGTGGTGATTTCCCCTTTCCCCATTTTATGTGGTATATTTCACTGCACCAAATAAAGAGACAACTTTAATCATCTGTACCAAAAAAAAAAAAAAAAAGGAAAAGGAAAATTGCATTTTGACAAGTGCCAAATGTCGAAATCACATCAAATCAGAGTCTAATTATAGGCTTAATATGGTGTAACTAAGGCTTCTAACACGACAGCCCACAAACCCAGTGTGAATCCCCACCATCCTGAGGGGTTTCGTAGCATGATTTTGCTGGACTAGTGCTGTATTCCACAGATTCACATATTTTTCTATCTTTTGAAGAGCAGCTCCATGAGGACAGTAGCCCAGGCTGCACTGCACCTAAATGTATTGCACAAAGGCATCTAGCCCAGAAGGTTCCTAGGGGCTGAAAGTAGCCCCCCCTCTTGGCCTGCTTGGCCATGGTTGTATGCTCACCAAGTATCCCCGGCACCCAGTACAGGGCTTGGAATGGAGCCATAGCCCGGAAATGGGGATCAGTGGCCACTGTCTGGCTGAGCCCCAGCACCATCCATCACTGAGAGGGGTGGGAAGAGCTGCCTTGCAGGAAGAGAGGCCTCCCAGGCCCACACAACAGGCAGTACCTCCTTGTTAGCATGTGATTCACACAGGTCAGCCAACAGCCAAGCTATAATCTCAATAAGTCAGGAGGCTGGGCCACCACTTCCCAGGGACCTGCCAGAGTCCACCTGCGAGCCCAATGAGGCTGAGAGCCCATGGCCATTGATCTAGCACTCTCAAGAGCAATCAGTGAAAAACACCAATGGATTGTGAAGGAAATCATCCCTTCTTCCTTCCTCTGTAGGGAGACATTGAAAGTCACACCAAGTTTCTAAGGCTCTGTCTCCTATGTCCCTGGATAAAGAAGATCACCTCCCTAAGCCTTTGTTCTTCATCAATAAAATGGGTGTGAGAATAATAGTCCCAACCACCCAGTATAAACATGGGAATGCATTTAATGCTATAACATGGTGCATACCACATGGTGTGTGTGTCTGTGTTTAATGAATACTTATAATGGCCCCAGATTCAGCCAAAAGGAAATCTAGAGAAGTAGACAGTGAGGATGGCAATCTCCATCTGGGCTGTCTTGATTTGTCTTATCATGCTCATTTGGCCAAGCTTGTTAGCTCCCATGCAATTATCCAAGTCCTGGACAAACCACCAGAAAAGTTGTCACTGACGATAGAAGAAGGAAACAAGGGATACTTGTATGTAATCTTCAGGAGACATGGGCACTCCTGTCTTAATCAATATAGGTGTTCCCAAAGCTGCCAGAGAGACCCAGAGCTTACAGTAGAGATGCCACAAGGAGTGGGGGTGGGGGTCGCACATGGACTGGACCGAGGCCACCACGGCTAGAGACATTCTCTGTTTACCTGTTTTCTAGATTGGCATTCGGCCCCAGTTCTTGTTTAGGAGAAAAGAGAGCTCTTCTGCTAAAAGCATACAGGTTAGATGGATGGTTATTAGCTACTTACTAGAATAAGATTCTATGAGTGTAAAACCACATGGGCTGCTGTATGTGCAAATATAGCTAGAGGAAGATCCGATTATACTGGGTGCCACTTAAAGCCGGGAAACACCATTCCGAGAAATCTCCCCTTGAAAATCTTGCATTTTACATCCAAGTGTTTGGGATTTACAAGTGTAAATGTGCTTACTCATCCATGCACCCCTCTCACAAATATTCCTTGGGGCTCTCTATGTGCTCAGCACTGTGCTAGGCTCTGGGGGAGATACAGAATAATAGGATAGAATTGTTTTCTAGAATTGTTTTCTAAATCCTAGTGGGGAAGAAAAAATATCTAAACTATTAATGATAGTATGATTTCTGCATTCAACCAATACTGAGCATCTCCTACCTGCCAGGAATTATTCTAGGCATGAGGGGACACAACACTGAATAAAGCATAATAGTGCTTCCTCTCATGGAACTTTTGTTCTAGTTGGAGTGAAGGCGCAGTAAAAAGAAAAAAAAAAGCAAATCAATGTGCATTTTACACTGGCTAGTGATAAGAATTTTCAATAACAAAGCCAGGTAAAGGGATGGAAAGTGATGGGAAGGGGCTGCTGTTTTCAGTTGGGTGGTCAGGAAAGGTTTTTGGGAGGAGATGGTATTTGGGCAAAGAAGTGAAGCTGAATCAAGTCAGATGGTGAACCTTACCAGATTCAAGGGAAGTGAATTCTCTGCAGGAGGGAGTGAACCAGCACAAGCCCTGAAATAGAGGATATTTGGAATGCTCCAGAGCAGCAGAGAGAAGGGGAATGAAGGGGACATGGGAGGGACCGGTGGGGTCAGTTCATGTAATGTGACCGACACAGCTTAACAGCCTTCAGTAGAAAGCAGGCATCAACAGCAGAGGAAAAGTTAACTCTGAGAAGCAAAACCAACAACACCCCCCAAAACCCAGCTGCTACATAATGAACCTGGCAAGCAAGGCATCCGGTGAATTATGCCCAAGAGTCAGACACTCATGCACCACTCACTGGGCAGGACAGTTCCAGGGCTGCTTACGCTTGGAGAAGCTAGGGGGCCTCCCGCTCTTTCCGCTGAGTGGGAGGAATCAGGGAACAGGATGCAGCCACCTCTAGCAGATGCGTCTCCTGCTCTTTGACTTCCTAGCACCTTCCTCTGCTCCAGGCACCACCTTCTACCGCAGGACTGGACAGCACCTTTCCTGGCCTCGCTGGTAGTGGGACTGAGAGCTCGTGACCCAGTGTCCACCAATCAGGTTGCTTGTTGCAGGCTTCTCCTTGGAAGCCATCCAACTTCTCAGGGCAGCAGGGCCCCAGGCTTAGCACAGCATCCAGGAGCTGGCATGGCGAGGTCCGTGGGCCCTCCGGTGGGGACAGGGTGCCTCCGCTGCACCACCTCTGCAGTGTGAGTTTAGAGATGGCCCTTGCCGTCTTTGTCCTCAAAGCCGGTTCTCTCCAGCCGTATTTGGTTTCTACCACCACTGTCACAAATGACCACAAACATAGTGGCTCAAAACACCAGAAATTTCTTCTCTCATAGTTATGGGGGCTAGAAGTTCAAAATCTAGCTGTTGCAGGGCTGTGTTCACTTAGGAGGCTCTAGGGGAGAATCCGTCCTTTGCTTTTCCCAGTTTCTGGAGGCTGTTGGCATTCCTGGACTTATGGCCCATGGTGCCAGTTCCTGCTCCTGTGGTCACATTGTCTTCCTTTCTCTGTGTCTTCTCTGAGTGTGTCCTCCCCAGCTTCATTCTTAGAAGGACATTTGTCCTAAATCATGGGATTTAGGGCCTACCTGGGTAATCCAGAATGATCTCCTTACTTCCAGATCCTTAATTACATCTGCAAAGACCTTTTTTCCCCCCAAATAAGGTCACATTTACAGGTTTTGGGGGATTACAATATGGACATAATACTTTGTGTGCCACCATTTGAGATCTGCTACACCACCTCTGAGAGAGCCTGTGAGCTAACTACTACTTTGTAATATATCTCCTTCCAGCTTATACCAGTCTGGGTTGGTTCAGAAGCCTGCCACTGGCATCCCCGAACCTCTATTTCCATTCTATGTCCCTAGATAGGACAAAGCATCTGGAATGTGCCCTGCTTAGGAACCCCAGCCTGAGACTCTGGTCTTGCTGACTGCTCACCTTGCCTCCTCTGTCTGTGTAGAGGAATGAAATGCTGTGTCAGTATCTCTGTGGTCGAGACATTTTCTTTTCAGCTAAAAGATGTCTCCCTGCTCTACGAGGTTGGGATGCAGACCCCACCACAGAGAGGCCAGCGAGCTGGTCAGCCTTACCACATCAACTATTTATGGTTTTGTTAAAAAATAAAAACCAGAACAAACTTGCCTACAGAAACCCTCGGAATAAGCACAAGCCCCCAGAAGGCTTCTGGAGAGCCAGTGGGGTCTCCACACCTCTCTGGACCTTTGTCTGACTTCTCAGCAAGGGCTGAGGTCTGTCAGCTGGTGGCGGGGAGAGGAGTCTCTCCAAGGGAAGCTTCCTATTAATCCTTGGAGCCCATCCTAAGGAAGAAGACAACAACTTGATAAACGTGAGAAGCAAGATAGCATGGTGCTGACATGGTGTTCAGGAGCCTAGAAGGATCTGGGTGAAACTCAAAACAGGTACCACTGCTTATGAGCTTTGTGACCTTTAGGGCCTTACTCACCTCTCTGAGATTTAGGTTTCTCATCCCTGGAGGATATTAATACCTACTTTGTTTGGGTTTTGCTTTTGTTTTTGTGTGTGTATGTGGACTCAGCGAAGTTCTCAGCTTATTGAGTGTTGGCATATGTGAGCATGTGGAACATCCTACCTGCCTTTGCATCTGCTGTCATCCCCCTCATCCAAATGCATCATCTTGCGGTCAGTTATCTGGAGACACACTGCCTCTTTTGTTGTGTGCACTGTACCTCTCAGTGCCTGGCACATGATACGTGTTCTGTGAAGTTTTGACAAATAAAGCTCTGCTGTTTTGACCGGTGTGTGTGATCTGTTTAATGGGTCATAAGGTGACAGCCCTTGATGGATTGCCCTGAACACATATTCTGGAACCATATTTCTCTGGTTCCATCATATCCACAGTGGCAATCATCCCAATTGGCCCCTGAAGTTCACCAACACCAGCAGTGTCACCATTTCTGGGAGCCTCTGGGGGTATCTCTCACCTATTCTTCTAAGCCCAGTTAGCTTGGCTGACCGGTGAAACCTGCCCTTCTCTTTCTGGTTTGTACTGTACCTGTCGGTGAGGAGGTGAGGACAATGTTAGGGCCAACAGTGATGAGATGGTATTGGAACCACCATGACACTTTGAAAGTGACACACCATGACACTTCGAAAGTCCCTGTCGAAACAAATATTGCTGAGCCCAGTGATAACCACTGTGGACCAGTGTACCCAGAAATTTCATCGAACAACCATCTTGGTTTTAACTCCCTCTTTTTCTGTAGAATGTGCTTTTTAGCATCCATGCATGAGTCCCTGGGATGCACAGAGGACTGATCTGAGCTGCAAGACCTATGCTGGGTTCTTCTTTGCCTTTCCTTCCATTTCTGGAACCAAGGATTGTTGTGGTTAAGAGTCTAGGCTTTGGGTGTGTATGTGTATACATGTCACATAACATGGGTTTAAATACTGGCTCTGTCATATACCAGCTCAGTGACCCTGGCTAAGTCATATCATCTTTTGAAGTCTGAGCTTTATTATCTGAAAAATGGAGGAAGTACTTACACCTTCCTCATAGGGATATTTAAGGGTTAAATAAAATAGTGACTACGAAGGGGATAGCCTGGCATACATTAAGTACTAGGTAAATGCTAACTACTATTTTCATTATCTTGGGTGAATTATTTTCCTGGTGGTTCTTACTGTCCCACATGCAAATAATGCCGTTTGGGTTGATCTGCTACATCTATCAAAAATTTGGGATGGAGGGGGAGGGAGAGAGTGGCAGAGGGGGATAGGAGAGGAGTCTTTCGAATAGCTCAGCTAGCTCCCACTCTGTGATGCCCTTTGTGTTCATTACACGTATGAGTCATGGCCCCACCTCCATGCCTTTGCTCCTGCTGTTCTGCTTGCACTGTTCCTCCCTCGGAAGTCTGTTCCTCAAATCCCTCCCTTATTTCACGTCTGTGCTCCCAATGATGCTTATTCACCCACTAACAGTACTTATTACCCCGCCTGACACCCAGGGCCCAACACTTGACCCTCCTTCCCTGTCGGTTACCCACACCACTTACCACTTTTTAACGCATTCTATCACTTCCTTATTTACTTACTATATTCATTTATTTCATTGTCTGGTTCTCATGCTCCAAGTGGGCTCACACACTGTGAGTCCCAAGCATCCGGGACAATACCTGGCCCTCCATAAATTTTTGGTCCCTGGATGAATGAAGAGTTGCTGGCATCCATTCATCTCTTGAAGGCTTGTTACGCACCAGGTACAGTGCTAAGCACCTCTCCACGGGTTATTGCAATTAATCCTCACAGTTGAACAGAATTGAAACCCTTTCCATAGTCCCTTTCCATGGCCTGTGAGGTCCTTATCTGGTCCACCAGCTTCTTGGCCTCACTTCTGCGACCCTCCTCCTTGCTCACTTGGGTTCAGTCATGCTATGCAGGCCTCCCCTGTTCCCCACATGCATGCAACACAGCCTGGCCTCCTCACAGGCTTTGTATCTGCTGTCTCTTCCATTAGAAACACACTTCCTTAGAACTTCATGTGACCTGTTTGTCCCTCACTTTATTTAGGTCTCTGCTCAAATATCACTTCATCAGTAAGGTCTTTGCTGACCACTGCATTTAAAATAGCACCCCCATCACTCAATCTTCTTTCTCCGCCTTATATTTTTTTTCACAGCACTTATTATATTAACATTAAGTTATATATTGATTTGTTGGTTTCCTTTCTTTCTTATTCCACTAGAAAATAAAGTCTATGGATGATTCACTCATTGCTGATTTCTAGAACAGTGTCTGGCATTGAGAGGGAGCTCAATAGATCCTGTTTAGAGTTTTAGGTGACCATCTGGAGGCTGAGAGGTTGAATAACTTCCCTAGGTCACAGAGATAACAGGGAGATAGGAGAAACATAAGTCCTAGTGATATTCTTAAGCACTGCACTATGGTCTTTTTTTCTAAAACATCCTAAAAACCCACTCAGTTCTTGCCTATGGTGGGTGGATGCTAAGTTTAAATAAATAAATCCTTGAAAATCATATAACATCATAAGCAATCTTCATATTTAAAGTCTAGACACCTCCTAGGATACCTGAAGACTGGAAGCTCCTGGGGGGCAGTGAACTTGGGCAAGTGGCTTGACATTTCTTAGCCCCAAGCTGCTCATCTCTAGTATGGTCATGTAAGAGTCAAACAAGTGGTTGCCTGTAATGTGTTTAGCACACTATCTGGTGTAGTAGTGTCTATTTTTATTTTATTTTATTCTGTATTATATTATTATTTTTTTAAGATTTGATTTATTTCTTCATGAGAGACAGAGAGAGAGAGAGAGAGAGAGAGAGGCAGAGACACAGGCAGAGGGAGAAGCAGGCTCCATGCAGGAAGCCTGATGTGGGACTCGATCCTGGGACTCTGGGATCACACCCTGAGTCAAAGGCAGATGCTCAACCACTGAGCCACCCAGGCATCCCAAGGGTCTATTTTTATTATTATGATTCCAGAAGTCTATCTCATTTTTTCATATTCCTCCGATGGTACAGTAGTACCTAGCACAAAGCAGATACTCCAGAAATATTTCCTGTGGTTCAAGTCTTTGAAAACCACACACAAGGAAATGCATTACTATTCAGAATATTTGCTTCTCCCTCTCTATCCAACCCCTAATCCAGGAGGATCAAACCTCCCTGATCTTTTAGCATCAGGCTTGGCCATTGGGTTTGTTTTAGTGAGTGAAATCTGAACAGAAGTCACTGGGTCTCTTTTCTTTTACGAAGAAAGCTTAGGAGCCATTGTGTGGCTTGCTCTGATGTCATTTTTGGCTGCGACTTGAGACTCCAGTAACATCCCAGAGAGAAGCTGCTCCAGAAACTAACCCTGGGCCCCAGAATTGAAGACAACCTGAAGTAGAGCTGCATCTCACCCACAATGGAAATGAAATGTGAGCCAAAAATAAATTTCTGTTGTTCTAAGGTGCTGATTTAATTTAGGAATCATTTGTTATCCGTTCCTATCCTGACTGATACACTGTATTATGTGATTGTAGTAATAATATCTCCTTTGGATTCTACATGTTTTTGAACGAAATGCATGTGCATGAAACCAGCCCTGTACGGGGCACCTGGGTGGCTCAGTCAGTTTAAGCATTTGTCCAGCTCAGGTCATGATTTCTGGGTTCTGGGATCTAGCCCTGCACTGGGCTCCCTGCACAGTGGGGGTCTGCTTCTCCCTTTCCCTCTGTAGCTCCCTTGGCTTGTTCTCTCTCTCTCTCTCTCTCTCTCTCTCTCTCTCTCTCAAATAAATAAATAAAATCTTTGGGGGAAAAAAGAAAACAACCCTGTAGACAGAGTAGAATGATGAAGAGTGAAGGAAGGAAGTGTATTCCAGCCTGGGCAGGAGGACCACAGATAGACCAATGTGGCCAGAGGTGGAGCATCAGTGGTGCTGCTCCTGGTGGTGGAGATAGGAATAATGAGGCTGAAGGTAAGTAAATTAAGCAATTTGTTTTCTTTTCCCCAAATCACTAACTTCCACTGTTATTTCTCACATGGGAGGTATAATGTCATTTATATATATTATTTTTCATTGAGAAAGAATCCAATAGTAGAAAATATGTGAAGGATATAAATGCATAAAGAAATTATGAAACTCCAGTCCTACTATGCTCAGTTCTTCCTAGGACATAATCACTGGTATTGCTTGGCATAGACCCTTTGTGCATTTACATGCATAGTTTTTGTAGCATAAATAAATGGAACCCTACCATATGTATTGTTTGCAATTTGCTTTTTTATTTTAACTTAGCATTTCTTGGAGCTCTTTCCATGGCACTCTATAGAAGTCTATCTCATTTTTATAATGGCTTCATATTAGTCTATGATGTGGATGAAACGTAATTTATTTAACTTTTTCACTATTAATGGACATTTATATCCATTTGAATTTTTACCTCCTTCTGTGATTCATGGGCTCCAACGGCCCACTAATGTCAGACTTTACAATGTGGCAGTATAAATGACCACATTTTTCTCTTGCTAAATTTGTAAATGTCTTCTTAACAACAGCACAGGGGTATGTGTGTGTGTGTGTGTGTGTGTGTGTGTGTGTGTGTGTGTTGATTGTGAATGCCACAACAGCAGGCCATGGCAGATCCTTCTGGAGGTAGGTGCTGTCCACCTGTACTGTCTTGGGGGCCAGGGCGGGGGAGGGGTAGAGAAGAGCTCCCAGAAAAGCTGTTGTGTCCCTACCTCTGATCCTCACTTCTTCTTTCCTCTCCCAGGGCCAGGAACTATCCTCAGCTCCACAAAAGGTTCCAGGCCAAAGCGTTTCCTGTCCTTTGGCCCAAGAACCATATCCACTTACAAATGGAATCTTGATTAATTTTCCATTTGTGCTCGGAGGCACTCCCCTTTGGGAGTGCTTGGGGAACTCTTTGGAAGCCTTCTATCCATTTATTTATTTTTGGTTTCTTGCTTTCTCCATTTCTACCTGTTTCCATCATTCCCTGTTTGTTTGTCTCTATCTCCTTCATTCCTCCACCCCAAGATACAAAATTCCAACCTCAGTAGGTAATAAATATATCCTTATTAATTATCATAAACAACATTGTGCTTGGGGTGAGGGAACACAGTACGGCAACTCTGGGGAAATGAGATAAGAAACCATTACTTTGGGCTTCCAGGTGCTTTGGCCAAGACCTTGTGCCCACTAGAGCACTCAAAACCATCCTGATGATTCTAAGATGCTGCCCTTACCATGCTGACATTTCCAAAGCCAGCATGTGTTCTATGATACAAGTTTACTTTTAATATAGCATTTTAAAAATAACCAATGGCATTTTATAATTGGAGTACATTCCTGTAAGAGTGATTCAGTCACCCCTGCTATTAGAAACAGAGTAAAGAATGGCTGTAAATGCAATGTTGAAGGGCACAGACAAGGGCGTGATGCTCTCTTCCATCTTGTCCTGTCCCCCCAGGCTCATTATGTCTGAAATGTCTACTATTTGGATTTTTCCTTTGGACCCTTAAGGAGCCCTGGGCTCCCGGGGTGGTCTCCTAAATTGGCGAACCAAAGTATTAGCACATTCTGGCTAGAGTGACTGGTTCAAAGATAGGCACATCATCCAAGTTGGGCCACTGGGACTTCTCCTTGGAAAAGTCATAGAATCATCAGGAAAGAAGTCATCTTGACTGGTAGAAATCCAATGGGACATCCTAGTCCAGAACTGGAGTGGGCCATGCCATCAAACCTATTAGAGATGAAGCTACTCCAAGAAGTCAGAGCCTGAAGATGGAGAGGGAAATTGGCAATGCCATCATAGAGTACCTGAATCCAGATGTGCCTGAGCTAGATAATTCGGGTTTAAGCCTTATTGAATTGGGCTCCTGTTGTGTACACCATCTCTGTCCTGATGACCACAGCTGCAGACCTGTGCTGTCACAAAACAGGGCTAGGTCCTCACACAGGAGAAGGGGACAGGAAAACTTGGAGCATGGGGAAAGGGGGCAGGGTACAGTGAGAGGGGAGAGGGGACACATACTGGGGCACTGGGAGGGGCTGTGTAGTGATAAGGAGACCATGAGCAAGTATGCCTCCAAGGGCCTCTTGCCTTCTAGTTGGGCCTGTCTCTCTTTCCCCCCATTGGACATCTTCATCCCCTTTGCTTCCTGCACCTTTACCCTTGGTCTTCTTTTCAGATGCTCCACACATCCTAAGGACTTCTTCCTCAGGGGATTTTCATGTTGTCTTTTTTTCCTGGACCATTCCTGCCCCCTTGCTAGCGAACATCTCCATGAGCCTTGAGCTCAAAGATCTTCTAGGAAGGGCTACCCTGACCCCCATGCCAGGGAGATCTCCCTGCCAGTTGCTCTTACAACACCATGCATCTCTTCTTCCTAGCACTCTCCCTGTTTAAAAGGACACACGTGTACATATGTGTGTATATGATTACCAGCTTGATGTCTTTTTTCTCCTGAGACCCATAAGTTACCCGGGGTGAAACTTCTGTCTCCATTCACAATCCTATCCCCAGTGCTTCACACATGTCAGGCACTTCATAGATGCTCCATAAATATTTGCTGGATGACGAATCAGGGTCTCACTTGGGTTGAAGTTCCCAAGGGCACATAGGTGATAAGAGTTCAGGCCCTGTGGTCAGACTCTTGGGATCACTAGCTGGGACCTGGGGGAGGTCACTTACACTCATGAATCTTAGTTTCTTCCATTATCCCCTGGAATGGGGATAATAGTGACACCCACTTCCTAGGGATGCTGTAGATCACCTGAGCTACTACCTGTAAAGCACTGAGAAGAGGGCCAGGCATATGGCAGCACAGAATAAAGGTAACCTGTGCTTATTCCTCCCAAAGCCCTTGCAGCTGCTACTACTAACTGTTCTAGAACCAACCTTGTATTACCAAAGGACTGATGTTTCACTGCAGGGTTTGGATTTTTCAGGAGAATGTGTTCCCTCATGTCCCCAACCCAAATGGAAACAACAATGAGAATATAGAAACCCAGGCAGAATGAAGAGTTGGGTTCTCCCTAGCTTAGCAGCCCACTACAGCCTATGGGTCCATGGACCACCTGTGTACACAGAAACATCATCGGATGTCTAGACAGTCCTCAAATACAGTGCTTCTCATGTTTAATGCACCCAAGAATCACCTGGCAGCAAGGGGGAGGCATCTTTTGAAAGTGCAGATTCTGATCCAGCAGGTCTGGGCTGGGGCCTGAGGATTCTGCGTATCTAACCATCTCCCATGGGGTGTGGATGCTGCTGGCAGGCAGACCAGGCTTCGAGTGGCCAGCAGAGGCACTTTAGGAAGCAGCTCCCAGCATTCCCAGGGAGCTCACTGGCTCCAGCACCCTGCGTTGTGAGACAGTGGGTGATTGAGAAGAAAAGCAAACAACCTGAAATGGAAATAAATACTGTGCACCACAATCTCATTAATGTCTAAAATTAGATTAACATAATTAAAAATTTAAAAGCTAGATTAAAGTGTGTCAGTCTGAAATTGAGTGCTGAATTATGCTGTGGCTCTCTTTGCTTTTTCCTTAACGGTTTGTGCTAATGGGTATTTCAAAGACTACTGGGTTACATGTTGTTCTTTGTGATTTTTAATTATCACCAAACACCTCTAAATTGGTCCTATTTTCAATATGACTTTTCCAGGGCATGGCTGCTTTAGCTCTCTGAAAATGTTCAAGCATGTGGAGCCTTTGGCCCTGTCCTCCTACTGATGTCTGGGTCCATTGAGATGAAAAGAGAGACTTACTCACTCTACAAACTGATGCATCGAAGATGCCTCGTGCCAGTCATGGTGACTCGCATAAATCCTATTGAGATTACCATTTTGTAAGTAAAGGAATAGAGGTTCAGAGAGGTAAAGTAAGCTGCTTGGGGTCACACAGTTAATTAGTGGAAGAGCTGGGATGCTAACAGGCTTCTGACTTTCAGATATCCATATTCTTTTCATGGCCCCCCTGAATAATCAAGCTTTGTGGGGCTCCAGTAAAAGGGTGTATGTGTGTATATGTATGCACACGTGGATGCACACATGTGTAGGCAGAAGAGGGCAGAGGCACAGAGGGGAAGCAAGACAAAACAAACAACCAATTGTAAAATGTCTGTCTCTTTGTTTTTGCTTAAGTTGCCATACTGGACCCATTACCAGCGGATATAATTTACTACACGTTTTAACAGAATTGGACTAAAGTGATCTGTTCCCTCAACAGAGTCACGAAGCACTTAGTAGCTCAGGCTCTAATTCTGGTCCTGGAGTCATTAAGTCTGTTCTCATTCAACAGGAGATTAAGATCCCGAGGGTGAATATTATCTTGGTGACATCCCTGACTGCCATGGCTTTAACCCCGGAGCAGAGAAGGTCATCCTTTCTCTCCGCCCAAGTAGGCCAGCAGTGAAGGCAGAGTGGGGTGGGGGCTCCATGCAGCTAGGCCTGGGTCATGGTGGCCATCCCTTGGTGGCATGCACCTTTTATTTCTGCCAAACTTCTCTCCCGAGTCCTCTGAGACTTGCAGTTTTCCCAAAGCATCTCCCTACAAACCTGATTTCCTTCAGTGAAGTGAGCTATTTCCAGAGAGTCCTGGGAGAGAATTCTATCTAACCTGAGTTATGTTGGAAGGACACTAATGGAGGGAAAGGCTGGGACAGTAGCTTTCAACTGAAGATATCATTTTCACCCAGTGACATAAGCCTGAGTCATGGTCTGCCACATGTTTATTCATTTCAGAAACCAACAAGGACCTGCTCACGTGCCAGCCAGTGTTCTAGATGCTGGGCCTACCAGTGTGAACAAAGCTTGGATTCTAGAGGGTACAATAGTAAAAGTGTAGCTAAATACTGAAATGGCTCAGCCTCTGTGGAAAATGATTGGGTTCTTCAGCAGGTTAAACATAGAATTACCCTATGACCCAGCAGATGCTCTCCCCAAAGAACTGAAAACAGATACTCAAACAAATGTCTACAGCAGCACCATCCACAGTAGCTCAAGAGGTGGAAACAACTCAAATGTTTATCAAAATGAGGTATAAACATACAATGGAATATTATTTGGGCTTAACAGGGAATACAGTTCTGTGCATGCTATGACATGGATGAACTAAGAAAACATGGCGGTCACATATTGTATGGTGCCCTTTACAAGAGTCTAGAATAACTAAATCCATAGCAACAGAAAGCAGGCTAGGGGTTGGAGAGTTAGAGAAATGGGAGTGGCTGCTTAATGGGAAAGGGGTTTTCTCGAGAGGTGATGAAAATGCTTCGGAACTGGGTGGAGGTGAAGGCCACACAACACAGCGAATGTGCAAAATGCTGCTGAATTTTACACTTAAAGTGGTTAATTTTATGTTAGGTGAATTTCACCTTGATGGGCTCCTGGGAGGAAAAGTGAGACCCTGACGTCAACAGTCTGCTAAAAAGAGGTTTATTTTATTTTTTTTAAATTTTTATTTATTATTTATGATAGTCACAGAGAGAGAGAGAGAGAGAGAGGCAGAGACACAGGGAGAGGGAGAAGCAGGCTCCATGCAGCGGGAGCCCGACGTGGGATTCGATCCCAGGTCTCCAGGATCGTGCCCTGGGCCAAAGGCAGGCGCCAAACCGCTGCGCCACCCAGGGATCCCTAAAAACAGGTTTAGCTGTTGTCTAGAATTTCTCCTTGTGTGGGTCAAAAAACAGAGAGAAGAGAGAGGAGAGTTGGTGAAAACCATCAGTTAGGCAACGCAGTGTGGACGCCTGAGGACCACTGGCCAAAGAAGCATCTCCAGAGAACTTTGTTGAATTGTCTCTTAATGCCTTGTAAAAAGACAAGGAAATTGAGTCCCAGAGCAACAAAATATTTGCAAATGACACTAAGTGGCAAAATCAAAAATCAAATGTACTTTTTTCTTTCTATAGAATGTTTTCAAGAGTTTATTGGAAGAGCAAAATAAACACTCAAACTGCACTCTCTGCAAGTTTATACTCACATCAAAGGAAGAGGGGACAACCATTCATCTATCCATGCACCTACCCAACCAATCACCCATTTCCCATCCTTCTTTCCATCCTTCCATCTATCCATCCATCTGTCCATCTATCCATCTATCCATCATCCACCTACCCATAATGTACCTAACCTTCATATCCATCTATCCATTTCATCATTCAGCAAGTATTTATAGTGCATATAATATAGAAGTTGAGGTTGGGCTTGCCTAAGGCGTTCCTGCAGGGCTTTATTAGCCATGATAAGGAATTTGAATTTTATTCTAAGAGTAATCAGAATCCATGTGAGGGTTTTAAGCCCGGGGTGACCTAATACTATTTAAATTAAAATTATTCGTTTGTGGATGATGGGCTGTAAGAGGCAAAAGTACCTGGCCCAGGCACAGTGGGATGGACAGAAGGAAACCAGCAATTGCTTGAAGACAGCATGAGCAAAGGAACTGAGGCACAGTACAACCTGGTTTTATGTGGGAAGCCACAAGAGATTCCTTCAGGAATGAGGCAAAGTATTACCACATAGATATGTGTAACTGGTGTGTGTGTGTGTGTGTGTGTGTGTGTGTGTGTGTGTGTAAGGTACAAGCTGGTCAGTATGGGTGGGAAAGGAGAGTGGAAATGTTGCCAGAGTCTGGGTTATGACAGACCTTGTATGGACATTCTGATGGTACTGGGGGGCCACTGGTTTTATAAAAGGAGGAGGGCAAAAGTCCTCTCTCTTCAGCTCCTCTCTCAGTACAGAGCCAGAGTCTGAGCACATGTGAGTGAGAGAAGGGATGTCTGAAGGTTGAGACCCCAGAAAGCAAATTTTCTATGCAGTTTCTGGATATAAGATGTATGTGTGGGGAGCCTATTTACAGGGGCAATTATTTCTCTCGCCTATAATAACCTTTCTCCCTATTATACTAATAATCTCTTTATTCTGGAAATTTAGAAAATATAGATGAGAAGAAGGAACAAAAATGTGTACGTGCCATCCCATCACCCTGTGAGGACTCTGGTCTTATGTTCTTGCTTGTCCTCCCTGTGCTTTACAATTACATAATCATGACTTTTATACAAATGAGATCATACTCTGCATCCTGATCTATCAGTCGCTTCTCCACTTATCAATCTAACAGCTTCTGCATTCATTTCCTAGAGCTGCTGAAACAACCTCAGGGCCGGGGGGTTGTGGGGGGTGCTTAAAAGAATAGGAACGTACCGTCTCAGCCCGGGAACTGCATGTCCAAAGTCAAGGTGCCCGCAGGGCCACGATCCCTCTGAAATCTGTAAGGGAGATCATTTCTTGCCTCTCCCAGCTTCTGGTGGTTGCTGGTAATCCGTGACATTCCTCTGTTTGCAGCTAGCTCGCTCCCATCTCTGCCTTTATCATACATGACGTCCCCTCTGAGCGTCTCTGTCTTCACCTGTCCATCTTCTTATAAGGACATCAGTCAGGTTGGATTAGGGGCCCTTGACTGCAGTATGACCTCTTCTTAACTAATTACTTCTGCAACGACTCTATTTCCAGTTAAGGACATATTCTAAGATACAGAGAATTATGACTTTAACATATCTTTTTATTCTTTTTTGGGAGGGCAGGAGCAGGGGTGGGGCAGGGCATGGTCCATAATAGCCTCTCCTGCCATTAAGTATTGTTTTACAGTATGAGTTTTAAATGGCTACAAAAGATTGTATTTTATGGACCTACAAATATTCAGGGATCAGCCTGCCTTCACGCTGAATATGCAACCTGTGACCTCTCCTTGTCCAGCCCTGTGCAGTGACAGCGGCCATCACCTTGACAACAATGAAGATCAGAACTCACCAAAGCCTCCCCTCCTCTCTAGTTCCTACTGACAAAAAAGGACGACGGCCTTAATTGTTAAAAAAACAAACAAACAAACAAAAAAACCCCAAAACACTCTTAAATACAAAGAACAAAAAAGGGAGACTTGGGAACAATTCATCAGAATTTCCCTCCATGGCATTTCCAGTTAATCCAGATGTGACCACATTCTGGATCGCACCCAAATCTAAGCCATGATTCATCGGCGACTCAGCTGAATCCAACAAACGTTTTATTCAACCTGCTGTATGAGTGTAGGCGAAAATTTTCCAGCCCCAGTTTCTTAGGATGTCACCAATTATCTCAAAGGATGTTGCAACAGACTAGAAAGAAAGTTTGTTAATTTATTGGCCGGTTTGTTTTACATCACAGAAACTCCCTTTTCTGCGCTAGAGAGCTTCAGAGGCACATCTTGACAAACGCTTAGAGCGAAGGTACTTTACTAGTGCCTGTCAGGATTCTAGAGTTTTCGTGTACATTCTCCCATTTGATTCTGCAGACAACCCAGCCTAACAGGGCAGGACCATGGTAATGTGAGGCTCCCGGGTGCCTTGACTTGCCCAAACCCACTTAGCTTATAACCACCACCCCTGTGGGAAGCTTAACACCACAGAGACACAATCTCACTTAATCTTACCCCCAAACATAAGAGAGAACTGCCACACCCTTCCCCCTTCTAGAACAAACTAAATCTTAGAAAGCATGCTGCCTTGCCCAAGCTCACACAACTAGTAACCATGGAAGCAGGCTCTTGAAGCCAGGCTGCCGGACTCCCTAGGGTCACATTTGTGACCTCTAAACTGCCCTGTGCAGGGATAAGATGGGCTTCTGACATCCTTGCTGGCTCTTGACTCTTTTATCCCAATGGTTTCATTTAGTTCAACAGCGGCACTTTATCTCCATTTTAAAATGGAGGAGATAACACACACCTTTGGGAGCACCGCGCCTTGTTCTTTTACTTATGACACGCAAGGACTTTTGCTGGAGGGTATGCTGGATGGCACTTATGCTGCAAATGGTGGTAGATTTAAAGATTCTCCAGGTAGAGGTGATGAGTGCCCTGTCATTTGATAGGAGGGAATCTGTTGGGGTTCCACGGTCCCCAAAGTGTTCGTGGGTAGTCTTTGGAGTAATATATGTATGAACAATCTTTTCAAGCATCTGCATTTTTTGTAAGTTACTTTGCTTAGTAGTCACATTACTCCCCATGAGAATTTGTAAGGTCCCCATGATCCAGAAGTAAACCCAAACCAAATACAATGTGTATTGTTTCATGTTTATACAGCAGGCTCTGGAAACCACCGTGGTTTTCTACTGAGAGAAGCTTATTGCTTTTGAGTATTGGTATCATAGTCAACAGAGTGTTGTTTAATTTATTTTTTAAAAGATTTATTTAAATAAAATAAAATAAAATAAAAAATGTATTTATTTATTTGAGAGAAGAAAGAGAGAAAGAGAGGGAGGAAGAGAAGAGGAAAGAGGGGCAGAGGGACAGAGAGAATCAAAGCAGACTCTATACTGAGCACAGAGCTGGATGTGGGGTTCAATCTCATGACCCTGAGATTATGACCTGAGCCAAAGCCAAGAGTTGGACCCTTAACCAACTGAGCCACCCAGGCACCCCTAGACAGAGCATTTACAGAGAACTCCAACCCATGCACAAGGCAGGTACTTAAGAAACACAGAGTAGGGAAGAAGATGCTTTTTAGAGAGAAGCTCTGTCCACTGGTCTGAGGAGGAAAAGCAGCAATGCATCCAGAGATCCGGGACAATCATCATCCAAACATGCAGCAGCCAGGGGCTCTACCTCCATAAAAATGCCTGGGACCCCTTCCCTTCTCCCCATCCCTGCTGTAAGCACCTTGGTCCAAGTCACCAGTAGCCAAGCATGGTCACTGATCTCTCTGTATGCCTTCTTGGTCTCTTCTCTCCATTGGTCTCACACTGATCCTTCCTTCCTCTTCCTTGAAGCCCTCTGGAGTGTCCTGCTGCCCTCAGAATACATCTAAGCTCAGGGTGATGGCTGCAGAGCTGAAACGACTTCCAACAACCCATTCTGGCAACTCCGCCTTCTGCCCTTGAGAACCTCAAGCTTGCTCCTTCATCAGGCCTCTGCATTTGCTGGAATCTCCTGCCCCTAGATCTCTGCAGGGCCACCTTCTTCTCATCAGTCAGGCTTCTGTGGATGCTGCGTCTTCAGAGAAGCCCTCGTTCCAAGGTAACACGATGTTTGCTTTTCTTCGCAGCCCTTATAACCATTAAAATTGATCTTTGTTGGTCACTTATCATCTTGCTTACCCTGCAGGATATAAGCTCCATTGGGTAGTGTCTGAAACTCAGGCCCTCAATCAATACTTGTTGAGAAGGAAGGGATGGATAGGTGGGCAGGTGGCTGGGGTTCTCCTTCATGCTGAAGGACCCCAGCTTCCTAGAGGGACACCTGGAATAGACCAGCCTTGGAATGACTGCTTCCTCCAAAGCACGGGAGGCTCGTTTTCACCCCCCACTTAGTAGTGAATTATGTTACCTGCTGGTGAGGGCGAGGCCACAAGGGTTGTAATTAGTTCCCTGATTATTCACAATTGAAACGATCATGGCTAAAGGATGGTGTTCGCCACGAAAACCTGTAGGAGAGCCAGGCCATTTGGCAGCTTCCAGTTCCCAAGAAGGCAGATCAATTTCCGTTTGATTTGTTTAAAAATAACAAATAAACAACGTGGAGCCACTTACAAGGTTTGGGTTCCTCCTTTTCTGAAATTTGGGGAGAGGAGGCAGCTTGAAATTGCCAGTTAGGAGAAGACAGGCAGAGCACATTCACGGCTCAATCGGATTCCCCTATAATCATAGCTAATAACTGTGTTTTTCGACTACTAAACAATTCTGTTATTTTAAAGCTTCCTAGTTAGTGAGCTAGCTAAATGATACTCGGGGGCTTGCCATGGAGAAGCCTCCTCTAAAATGCAGCACTGAAGCCCATTTTTTCCCACTTTGTTCTAATTTTATCACAGGCTGACCTGTAAGCCATTGACACTCACAGGGAGAGATAGTGAATGGTGGGGTTTCTTAAGAAGCCCAGAAATGCACACCTATTCCCCCAAAATACAAAAGTAACACTGGGATTTTCTCTAGGATTATGAATTTAAAAGGCTTCTCTCCCTCAATTCACTCTTAATCCGGGCTCTTCCCTGACCTATACTATTCCCTGATCATCTAAATATGCCCCTTCCCCAGCTAAATCCTTCAATGACTCCCCACTGCCATTAGGATATGCCTAAAGCAGGCAAGTGACTGGCAGAGCTCTGCTGGCTTTGGCTCTGTCTTCTGCCTTCTGGTCCCATCTTCCTCCCACTCCTCCACAACACTCTTCCCATGCATCCCCCGTTTCCTCCGTGTCCCAATATCATGGATTATTATCTGCATGCAGAAGAGTAGTCAAAGTTACGGACTCTGGAAGCCAGGATGCCTGGTTCCAGCTCCACCATATTTGAGCTGTGTGGCCGTGGGCAAGTCATTTGACTTCTCTGGGCCACACATGAAACATCTGTAACATGGGGATAATAGAAGTATTTGCCTCATAAGGTAGCTGTGAGTATTAAGTGCATTAATGATTGTACAGTGATTCAAAGAGTGGTCGGTGGATGCTGGTGCTCAGAAGAAGTTACTTGTGACTAATGATCCTCTAAAGTGCTTTTTCTTCCTCTTTGCACAGGCTATTACCTTTGTCTGAAGTAAATAGTCTTTGTGCCCCCAAAACTTATTCTCTCGTTTGATTCATCTTTAGGTTTTCAGCTTAGACATTACCTCCCAGACCCCATATATGTGGATGAGGTAGCTTTCTCTGGATCCAACAGCACTCTCCACTTCTTCCATCACAGATGTCACCCCCAGTGTACTTTAATCGCCTGTTTATATGTCTGACTTACCAACTAGACCAGGGCTTCTCAACCTCAGGACTACTGATAGTTTGGGCCAGATCATTCTGTGTTGTGGGGGCCTCACTTGGACACTGTGGGATGCTTAGTGGTATCCCCGGCCTTGATCCACTAGATGCCAGGAGCATCCCTCCCCTTCTATCCCAGTTGTGACAACCAGAAATGTCCCTAGACATTGCCAAGTGTTACAGGTGGGGAGTGAAATACATGGTCCCTGGTCGAAACCACTTTACTTGACCCTAAGCTCTGGGAGGACAAGAACTGTGGTCCCCTCCTGCCCACCCTCAGCACCTAGAAGAGCACCAAATACTTATTTGGTTCTTAATAAATGTCTGCTGAATGGAGATGCTGAGCCCAGCAGCAAAGCATGCCTCAGGCTAAAGTCAGCCGACCTGAGATCTCATCCAGGATGTGCGAGTGATTCGCTTTGTGCTGTGAAGCAATCCCTCCTCTGTGGTTCTGACTGGTTCTCTGAACATGACATGGATGAGTGTACTTGCTCCAATTATGGCTCTGGGAGGTGGGATCAGCCTCACCCAGCAGTTTGTTAGAAATGCAAATTCTGTTGCTCCTCCCCAGACCTACTGAATTGGAATCTCTGAGGGCGGAGCTTTGAAATTTGTGTTTTAACAAGCTCTCCAGGGGATTCTGATTCATGCTGCAGCAGCTCTTACAGACCCTGGCTGTTCTCAAAATTCACCTGGAATGCCTCTTAATGGTAGGATGTCTGGGATGTTAGATTCCCTCCAGCCCGACCGCACGAGCAGCTCTGACATGGGGGCTGACTGCTGGCAGGGTTCGCCTGCCTCTTGTGATTCCAGGGCACAGCCAGGAATTGAGACGATCAATGCACATGTGTTCTAAAGCTCTGTGCTTCCTGGCCTAAACCTTCTGGAAATTGCATTAACTCTTTTGGTCCACCAGAGGGCCATTTGCGGCGCTGAGAAGGGACAAGGTTATTCCTGGGCGTGGGGCACATGGAGGCACCGGCTGCAAACACACAGACAGAAGCGTGTGTCCAAGAACTTCCTCTCAGGCTCTGTTTGGAAAAATATCCAGAGCAAAGTAAGAAGCACCCTAAGTGACTCTGTAAGCTTTACTCATGTTCCTTGCAGTGATCTCAGGACAGTAAAGAGGGATGGGCAAACCCTCGCCAGATTCTCTATTTGACACACTCCTTTTGCAATCCATGTCCAGAGGCTGCTTGAGAAAGTAGCTGCACACTTGTGTGTGGAGGAGTGGCTGTGAGGTCAGCCGCACCTGTGTGTTTCTGACGATGCCACTTCCCCTCTTCTGGACCTCAGATCTTAAATGCCGGTAATGAAACTTACTGGCTGAATTGTGGTGAGGATCCACCTAGGTGAATGGGTGAAATGCGGCACCAGAGCAGCTGCTCAAAAACTCAGCAGTTCTCAAAGTGTGGCCCCAGACCAGCAGCATCACCTGGAAACCTGTTAGAAATGCAAATTCTCAGGACCCACCGCAGACACACTGGATCAGAAACTCTGGGGGTGGGGCAAATGACTTCCCCTCTCTGAGCTCCATTTTCTCATTTGTGAAACTAGAAATAATAGCAGTACCTAGATCTCAGACACCTGTTGTAAAGATTAAATGAGACACTCACGCAAACTATTTAGCATAGTGTCTAGCAGGCAGTAAGAGCTCAATAAACAGGAGCTACTGTCGCTATCACAACTGTTAATCACCTTCAAACACCCCTGCCCTATGCAAACCTCAAAAAGAAGCTTTTGTTAAAACTGTTCAAATGACTCTTGTCGGACTTTGCAAAATGCTGGATTTGGGCTTGGGACTCTCCCCTTAGAACACAACACACTGAGCAGAAGTTACAGTGTACAAATATGCCACACTAATATGTTAGCCGGCCTTATAACTCATTCTGAGAGGGGCCATCGCTCAGAGCAATATGGCTATTTATCGTATGGTCCCATTATGGGTTGTGATCTATTTAGGTCTATCCAGCTGTCAGAAAAGATTGGCTTTCTTGCCACCAATCAGTAATAAGGAGATGGGCTTGAGGCAGGTAAAAAGCAAACAAACAAAGCAGCTGACAGACTTGAAAAATATTCCACTCATGGCTGAGGAAATGTGAAAGATGCTGAGAGAAGGAAACAGAGTCAGCTCTGAGTGGCCTTGCCGCAGCAACAGAGAAATTTCTAGATGAACCAACCGCAGCAGAGGACTGACTGTTCTTTGTGGGTATCCTGAGGGCTGGTGGCAGTGTGAGCTGAATTTTTAAGGTGGGGGAAGAGAAGGAGGATTGAAATTTATCTTCGTGCATTGCGATTTCGATAATCAGGGTGAGGAGCGAAGAATCACTCAGCTGGAGATGGTTCACCTTCAGTAAAATGGAACCTTGCTTCCTTCTTATCTCTTACAAGGGACTCTTGTCCAGACCTCCTCAGTCTACTGGCCCCAATCACCTTAGGGTCCATCTTTCCCTGAGGGCTTAACTAGCCATCAGCTAAGAAGAAATCACAAGACAGTGATAGTCTATAGTTAGCAAGGTTAGAGACCACAAACTCATACAACTCAATAGTAAAAAAAAAAAAAAAAAAAAAAAAAAAAAAAAAAAAAAAAAAGCCCAAATAACTCAATTAAAAATAGGCAAAAGACCTGAACAGACATTTTTCCAAAGAAGATATTCAAATGGCCAACAGATACAAGAAAAGATGTGCAACAACACTCATCATCAGGGAAATGCAAATCCAAACCACAATGAGAAATCACCTCATACAGGTTAGGATGACAATCATCAAAAAGACAAGAGGAACAAGTGCTAGCAAGAATATGGAGAAAAAGGAACCCTTGTGTGCTGCTGGTGGGAATGCGAGCTGGTGTAGCCAGTATGGTGGAAGCTAGTATGGAGGTGCCCCACAAAATTAAAAATAAGGTTATTATAGGATCCAGCAATTCTATTTCTGGGTAAATAGTCAAAGGAAATGAAATCACCACCTCAAAGAGATATCTGCACCCCAATGCTCACTGTGGCATTATTCACAAGAGCCAAGACCTGGACACAACCTGAGTGTCCATGGATGGATGACTGGATAAAGAAGATGTAGTGTGTGTATATATACAATGGACTATAACTCAGCCATAAAACAGAGGGAAACTCTGTTATTTGTAACAAAGACATGGATGAATCTTCAGGGAAGTATGCTAAGTGGAATAAATTAGACAGAGAAAGACAATACTGTATGATCTCACCTATAGGTGGGATCTGAAGTAACTGAACTCATAGAAACGGAAGAGATTGGTGGTTGCCAGAGGTGGTAGGTGGGGAAATGGGTGAGGGGGTGATTAAAAGATACAATCTTCTAATTATAAATAAATGAGTCCTGGGGGTGTCAAGTACAGCATGGTGATTATAGCTAATAATATTGTATTATATATTTTAAAGTTGCTAAGAGAGTAAATATTAAAAGTTCTCATCATACACACACACAGACACACACACACACAACTAACTATGTGAGATGATGGACGCACTTAATGTGATATTTCACAATACATAACAAATCGTTGCATTATATACCTTAAACATAAACAATGTTATATGTCAGTCATATCTCAACAAAGCTGGGCAAAGATAAGTAGAATTCTAGGAGAATATGTTACTTTTAGAAGATGCATGATGTATTGGGGTAAAGTATCATGAAATATGCAACTTACTTTTGAACAGTTTAGAAAAATTGTGTGTGAGCTGGTAGGTATGAGTGAGGGGTGTGTGTGTGTGTGTGTGTGTGTGTGTGTCTGTGTGTGGAGAGAGAGAGAGAGAGAGAGAGAGAGCAGAGATTGCAAAGTGACAATGATATGGATCTAAGGTGGAAGATATGAAGGTGGTCACTACTATTCTCAGCCTTCCTCTGGAGCCAGTCTTCTTAGGTTCAAATCTCCATTCTCGCAGTCACATTGGGCAAATTACATAAACACTCTGGGTCTCAACATCACCATCTTAAAATGAGCATTATTAGGGTACCTACCTCACAGGGTTTTTGTGAGGATGAAAAAAGTTAATATGCTTGTATAAGCATTCCTTGAATGAAAGGAATGTTAGCTCTATTTAACTGTGATGATTAGAAATATAGATGATTGATGATAGATAGATAGATAGATAGATAATAGATAGATGATAGATAGATAATAGATAGATGATAGATAGATAATAGATAGATGATAGATAGATACAAGGATGGGTAGGTAGATGGATGCATGGATACATCATGCATACCTGGACAAAAGTTACTTATATAGATACATAGATTATATAATGCCCCACCTGGATTCTTGCATGCAAACACAAGTGGAAGATTTTGTTTTCCCTCAGAAGTGTGCCTTGCCCCTTGTGGGAACAGAAGTGTGGAAGAGCAGTCACTGATACATAAGGCAATCACCTGCACCCAGAGTAGAGGTGCCCTCTGCCTTCCTTTCATCTGCTCCTTTCTCACTTGGGGGGGGCACCTCCCTCCAAAGTCAGTTCCAGTACAATCTCCCTGTAAGTGGTGCCCTTGTGGATATGGGCGTCTGTTCGGCCAAGGATGGAGGCTCTGCATGGTACTGCATGTAGAATAGGGCCTGGCACCTGGGTTGCATTTTAAACACATTCTGTGCCATTAGGCAGTGCTCATCACTCAGCGGACTGACCGGAGCATTGCAGGGTCCTCCTGGCCCAGAGCCAAGCTCAGCCAGTCCATCCGGCCTGGGCATCCTGCCAAGAGCCTCCAGCTGAGAAGCGGGCACTCTGAGGTCACTGCACACCAGTGGGGTGACCCAATGAGGAGAAACTGGCCTGGTGTCCACAGCAGGCCCTCTGTGAATCCCGATTAGAGAGCCAAGCCACAAGGGACCTTCTAGCCAAGCTCCTTGGGAGCAGACTTGGCTTGGAGCAGGAATAAACACTTTCTTTTGAACAAGCTCTCTCCCCACCTTGCTCAAATGCTGCAGCCACTCTAATCTGATCTTCCTTCTGTCTCTCAGCATACCTGGTACCTTCCTTACTTAGGATCTTTACTCATACAAATCCTCTCTGGAACATTCTTTCCTCTGCTGGTCCTGACTCACTGTATGGGTCATCCCCTCAGAGAAGCCCTCCTGGATCACACAATATCAAAAGGTGGCCTTTTGATTATCCTTTATTTTGAAACTGTTTTTCCCCTCTCTCTGTGACTTATCTTCTCCATTTGCAAATAAGGACAGTGACGGTAGTGGATATTCTCTATTTGCTCTCCTTTTCCATCTTCCTCTAGGCTCCCTTGAGCTGATCAATGGTATTCTCACATCCTCTGGCTCAGATTCAGTCAGTGAGAGGCAGACAGAGAGATTGGGCTATTTACTCACCCAGCTCACTGCCTGCTGGGCTGGGTGGCTCCATCCCCCTTCCTCAGGGTCCTTCCTAACTTCTAGGAAGCGCTCCCTCCCCACGCTGTGCTCCTTCAGGGCCTGTGGTGGTCACAGTTCCCTGAGGTTGCTGCCTTCAGATGCCTCACTTCCCCTGCTGGTAGCCCTGCTCACACCTACTAAATGTCCCCTTCACGGTGTTGGACTCAATTTCCCTTTGGAGTGTGCCATCGGCTTCCCGCCAGGATTCTGACCCACACAGTAACATTATCAATCTCACAAGGCTGTTGTGAGAATTAAATTAGTGTCAGTGCAGGACACCCAGGAAGTGCTAAGATTATTATTTGTTCATCTTATTGGTAAAAACTGTCCTTCCTCTCATCGCATTTTGCACTCACTCGTGTGCTAATTGTTCACTACCTTTCTCCGTCGGTACTCTATGGTTTGCATGGAGATGAAGTCCATGTCTGTGTCTGTTTGTTCAGTCTTTGATGACCTGGTGCCTGGTGTGCAATAGACCTCAAAAAAGGGAGGAAAAAAATGTCCAATTAAGGAATGGAGGAATGAGGGCTGTTTTTCAGTTTTGAACCATTTTTATACATTACGTTGAATTGCACGATATGGCTAATCTTAGAATGTTTTTGTCCTAAAAGGACAGAAATCTCCTAAAGTATTATCTATTATCTCATCCCCTCTGATCCCGGGTAGTTAGCAAGCCAAGAGATATAATCACCAATTTATACCTAACGAAACAAAAGAAGAACAGAGGGAAAAGCAGGGAGAAGCCACTGACTGCAAACCTACTGTGCCAGGGCTTGTCAGGAATTTATTTGACGGATACAATTTAAGGTAATATTGACAAGATCCTCATCACCACATCCTTAATCCGGATGCAGAGGCGGGGGTGGGGGGGGGGCGGTGAGAGGACTCGACACCCACAGTCATGCAGCTGGCATGTGGCAGAACCAGAACTCAGTCCTGCTGGGTGTGACTCGCTTTACCCACACAGCGATGCTCCCCATTCTATACCCTGGGCATACGTGGGCACACGGAAAGGTATGCAAAAATGTCAGGTTGGAATAGTAAAAACAATAACAACGCCAAATGTCTTTCAGTGGCAGAAAGGATAGATAAACCGGAACATTTAAATGCTAAAATAGTACACGGCACTGAAACGGAATGAACTAGAGGCGTACATATCACCCATAATATGGAGGGAAAAACAACAAATTGTGGTTGAAACAATAAACTCTCAAAGAATGCATTAGTAAAACACCATTTTATACCAAGTTTCAGATACACACTAAACAGTATCATGCGTTGTTTAAGGACACAGATATGTAACAGAAATGCTCAAATTCAAGGGATCCTAAGCACCAAATTAAAAAATGTAGCCAAAGGCATGGGGATGATACTCTAGGAGAGCAACCCAGGATTCTCAGTGGTTCATTCATTCCTGCGATGTTTTCCTTAGGCTGGGTAGAGGTTTGCTATACTATTTTATATGTTATTTTTCTAGGGGAAATACTTCATTTACAAACAAGAGGTGCCTTGCCTAAGGTCACCCAGCCAGTTGAGGATGGCCTGCACAAGGATAGATGCCTTCTGACTCCTAGACAGGTGCTCCTTCCCCTACAGCAAGCTGTGCAAAAAAGCAGGTAATTACCCCCATTGTGCAATGTGGGGAAGAGGTGAAATGCAGTGTTGTGTAATCCTTACATTTACCCCCCTCTTTCCTTGATTACTGCCTTCCCATCACCTTTGGCACTTTCTTCCAAGTTGTCCAGATTGCCCTATATCCTACATGATTTAGTTTCTGTAGGCTTCAGTGCAAGAAAGGGGAAACTTCTCTTTGCAGGCTGAATCAGAAGGTTTCAAGACAGATGGGGAAAAGCTCCCAACAAGAAGCTGTCATGGCAGGTACTCTTGTTTGCCTGCCCTTCTGTGCTAGCAGAGATTACCTCCTAGATACAAGCAGAAAAAGATGACTCTTTACTTTTTCAGCCTCTCTAGGGCATAGCCAGTGACCTAATCTCCATAAAGAGAAAATCTGCCGGGGTTCCTGGGAGATATAACCCCGGTTGGTAAAAGGGGGGAAGGTACAAGAAGAAGGCCTTCTTCTCTGCTTTGTATATTGATGAGTGGTGATGTGATGTCTGGAGCTGTGGCAGCCAAACTGTGACCATGAGGACAGGGCCAAGGGAATCCTAGAGAAGCTACTAAGTTGAGATACTGGGTGAACTCTGGAATCACCTACCTCTGGATTGCTCCTCAAAGAAACAAAGAACTAATTGATATTGTTAAACATACTTTCTCTCCAGAGTTCTATTAGCAAATACATGGACATCATGACTGTCCTGCAGGAAGTAGGGGGGAGATGTAGGCTTTTTTTATCCAAGTACAAATCATCTGGACTCATGCATTCAGAAGTCATCTGTTAAAATACATAAATAGAAGCCTGCCACTCCTTTAAGTAGACCCTGTAATGGCTCTTTCTTGCTCTTTGGATGAGAATCAAAATCCTTAAGCCATCCCTCCTGGCCTGGCCTAGCCTCTGCCTGTTTCCAAGCTCATGTTGGGCCACTCTCCATGTGACTCATGAGGCTCCTATCACATCAGTTTTGTTGTTGTTTTGTTCTGTTTTTTTATTTTGTTTTGTTTTGTTTTGTTTTACTTTCCCCAGGGTGACAACTTCTTAATAACTCAGGGTGCTCACATGCTCCCTCTACCTAAAAACTCTTTTCCTCTTTCTTTGCCTGGCTGATTCCAAAGCATCATTGTTTGATCTCTTACTACCCTGGCTTTCTCCTTCCTAACTCTGTATTTACTTATGTGGCTGTGTATTTATGTCTCTTCAACCCCTGTCTCCACCAACAGAATTGGAGCTCCACTGGAGCAGACGCCCTGCAGGACCTCAATAGCCTCTCTACCCAATGCACAATTTATGTCTATTTTCCCAAAGTGAAGATCTGAGCATGTCACCCCATTCTCAAAACTACTGAAGATAACAAAAATTAACCAGTGTTATTATTGTACTTTCTCATGGTCTATGGTTAAATCTTATATATCCTTATCCTGGCACTCAAGGTCAACTTTATTTATTTATTAAAGATTTTATTTATTTATTTTAGAGATACAGAGATAGCAACAGGGATAGCAAGAGAGAACATGGGTGGGGTGGAGAGGGAGAAGCAGGCACCCTGTGGAGCAGGAAGCCTGATGTAGGGCTTGATCCCAGGACCCTGAGATCATAATGTGAGCTGAAGGCAGATGCTTTACTGACTGAGCCACCCAGGCGCCCCTCAAGGTCATCTTTAATGCATCCTTTTCCTCATTCATTCAAAATATGTATTGGGCACCTGCTATGTTCCAGGCACTATTCTAGGAAAAATCACCCTTCCTCCTTCGTCTTCTTCCCACTGGGCAGCAAGTCATCCGCTGTCCAAAACATCCTCTGTTCTTGCCACCTGAGTTCTCGCAACCACAAACAGAATACCATTCTTTCCATATTTTTGCTCCAACTCTTTCTGTTACCTACAATACCTTCCCATTCTCTGTCCACCCAATAACTCCTTCACCATCGGCTAAATCTCACCCTCCATCTTTCATTCAAAAACATGCGTTAAGCCCCTACTATGTGTCTTGCTGTCTCCTGCATCGTACTGGAGACACCACAGGGACATTGATCGAGTGTGACTCTTCATCACGTGTATCTGACAATCCACATGGTTGGCACACATGATCTTCTCAGTTGTGGGAAGGAAAAGAGAGCCTCAGTAGAAAGTTACAGCCTCTTTTTGCCTTCAAAGGCTTAAAAGTTTGGAGGGCCAAGAGTCTCTCCAAATACTTTTGATAATGGATGCCTCCTTCAAAAAAAAAAAGGGAATGGGTGCCCTGTTATACAAATTATATATAAATTCTCTGTTGAACTGTACACCCTCCTAATGACAACGCATGTGCAAAACGCATTTTGCAAAAAGCGTCATTGTAAAACATGAGATAAAATGCACAGAAATTCTAACGTTTTCATTCAGCACCCCCAATAGATTGTGTAACCTATCCCTGTTTTAGATTGCCTTGGTCTAACCTCAGGGGATGACTGGCTCGTTCTAGTTCACAGAGAATGGGTGTGAGTATCTTCAGGGAATGCAAAGAATTTTGGCTACAATGACAGAGAGATATTTATCTTGAGGCTTCTTTTACCTTTCTTGCTTCCCGTGATACTGGCATGTCTATTCTCTGAGTTCCTAGAGTCTTGCTCCAGCCAGAGCAGGGGGCCTGGCAAACCAAAGGATTATTTTTTTCTTCCTCCTCCTCCTTGCCTTACCCATGACCTAGGATTAAGCAGCACATTGTAGAGCTGGTCTGAATTTGAGAGCTGGCTATGAAGGTGCCTGCCCTTATCTTGTTGGGGTTTCTTGCTGCACACAAAGCAGCAACTTGTACTTCCCAAAGAGGGTGGGGGATTTCTGTGAATGTCTCATGCTTTGGAAAAAAGCAAGCCTGCCAGGAGACGTGTCCAGATATTGTTTCCTTTGGTGTGTCCCAACAATTTTCAAAGAGCCACAGCATCTCCTCCCCTCATCCCACTCACTCCTCCAGCCAAATGAGATCCAGCTGCTGCCTAGGCCACCCCCAGCTACCCACCAGCTCTGTGGAGAGCAGTCCTCTGGTAGCAGCCCAGCCTGTGTCTCTGAGCTGACACCCTGAACCTAGCTGCGCTCATTGTCCAAACCTGGGGTCTCAGCAAACCCTCTGCCTTCCTTGCAGTGGCTTCCTTTGTTTGGGGACAAAGCCACCAGATGCTCCTCTAAGTTAGCCTGCTTTCTTCCCTGCCATGGCCTGACCAACCACTCCAGTTAGCCTGGGCCTGTCCCAGTTTCAGCACTGAACATCGCATGTCCTGAAAATCCCCTCACTTCAAGAAGGACCAAGTATGGAATTTTCAGGACCTAGTGCAAAAACGGAAGTGCAGAAATGGCTCAAAAATTTATTAAGAATTTCAAGACTGACAGCAGAGCTTAAAGCTACATGGGGTGCCCTGATTGTGGAGCCCTTGTGTGAATGTACGGGCTGTAAGCTCATGAAGCCCGCCCTGCTGCCAGGCAAAACATGACTCTTACTCAAAATACATAGATCCTGTCCAGAAATTATGTGGTCATCTCACAAGATGACCTCAAAGTGATCTCACTTTCTCAGAGCAACAACGTGCTGCTGAGACAACAGAACATGCCCCCTGACCCTTCCTTCCACCCATCCTTTCGCCTATGCCTGAGCTTTCTGAAACACAGAATCATGCCATTCCACAACTTAGAGCCCTTCGACGCACTCCTGGCTGTCTACAATATTCTCAAATGCGAGTGATAACACAAAACTTGCAAGCTGCTAGCATTGACTTAAATTATCTTTGCTATACTGTTGTTTAAATATGTCCCCACATAAAACTCGGCATCAACTTCGTATGCTCATGGCTCTTAGACTATGATGAAGCCAGATTTATAAATTAAAAAAAGAGTAAGCCTATAAACCCAGTAAAATTCAAATTAACAACATTAATTTAATTGGATGAGGTTGCTTTCCAAAACTAAAGTGCCCTGGGCAGAACAGTTATGTGTCATGTTGGCTGCTACGACATAGGCTCTTTCTCGTGGGAGTTCTCCTTTGTACGCTGGTTCCTGGGATGGCTCAGTGCTCCGGGCCCTTTTCCTTGGTTTGAACAAGTCAGGATACCACTGTTCGAGTACCACTCTCTGACACTATGTGAACTTCACCTGCAACAAAGCCACCTTTCAAGTATGAGTTCCACCTCTGTTCTTTTCCCATTAACCTGACATGTTAATTAGTGCTGGTGAGATCATAAATATGAATATAGGCATGCGCACTGTAATGCCACTGCAGTGCCAGGTTATGAGTGGGCCACGCAGATGACCTAAAAAATGTTTATGCTAATTTTAAAACTATCGTCGAAATACAACTAACAATAATCAGTATTTACTGAGCTATGTGCCAAGCATGGATCTAGGTTTTTGCCATATAACAATTTATTTAGCCCTCACAATGCTATAGGGCAGGCTTTATTATTAGTGCCATATTACAGATGAGAAGCCTGAGGCTCAAAGAGGTGACATCAACTTGTCCTGAGTTATCCCACCAGAAGTTTCTAAGACAAATCCTCAGTGAACTCTCAGATTGCTGATGAGGCATAAAGACCTTGAGAGGTTCTTGGCTCTAGTCTGACATTACTGGCCCACAGAATGAAGTTCAGACTCCTGAGTTTGCTAGTAAAAGGTTTCTTTATCTTGTTTGTGGGCCTTCCCCTCTTTGTGGCTTGCTGCTCCCCATCTCCTCACACATTTTCAGGGCTGCTAATGAAACCCGAAGGGGGCGTCAAGCTCTGTCACGTTTCTCTGTTCTTTATAGTTCAAAATCTTCTCTCTCCTGGGATGTTCTTGTCCTTTTCCAACTGGAACCTCTGCGTTCTGCAAGATGATCAGTGTCACTTCTCTGGGATGCTGTTTCCAAATAAGGCAAGGCTGATGCTTTTCCTTTGGGTTCCCACAGTACCAAGGCCTCTCTTTCTTTTTCCAAAGACACCACTGACTTCCTCATAGCCTCTGCACTGGCAGCCCCCAGAGCTAAGCCAGCCAGATCCTCCTTCTCTAGAGATTGTAAACTAAGATGCCCCAAGCCTGGGAATTTGAAGTCAGAAGCTGTGCTATACCAACACCTGGCATGTATTTATTTCATGCTTACTTTGTGCCAGGCCCTGTTGGAAGAAATTTGCATTTTCCACCTTATTTCTAGCCCACAGCAATCCTACAAGGGCGGGGGGGGGGGGGGTACCACTGTCCCCTTTATACAGACAAGGAAGTTAGTGCACAGAGAGAATAACAAATCCCCCACCATGGTTTGGACAATGGCAGCACCAGCATGGATTCTAGAGTGCATGCTTTGAGCCTTGATATAACACTGCCTCTTCTACTTCAGCAGAACCAAGATTGGGGCTGGTATCACGAAGAAAGCATAGGCAAGCTGAAAGTGTATCAGAGACTAAGTGATAAAGAAGGAGATGTTGGTTCATAGGGAAGAGAGGCAGGAGCAAAAATAGGACAAAAATCAAACTTATGGAGAAAGGCAGAGAGATTCATTTGACCTCAATTGCTGACGCCCCAGCCACTGTTCGTGGTGACCTGCTGGACATCTTGTCTTAGAGCCCAAAGGCTTCCCATGTACCTTTTCCATGGACTTTTTCAAAAACCCACCTTAGATTGAGTGAGTTTCTTTCCTTTGCACCAATACAAAACAAAAACAAAAACAAAAAAAACAATAACACTGCAAATCCACTAGCTCCATGAACTCTAAGACCCTGAGAGACAATATACATTTTTGCTGCTCCTAAAAGGAAGCTTACCTGTTGGCTCAGTATGCAAGATTTGGATCATACTTAATCTAATTTTTAGCTTAAGTATATCCTGTGCAATTATATTTAGAATATCCTTATACTTAAAAATTCATTGTTTGTTTCTCTGAAGTTCAAATTTCACTGGGTGCTCTGTATTTTATCTGACAACCTAACCGGGGATCATGTGAGAACCTCAGAGTCTCAAACCACCCCAGACCCACTAAATCAGAATCTGCATTTTAAAAGATGATTAGCATGCCTATTAAAGTTTGAGATGTCTGGCTAAAAGATGAACCAAAGGCAGTGCAAAGATAGTACAGCAGCTCCTATGTCATTAGGGATCCAAACTCTTCCTATCTTTCTCTCTCCCCAATATCCTTATCTCATGGTTTCTGTCCTCCAGGTCACTTCATGGTCCAGGAGAGATTCTTAGGGTTCTCTCTATGCGTCTGGCTCCAGATGGAAACAAGGGGAAAAGACGAAGAGCCACTTCCCAAAAGTTCCAGCCAATAGCCTCCCATCACATCTCACTGACTGCTCCTACCTATGAGGGAAGCTAGGACATGCAGTGTTTCAGCTGGGCCCAGGGCACTTCTGTGACTTAGGGTGTATGTGTGTAGCGGAGGAGTTGCTATTCACCAACTTGGGCAGGTTGACCAGCAAAGGAGCAAGGTAGGGCAACAAGACCCCTGAAATAAGATTACTTGATAGAAAGGGAGAGGCCCTAGCTGCATTCTAGACCTGAGATAATTACAGTGCTCAGTTCAGCAACAGGGTCCATGTTGAATATGGTCTTAGCTGATGCCAGAAGCTCCCACAGACCCAGACACCTTAACACCATGCTCTGAACAATGGCTGATTGCAAGAGTGTGAGAGTTAGAAAGTCACAAAACTGAGCACAAAACACTCTTGGCCGTGCTGAACCCCAAAGAAGCGAGTTGTGGACCATCAAAGAACCATAGCAGCTTTTGTTGGGATTTAGGTGGCCAAGTGGAGCATCTTGGAATCCTGCAGAAGCAGTCTTCAACAGCAACACCTGGTGGCTGCGAGAAGCAACAGCAGCGATGGGCTGAACAGACTGCTGGCCTTGGCTCATTGACGAAGACGCCTGCTTCCCTAGAGACCCCAGAAGCCATTCAAGTGCAGGACCACTGTGGAAGGCTGTATACAGAGTACTTACTGTCTCACTGGGAAAGATGTGCCAGGGTTTGATCAGAAACACACACGATATGTGAACATGTTTTGTACCATGAGACCGAGGAGTGGGGAGAATGGCTGTAGAATCAGGATGGTTAAGGCAGATATTTTTGGCGAGGACAACTTTTTGGTCGCCAGTCCAATCTTACCCCTTGAGTTGGGGTAGGCCAAACCCGTAGCTACTCTGGGATCTTTTCAAGCTGGGTTTCTCTCAAGTCATGCCAAACTGGATTGAATCCGGGTTTCTTGATGTTTGTTACACATGATGCCAAATACACTTCCAAAGCAAGAAGCATTTCTCTTCAAATAGCAGTTGAGCATGGCAGGCAAGTTGTGACTGGAATTAGCCTGCTCCGCACTGCCTTATTAACAAACTACCTCTTTTTAAGTGGCATTCCTTTTGAGGCAATTTGCAGAGCAGTGATAAAAAGACCCTCTGCCAAATTACAACTCCTTCTTGAGGGATACGCAACGACTCTACTTACTCTCTTCATTGCGGGCACTTCTGCAGAGGCAGGCATGGAGGGGTGACAGATGAAGTGAAATGTTCGCCTCCTGGCAAGGGAGGGGACTGGGGGAATAAGAAGCTACAAGGGACTGAGTCTGCAGGACACACCAAGGGTGTCAAGGAGAAGAGGGAAGTAGGGCCGCAGTCTTTGTAGGCAGAGCGCCCGGTTAGCCAAAAAAAAAAAACAAAACAAAACAAAAAAAACCCAAACCACTTTCTGTCTCTGCGTGTAAGGGGAATACTTAAAAGAGGAGAAGAGGAAGGAAAAAACAAGAGGAAAGGAAAGGGAAGGGGGAAGAGAGATTGGAATTTCAAGGGTTGAAATATTAAATGGATCGTGCAAAATCCAGCCGATGGTTGTTTTACTGTCTGTGATTCATCGGTTACACGTGGCTTCAATTTCCTTTGAAATCCAGATGTGTTTCAAAAGACGACAGAACAAGGGTAGGATAAAAGGGAGCCTGGATCTCATAGTTTCCCTCAAAACAGAGATTTGGATATTTTTGGTCACCTCCTCTGGGTGCTCAGTGCCTGCTGGATTCAATAGACAGGGGATGACAAGTCTATTCTCTGGAGAGAAAGGGTTTTCAGATAACTGGAACACAGACCTCAGAGCCTCCTGTGTGAACAGAGATGCAACCAGGGCATCTGGAAATTAAATAGGGACCTCAGCTTACTTTCCCAGCTTGCCAGTGTTATTACAACCCATGGTTGGCTCTGAGTATCTTTCTAAAACATACCAGCAACTGTGGCTTCATTTTGTCGATGCAGGTCCAGATGCTTGGAAGCATGCTAGCTTTGTTCCTGACCTCCCATGGCTCTCTCTTTCCAGAATTCAGATTGAATCAATGTCTTGAGTATGGGCTCCATCCCCTTTCTGACCTCATCTCCCCCACATTCACTCTACTTCAGCCACACTGGCCTCTTCAAGAATCCTTCGACTGCGACAGATAAGCTCCTACCTCAGGGCCTTTGAACGTGCTGTTCTTGCTCCTTCTCACGACACATGCTTGCTCCTCATGTCCTCAAGTTTCACCTTAAATTTTACCTTCCCTGAAAGCTCTCCTTAAAGTTCTAAATGACCTGTTACTTCCTAACTCCCCAGTCTACTTCACCATGGTTTATCTCCCAAGCACTTATTCCTATCTAATATACAACATAATATACTGGTTTAATGTGTGCTTCATCTATTCCTCTCCCCCAACTAGACTAAATGCTCCATGAGGACAGGCTGTTGGCTGATTCTGTTCACGGTTCAATCCCCAGTACCAAGGACAAAGCCTGCAATATGGTAGGCCCTTAATATACATTTGTTAAATGAACTAATAAAGTGAATAAATAAGAATGCGCATTCAGACAGTTAAAAAAGATCAGAGGGGAGCAGAGCCAGGAGCTAGGCAGTCAATGGAAAGCTGGGCTCTAATTGACTTGGTTTCATTTCCACGAGGAACCTGACCTGTTATATACCTGTTAGAATATGCCGACATGGGTCTACAAGGAAGACTCAGGGACTATGGCCAATGCTAGGACCACCCTGGGGAAGGCATTACCTGCCCCTCATTGTGCCACACCTTGGCCAGAGCCACTGATGGGTCCTGCAGGGCCACTCGCTCTGACATGGCATTCAAGGCCCTCCCCAGCCTGGCACCAATCAGCCTTAACATCCATGTCTGAAATACTTTGCCATACTATATTCATTCACTCCACAAAATATCTCAATTTTATCTTAAAAATCCATCCCAAGTTTGCATTCAACTCCAATATATAGTTTTGCTTGGGAGAATACTAAAAGAACATTTTTGCTGATAGACTCTTAATTTTAGCCCAACTCTTCCACCTTTGCTCATCTAAATGGAGGGTCAGGAAATTCCACAGATTCAGGGATTGTGCCTTCCTTTTCAGGGAGTTTCTCAGTTTCTGAGGCCCTTGAATATACTAAGAATGACTGGCTTTTCCTTGGGGACTTTTGTTAAGCAACACACTAAGCATAATCCCAGAGCCTAGTCAAATGTAACGTCTACCACAATGCACATCAGCATATCTACCCTACAGACACACTGACACACACACATAAACACACAGACATGCTGAATCAACCACAAACATGACACAAACATGTAGATATGTATACAAGTGTAGACACATATGAGGCAAGCATGCATAAACACACTGAATTTATTGGTCTAAGTTCAACTAAGATCTCAATGCTCTGTTTAGGCTGTTCTGGAAAATAACATTGAAAGACACCAACAGCCTGATGTTCATCAGAAGAGGCATGGATTCTTTACCTTAATAGGTAGTTCATTTGCTTTTTCTCTCCCTAGAATTTTTAAAAAGATTTTATTTATTTACTCATGAGAGACACAGAGAGAGGAAGAGACATAGGCAGAGGGAGAAGCAGGCTCCCTGTGGGGACCCTGTTGTGGGACTCGATACCAGGACCCTGGGATCATGACCTGAGCCAAAGGCAGACCCTCAACCACTGAGCCACCCAGGTGCCCCACTTTCTCCCTAGAACTGAATGTCTTGACCAACTCAAACTTTTGATGAAATAACTGAAATAACCACAGCCCAGCCTTATACCAGGTGGTACTGATATGTCATGACTTAGCTAAACCATTAAGTAACTTACTTTATAGAGATTATTTTAAGAAAAAGTATTTGCATGGGGATGTGTTGCAGATACAGTAGGAAGTAACCATATTCAGGGCACTGCTTTGAGAAGCAATAGGTAATCATAGGCAGGGAAAAGCAAAATAGGAATATAATACAACTCTTTTAATTTTTTTTATTCTTTAAACTGGGATAAATGCTCTAAGGGTGGTATCCGTGAGAGTACCAAGTCACCATAACTGATCTGACAAAGGAAAATAAATAAGGAAATACTTATTTCAGGGGAGCAAGGCAGGAGTGAGGAATCCCTTTGCCCTCTTGCCCTTCCAAACCTCTTGTATCCTCCACCTCTTTCAGCTGTTTCTTGCTGGAAACAATCTCAAAAGGCTTTCTCTATTAGGTCCAGAACTATTTATTTCAGTTTCACAACTCCAGGATGTAAGGCGCACATGGACACACGTGTGCATACACACATACTAACATCCACAGGACAAAAAGTTTTTAGAAACGTTTCTTTTTTTTTTAATGAAAAGCAATGTTGCAATTGATAAGAGGCACATCAATCTAGCCACAAAGTGAGAACTTTTTAAGGAAAGGAAGAATTGTTCTCATTAAGCCCTAAAACAGTATTCTTTTCCATTGATCATCCAAACCAATTTGCTCTATGTAGAATTGCTGTGTTAAAAAAAATTAGCTGTTGATACCATTCAATACCAATTACATGGATTTTTCCCTCAACATAAGGTGTACTTGTAGTTTTTCTCAGTCTCATAATTAAAAAAAGGTGATAAGCTATGTGTTCTGAATCAATTCACTTAGATTTCAAGGGGCACAATGGAATGTCCGTTGTTCCTGAAATAAACAACAAAACCTTCACTACTCAGCACGCCTGGATGGTAGGAATAACACCTATTTGTCCTAGCAGTGTTCTTCGCTTGAGACCCACTGACCCAAGATATCTGTGGCTAGAATCCAGGAGTCTGTGAATTGGGTGGGGAAAATGTGCTTATCAGTTTTCACAAATTTCCACTTGAAATTGAGCATTTCAGTCAATTATGACTGGAAACAAAAATGACTATAGTATTAGCATTATCTGTGAGAAATCACAGCTTATACCAAATTACAGGCTACTTTTGTAATGCAGTGTAGGGTATTTTATGCACTTTAAAACATCATTGTAAGAAGGTGTCCTCAGAGGGCAGACGGGGTCCATGGCACATTAAGGGTTAAGAACCCTGTTCCAGGAGACCTGAGTCATGAGTAAGCATCAGAATCTGGCATGGCTGGTGGTGGTACTTGAAATCCCATTAGGAAACTCCTTTGGGCCTTGAGGGCTTCTCCACTGCCCAGCAAAATGCTCATTCTAATGTCCAGGAATGAAATTCGTATTGAAGGTTCTTTGGAGAGGTACCAGAGGTGAAAAGGAAGCATAAAAAGATCTCCCCGATCCCTCTACATATTTAAAAAATGGTATCCTGGGGCACCTTGGTGGCTCAGTTGGTAGAGCATCCAACTCTTGATCTCAGGTCTTGATCTCAGGGTTTTGAGTTTAAGCCCCACAGTGGGCATGGAGCATACTTTAAAAAACAATGGCATCCTATTCTACATCAGTATTTTGCAAATGTCTTTTTCCCTTAATATTCTGATAGTAAAAACTTCTTAAAAATTTTTTCTAATATGGGACGCCTGGGTGGCTCAGTGGTTAAGTGTCTGCCTTCAGCTCAGCGTGTGATCCTGGACTCCCAGGATCGAGTGCTGCATCAGGCTCCACACAGGGAGCCTGCTTCTCCCTCTGCCTGTGTCTCTGCCTCTCTCTCTCTGTCTCTCAGGAATAAATAAATAAGGGCTTCAAAAAATTTTTTTCTAATTTTTCTGAATTAGAAAATTAAAATTTCTAATTTTTTCTGAAAAATAATTCTTTTCAGAACTGTTGTTAGGTCATGTTTTGGGTTTGTTTGTTTGTTTTCTGATCAGAGCCTTGATTTGAGCGCAGACTCTTCTAAACTCTGGACCTGTGTTCTCCCATTTATTTCTCACAACCGCTCTTTGGGGAGGTATTGTCGTGAATTTCGGTCAGTGCTGCCATCCTGCCTCACTGTGAACTTCTGGCACCGCGACACTCTGAGCATACTTGTTTTACAGTTGCTGCACCATTCCTGGAATTGGATGTAACTTCTATCAAAACAGACCAGATGGCGGAAGGTGAGTCCACTGTCAACATAGTGTACCGTTTTTTGAGAAAAAGCAGAGAAACAAAGGAAGCCCCAGCATTGGCAATTCCTCTTCTGTAAGGAGACCTTGACTTTAGGCCATGGCTCAGATAACAGACCCCCTGTCCCCTCTCTTTTCTTTTTAAATTTCAATAGCCTCAGATTCAGGGCATCCACTCAGCTAAGCTTCCTTCCTGGGAATGGTCATCTGCCACCTGGTGGCTGAATGGGGACTCGCACCCTTCCTTTGGCCCGGTGGGAGACAGGCTGGGTGAGGCTGAACCGTTACTGCCCTGACAAAGCAGGAGAGCAAGGAAAATAACGGAGGCCCGGGCTCTGCACCCAGCATCTGGGTGAGATGTCGATGCCCTCAGTCTTCACTGTGGACACATCTGGATGCCTTATGGAACTCTTCCCCCAGTACATCTGGCTAGGGAGATGTAATCACAGCTGCTGCCAGAGGGTCATGTTAACTGAACAGTTTTTCTGAACAAAATTAATTTCCTGGGGAAAAAATACACAAACAAAACACTTAAAATTTGTTAAATCTAAATAATCCTGATAAGTGAGTTGCTCTTTTTATTGAGACTTTCTGTTTTACGCTAGGCACTGTGCTGGGTTTTGCATACAGTGTCTTATCTGCTTTTCCCTTTTTTAACAGCTCTGAGAGCTAGAGATTAAATATTTCTGTGATGAAGCTGAAGCTCAGTGAAGCTAAAACACTGTCCAGGTTCCCAAGGATAGTATGTGATAGAACTGGCAGTTAAGTGCAGACTTTCTGACACCAAGGTCCCAGAGCTGACTACTGTACTATGCTGTCTTGAGTACACACACACACATGCATGCACACATACACATGCACACACACTCATATACACATGCACACACAGATACACACATGCACACACACATTTAAGGATGTAAAAGGTCAGCTCTTTTACTAAGCTACCCCCCATACAGCAAACATATCATTAAAGTACAAATCTAATACTTTACTAGAAAGACTAGTTAGTTAGGCAGGCAGGAGAGAGAGGACTATTGTTCATTACAATATGGTTGCAATGGAATTTTCAAGGATTTGCCTTGAAATGGTAAAACTACCATTTTAAATCAACTAATATAGCAAATAAAACCCATTAACAAGGACATTATGTCATGGCCAAGTGGGATTTTTCCCAGGAATGTAAGGGTGATTCAACTTAAGAAAGTCAATCAATGTAACATACCAGATTAATAGAATGAAGAAAAGTATATAATCATCTCAAATGATAATGTAAATGCATTTGATAAAATCCAACATCCTTTAATGATTAAAAAAATATCAGAGAACAGGGAACAGAAGAGAACTTCCTCAACACAATACAGGATGTTTATGAAAAATTCACAGCTAACATCATACTCAATGGTGAAAGACTAGAACCTTTCCCCCTAAGACTAGGAATAAGAGAGAATGCTTGCTTTCCCCACTAGTATTTAACATTGTACTGGAGGTTCTAGCCAAAGCAGTAAGACAAGAAAAAGAATTAAAGGGCATCCAAACTGGAAAAGAAGGAAAATTATCTCTGTTCACATACAACATGATCTTATATATAGAAAATCCCAAAGAATCTACAAGAAAGCTACTTGAACTAATAAATGAACTCAACAAAGTTGCAGGGGACAAGATGAGCACAAGTCGTATCTACACTCCTGCATGAATAATCCTAAAAGAAAATTATGAAAGCAATCCCATTTATAATCGTATCTAAAAGAATAAAATATCTGGAAATAAATTTAACAAAGGAGGTAAAAAGGATTGTACACTGAAAACTAAAAAAATATTACTGAAAGAAATTAAAGAAGACCTAAATAAATGGGAAAACATCCTGTGTTCATGGATTGGAAGACTTAATATTGGTAAGATGTCAGTACACAGACAGTGATCTATATATTCAATGGCCTATCGGATCTTAATGGTCTTTTTTGCAGAAATGGTAAAGCTATTACTCAGACCCACATGGAATTGCAAGAGGAGCCAAAACAATCTAGAAAGGAGCCAAAACAATCTAGAAAAAGAACAATGTTAGAGTACTCCTATTTCCCCATTTCAAAACTTGCTGGAAAGCTATAGTCATTAAAATTGTGTGGCACTGGCATAAGGACAGATATATAGACCAATGGAATAGAATTGAAAGTCCAGAAATAAACCTGTACATCTATGGCCAATCGATTTTTGACAAGGGTACCGTGTACATTTATTGGGGAAAGAATAATCTCTTTGACAGTTGATGCTGGGACAAGTGGATTTCTACATGCAAAAGGCTAAAGTTGGCCCTAACCTCATACCTTAGACAAAAATTAACTCAAATAGATCAGCAACCTAAATATAAGAGCTAACACCATAAAACTCTTGGAAGAAACATAGGGGTAAATTTCATGATCTTAGATTTAGCAACAGATTCTTATATATGATACAAAAGCACTAACAAAAAAAGAAATAAGGTGTGTGTGTGTGTGTGTGTGTGTGTGGTGTGTGTCTTTGCATATCTCCAGAATTAGGGGAAGATAAAAAATAAGAATAGTAACTTTTTAGAGCACCTTCACCAGGAATGGAATCACAGCTCAGATGTGAAGAAATACCACAAAAATCTTGATTGCTTTAGGTATGTTGACATCCTAACAATATTAAATCTTCCAATCTATGGCACAGATCTTTTCCAATTTATTAGGATCCTGAAACAGAGAGAATAAGTGACTTATTTAAGAACCTAGTTGAGTTCTCTCTCCCAGAACTCAAAGCTGAGCTCTCTCTTCCAGGGAGCTAGGACTATTACTTATTTGTAATTTGTGATAATTCAAGCAAGGACTGTTCTCTACTCTCCCTTGCTCTTGGGAAAACTTCCCCATAGGCAGTGTGAACAGTGTGGGGGAAAGGTTGCAAAAAGTATGCTTTGACTACTGATAATCAAATTGCTTTTGAGCACACTTCAGCACTTTAGAAGCATCCATTTATATATTAAGAATGAGTATGCTAATTGCAAGCCATTCTTAGGTATCCTTGAGGGATCTCTACTGGGCAAGCCTCATTTGAATTACTCTCTTCTTTCAACAAACATTCAGTACTTGAGACTTACTGATTATACGCACTGAGTCTGAATTACAAGATTTTTTCGTAAAGATGAAATGATTAAGGTAAGATGAGAATGGAACTAACTGAACTGAACTAGCATTAACTGAACCTAGCATGTGGCAGGCAAGGGAATCATTGTTCTCAGCTCATGCCTAAAAGGAGGGTTCAGCTTTTTTGCAGATTAGTCCCTCCTGAAAATAAACAGATTCAACTCCCCAGTGCAGTAATAAGAAAAGGATGTTTAACCAGAGACCCATGGGTGGTGAACGGAAAGTGATTTTAATAATCAGCCCTGCATACAGGATGAAAATCTCCTTGAAACACCTATTTTTTTCCACCCAAATCTCCCCTTGCCAGTTACCTCATTTTTCGCTTTCCTTTTCCCCTAAAGCATCACAAAAGAAATGTCTTCCATTGTCCTGAGCAATTCAACTGTGTCTCTAGATTGTATAAACATCACTCGGGAGGACAAAAGCCAGGTTGTTAACTGAAATTGACAATCAAAACTATTTTTGCAAGGCATGTGCCTGGATGCATGCATGCATGTGTGCGTCTGTGTCTCGAGTGATTCTCGCTTCATCTGAAATCACTTGTTATCTCCTTTGCTCTTTAAAAGAACCCTAAAAGATTAGTTCGTCCCATTTTATAGGAGACAGACTGAAAACAACAAGCTGCACAACTTGTCAGTGGGGGAAGCCAATAGAGAAGATAGGCTTGATTCCAATATTTATGATGTAAAAGGCTGGTCCTGGAAATGAAAGGCTACAAAGAGGGCTTTTTGATTCCACGTCAATGGGTGAATTCTTGCCTCCACCATATTGGACCTTCTCCAATGGGCTCTTAGTGAGTGGTGGCCAGCCACGTGTTAGGGTTCCCCAAGGAACTGATAGTTTAGGCAGGCTGCACCAAACTACACCAGTGGGCCAGATCTGGCCTACTGCAGGAAGGTAAAGCTTTACTGGCCCATACTAGGCCATTCATCTACATACAGTCTATGACTGTTTCTGTACTACAACAGCAGAACTGAGTAATTGGGAAAAAGACTGAATGGTCTGCAAATATTCACTCTCTGGCCCTCTACAGGAAAAAAGTGTGCCAGCTTCTGGTCTAGAGAGTCAACTGACATACAAAGTGGAAACTGAAGACCAGAGCATGAAGGGAGATAGTAGGACAGCAGAGTCAGCTGGGACTTGCTATGAGTGTAACTTGGTTGCTAAACCACTTATGAGTCATTAGCAGCCCTCCATCTGCCCATTATCTGCAATGATCTTAGGACCTTGAAGATAACCAATTAATGGATTAAGTCAATAGAGTCAGTACTTGCTGTGTGTCAAGCTCTGTCATAGGTGCTGTGAATACAGCCACGAACAAAACAGACCAAGTATGAGTGTGGGAGGGACAGAGGCCAAAGTGACTGGGGCCAAGGGAGAGCTCGGAGTGAGGTACTAGGTCTGCTGGGAGGGAGGCAGAGCCAGGTAACGGAGGCTCTGGTGGGGTCTTAGTCCAAACATGGTGGGAAGCCTCTGAGAACTTGTAGCAAAGAGGGTTCGATTATTTTATATAAAATGACCATTCCAGCCCCTCTGTAGAGAGTAGGTTACTAACAGGCAAAGGTGAGAACAGGAAGAATGAGGATGTAGTGCTTTGCAGGTAGTTAAGGATCAAGTAGTAGCAACTTGACTCAGCTGGTTGTGGGAGGTGGAGAGAAACTTTTGGTTTAGGGATATACTTGGAGCTAGGGCTAAGAGGATTTGTGAGTGGTTGAGGATGTAGAGTGGATCCTAATGAAGTAGATCCCAAACCTTGACAAAGGCTTCTGAAAGAACTAGGGATAGTGTGGCAAGTCGTAAGAGGATTTATTACAATTCCCACTTCCGAGCCAGCACAGGCAGGGTCGAAGCAGCAGGCAGTACCCAGGCTCTCAACAGGCTCCATTGGCACCTGCTTGCCCCCTCTGCAGAAGCCACCTCTACAGGAGCCACCTCGGCGGAAACAAGCAGACACAGCATTAAAATAAACGAATCGCCTCATGCTGGGCAGCGGGCCCCCTCACAAAAGGATGGATTGGACTGGTTAGAAAGAGCTCGACACTTGTGTTGCAGATCCATTAATGTCAGCCACAGGTTAATTCTGAGCAATTTCCAGGTGATCCAATAATTCATTAAACTGACGAAAACAAATCTTTGGAAAATCGAGCTGGTGACAGATAAAAAGCCAATGATTTATTGTCCGGAGAGGAATAAGTGTCTCCCGTTCCATTCTTCAGTCTGTTGAGTGAATCGAAGTGTGCAGGAAGAACAAGGTAGGTGTGGGTTCTACGGAACAGGGATTGTTCAGGCCCAGTGTGGCATGCCCTCCCTCCATCATGCTTGTTCCATAAAGTAGCAAGGTGGAAGCATGATGTAGCAGGAAGACATGGATAGTGAGGACAGACAAAACTGAGTTTGAGTTCCTGCTCTGATGGTTATTCACATCTGTGAACTTGGGCAAGTTGCTTCACATTTCTGAGCCTTCACTGGTTCACTTCTTCAACTGGGGTGATAAGATATTTTCCCCTGTACTCAGGAGTAGATATACTAAGTGAAAATTATGCACAGAGCCTAGAACATCATAGGGGACTCAAGAGACAGCCAACATGATAGTTATTGGTGATAACAAAGAAGAGGTGAGCTTTTTTCCTTTAATGGACATACATGCTCAGTGTGAGCATTCATACTGCTGCTGCAAAAAATATTATGAAATGCTTACTTAGGCATCCAAGGATCATAAAGTTTTCCAAGGTAAACTCATTGGGAAAAAGTGGGGAATCAGAAGACAAGGAAGATAGGTGATGACATTTGGAGTGAGTGCTGGTGAACAGGAAGAAAAGTGTCCCAGGGTGCCTGGGTGGCTCGGTTGCTTAAGTGTCCAACCCCTGGTTTCAGCTCAGATCATGATCTCAGGGTCATGATCTTGGGGTTGTGAGATCAAGCCCTGAGTTGGTCTCCCTGCTCAGTGCAGAATCTGCTTCTGCCCCTCTCCCTCCTTCTCTAAACACTATCTCCCCTACCCGCTGCTTGTGTGTGCACATGGTCTCTCTCTATATAAAAATAAATATGAGGGATCCCTGGGTGGCGCCAGCGGTTTGGCACCTGCCTTTGGCCCAGGGCGTGATCCCAGAGACCCGGGATCGAATCCCATGTTGGGCTCCCGGTGCATGGAGCCTGCTTCCACCTCTGCCTGTGTCTCTGCCTCTCTCTCTCTCTCTGTGACTATCATAAATAAATAAAAATTTTTTAAAAAATAAAATAAATAAAAATAAATATGAATAAATAAATCTTTTTTAAAAAGGGTCCTATGTTTACCTAGAAGCATTAATGAAGGACAATTAGGGAGCTTCCTTCCAAGTGATGGTGGAGAGGGTAAATGGTATGAAGGGAAGGATTGTACTTAGAACATTATGTCATAATTGGTCCAGACTTCAAACAAGTCTGGATAGAGGTTTCTGGATAGTGGTATCTGGAGGTAGACCTAGAACACCTTAAATGTGGAAGAAACCTCAGAAACCACTGGAAGGAAGGATGATCCATATACACTTATAGTCCTGGCTATCTACTACACTTTTCAGCTGGTGAAAGCATTTCTGTATTCCCTAGGGGTCAATCCCTCCTACTGGGCATGGCATATCCTATATTCTATATATGTCCTTCCATCTTTTATCAATGGGAGGTCTATCATAGCCAGTAGTTTTAGAAAGGAATCGTGACATTCCTCAGCTGAAAGTACCTAAAAGCCACAAAGATGCCTAAAAGGGATGTTTTACCATGGATTACTGTTCTCATAAATGGATCCCTGCTCTAACTAAATGTATTTAGGGATTTATAAGTATCTGTTGGAAATCTGTTAGACAAACCTACCTGGAGTCCAAAAATCGTAAGAATATTTAAGAGGAATTTTGAATTTTGGAATCCTCATACTGTGTATAAGAAGCCTTTGACGTGTGCAAAATACAAAATCAATATACAGAAATCTGTTGTATTTCTATACACTAATAATGAAGTAGCAGAAATAGAAATTAAGAAAACAATTCCATCTACAATTGCATCAAATAGGGGATCCCTGGGTGGCTCAGGGGTTTAGCGCCTGCCTTTGGCCCAGGGCGCGATCCTGGGGTCCCGGGATTGAGTCCCATGACGGGCTCCTGGCATGGGGCCTGCTTCTCCCTCCTCCTGTGTCTCTGCCTCTCTCTCTCTCTGTGTCTATCATAAAAAAATAAATAAATCTTTTAAAAAAAACAATTGCACAAAATAAAATAAAATAAAATAAAATAAAATAAAATAAAATACCTAGGAATAAACTTAACCAGGGAGGTAGAAGACCTGTACTCTGAAAACTATAAAAATACTGATGAAAAAAAACTGAAGAAGACACAAACAAATGGAAAGATACCCCATGCTCATGGTTTAGGAGAACAAATATTGTTAAAATGTCTATACTACCGAGAGCAATCTACAGATCTAATGCAATCTCTATTAAAATACCACAGAACTATTTTTTTAACTTGAGAGAGAGAGAGAGAGCATGCATGCACAAGCAAGCAGGGGGAAGGGCAGAGAGGGAGGGATAAGCAGACTCTGCACTGAGTGCAGAGCCCCATGCAGAGCTTGACCTCACAACTCTGAGATCACGACCTGAGCCAAAACCAAGAGCCTGATGCTTAACCAACTAAGCCATCAAGACACCTCACCACAACACATTCTATAGAACTAGAACAAATAATCCTAAAATTTGTGTGGAACTAGAAAGACTCCAATAGCCAACGCAATCTTGGAAAAAAAAAAGAGAGAGAGAGTGAGAGAATAAATCTGGAGGCATCACAATTCCAGACTTTATGTTCTTTACAAAGCTGTAGTGATCAAAACACTATGGTACTGGCACAAAAATAAACACATAGGTCAATGGAACATAATAGAAAACCCAGAAATGAACCTGCAATTATATGATCAATTAATATATGACAAAGGATGCAAGAATATGCAATGGGAAAAAGTCTCTTCAAGAAATGGTGTTGGGAAATCTGGATAGCTATATGTAAAGGAATGAAACTGGGCCAATTTCTTACACAATACACAAAAATAAGCTCAAAAGGGATTAAAGACCTAAATGTGAGAACGGAAACCAAAACATATTAGAAGAAAACATAGGCAATAATCTCTTTGACATTAAGTGTTGGTAGAAACATTTTTTTAGATATGTCTCCTTTGGCAAGGAAACAAAAGCAAAATTAAACAACTAGGACCCCATCAAAATAAAAAGCATCTGCACAGCAAAGGAAACAATCAACAAAACTAAAAGATAACCCACTGAATAGGAAAGATATTTACAAATGATATAGCTGATAAAGGGTTAACATCCAAAATATATAAAGAATGTATGCAACTCAATACCAAGAAACAGATAATGCAATTAAGAAATAAGCAGAAGACATGAACAGTCATTATTCCAAAGAAGGTATGCAGATTGCAAACAGACAGCTAAAAAGGTGCTCAATATCACTCATCATCAGGGACATGCAAATCAAACCGACAATGAGATATCACCTCACACCTGTCAAAATGACTAAATAAAAAATGCAAGAAATAACAAACACTAGCAAGGATGTGGAGAAAGGGGAACTCTCGTGCACTGTTGGTGGGAAAGCAGACTGGTACAGCCACTGTGGAAAACCGTATACAGGTTCCTCAAAAAATTAAAAATAGAATTACCATATGATCCAGTAATTCCACTATTGGGCATTTATCCAAAGAGTATGAAAACATTAATTCAAAAATATATATGCACCTCTTGTTTGCATGATTTACAATAGCCAAGTTATGGAATCAGCCCATGTCCATCCACAGATAATGGGTAAGATGTGATATATATATATATATATATATATATATATATATATATATATATATATATCACTACTCAACCATAAAAAAGAAAGAGATCTTACCATTTGCAACAATATGGATGGATCTAGAGGGTATAATGCTAAGTGAAATAAGTCAGTCACAAAGACAAAGACCACATGATTTCACTCATATGTGGAATTTAAGAAAAAATAAATGAACAAAGAAAAAAGAAACAAATCAAGAGACAGTCTCGTAACTATAGAGAACAATCTGATGGTTATCAGAGGTTACGGGGTGAGGGCATGGGTGAAACAAGTGATGGGAATTAAGAGTACACTTATGATGAGCACTGAGTGATGTATGGAGTTGTTAAATCACATAGGTTGTACATGTGAAACTAATATAACACAATATGTTAATTATCCTGGAATTTTAAAAATACATTATTTAAAAAAATCCTTTAACCTAGTCTTCTAAAAATTGAAAATTAGTTTAAAATCAGAGAAGGCCTGGGAAAGTTTAGAACATAATTTACCACTCCCTCCAATTTGGAGGCATATTTCCAAATATTCAGCAGTTCTTCCTGCAAGAGGGTTATACTTTTCTGACCCACTGATATTAGGTTTAGTCATGTGACTTGCTTTGGTCAGTGGCACATGTGTGGATATAATAGGAACCATGTTCAAGCAGATGTTTAAGATGATATCTTTTTATCAATTAGCTCTCTTTCTCTTTCCCTTTGCCCCATGACTGTCATTGAGCTTTGATGGGGGCTGGTCCTTTAACCTGGATCTTGGAATAAGAAGACATGTAGAACAGAGCTGCAGCTGACCTATGCTTACGAGCATATAAGGAGACGATGAAACAAACCTACTTATTGTAAGCCACTGAGATTTTGGGGTTTCTCGTTACACAGCATAGCATAGTGAAGGCTAACTGACACAAGGGTTGAGAAAGCTGGGGGGTGGTCATTGGTCAAAGAGCTGTTGGTTAAGCACTCTGACAGAGGCCAGAGATTTGTTCCTTATGCTATATTTCTCAAATTTAATCCTATGGAATACTGCTTCTATTCTTTCCACTGATTCAGGAGTGGATCGTATTTTTCAGTCTGACTCTGCGTGCATGTGAAGTGTGTGTGTGTGATAAAGCTTCCCACTCTGAGCTCAAGTCAGAAGGACACAACTTCCTGCTTAAAGCCAGCATGGACTCAGCCTTTTGGAGCTGTGTTTCCCAAAGCAATTGTATGTAGTCAGATGTTCATTACTCAGGAGCTGATTATTCCATCTCTTCTTTCTCTTAGTGTGGATTTAGACCATCTTGTGTACATTAGCACTGCTCTTCAATAGTGACAGCATGGCTAAACTCAAAGTCCAGAGTCACTTGTGCACTAACCAATTTGCAGAAGGGAGCCACTCATACCTGCATGGCATTGTCTAGGTGCTGAATCGATATAGTCTAATTTAATCTCTATGGCCATCCATGAGATCGGTGTTCCTGTCCTCATTTCACAGACCATGAAACAGAGGCTGAGACATTAAGCCACTTGCCCAGAATCATACAAGTGGTAGGAAGAGTTGCAATACAGAACCAGATACTTGTCTATATTTTTCATGACTTCTGTCAGCACCAGCAAAACCAAACCAAACCAAACCAAACATAAAAACACTCTCCCCCCGCCAAAAAAAAAAAAAAAAAAGAAAAAAAGAAAAAGAAAAAAGAAAAAAAAAGAAAGAAACAAACAAACAGAAACCCACACTGATTTCAATGGAGGATAATGTCAAATAATATGGCAACAGCAGGACTGGAGAGCTCCTATGGAATAATGTGATGGGAAAACCTGAACTAAGGAGCAAACAAACTCATAGTGGGAGGGAAGGAGAGAAGCCAACACGGAGGAGCAGCCCTTTCGTCCACTGCCTGTAAACTGGTTTCCTAGGAAGACCTTGTGGAGAGTGGCAGGAAGAGAGGGTGAGAAGATTGTGTCTATTTTGGGGAGTTTCTTCCTTTCCTTCAAAGTGAAAAAAAGCAACAGCTTTTGTTTAAACCCCTAAACAAACTGTTTACTCTTATACTTCATGCGACGTGAAACTGAGAAACGGATGGCAGTGCTCTCTGAATGGTAATATTGTCCTCAGCCGGTGCTATTAGTGATGCGACGGAGGTATTTAATTAATTACCACTGACATATGTTTGTGCTAATTTATAAGACTGGTTAGCTTGCACATTGCATCTGAACTCTTGCCTGCCTAGAGAGCTTCCTGAATGTAAAGCAATTTTCTAACTTGAAGCTAATGAAAGAAATACCAGAATAGTCTAAGTTTGGCAGGTTCTGATGGGTTACCTCCCAGTGGTTCTCAACCAGGGAGATTTTGTCCCCTACAAGGGATATTTGGCAATGTCTGGAGACATCTGTCATTATCACAGTCAATGTGGGTACTGGGGAAGCATCCAGTGGGTAGAGCTCAGGGAAGCCGCTGAATATCCTACACTGTGCAGGACAGCCCTCCGCCACAAAGGATGATCTGGTCCCGAAATGAGAAGTGTTGGGGTTGAGAAATTCTGACCTGGCTCTCTGCTCCTACTAAAATAACCCATGTCCAGGGTGAGAAAGTGGCTTCCTCAAGGTCACACAGCAAGTTAGAGGCACAATTTGGCAACAGAATGATCTGCAGTCATTAGAAGCATGGGCTCTGGAGTCAGAACGTTTGGCTCCCAATCCTGGATTTGACTCTTACTACCTGGGGAAACTGTAGCAAGATCCTTAGCTATACCTCATCCAGAACACAGGAATCATAATGATGTCTGCTAACAGGCTTCTGAGAAAAATCCAATGACATAAAGCTTGTATAGACTTGACATGCGTATGTTGCATTTCTTGTGGATGTTCCATTTATTGTTAGAATTCTGTGCCTTCTTATCAGCACGACTCAGGGTAAGGTAAGACACATTATTATAATGATTGCTAATACAAGGTGGAAACCTTCCATTTAAACATTGTCAGCCCCTTCTGTGGCCAATGCTGGAGAGGTCTCTGAATCACCAAGGACCACTTCAGTGGTGCCTTTGGTCTGATCCAAGGACACAGCACTGGCTCTGAAGGCAGGGTGTATGCAACAGCATATAAACATATTTCTTCTTTAGTTTGATGACCTCAACACTTCCATTCTCCTTTATAAAGAGATATAGGGTGAGCGGGCTGATAAATGCCTCTCCACATCCCCTGTGAGAAATCCAAGTCCTAATCCCTGGATCCAGATCCTCCCTAATATGGCACGAGGATCTTCACAGCTGAGATTCAGTTGGTGATTTTGAAATGAAGAGATTATTTTAGACTATCTGGGTGGCCCCTAAATGTCATCATGAAGGCACTAAAAAAAGGGAGGTGAGGAGGTCAAAGGAGGAACAAGAAAAGATGATAATGGAAGCAGAGAAAAACAAGAGACCATACGATGCAGGGCCATGAGCCAAGGTATAAGGACAGCCTCTAGAAGGTGAAGAAGGCAAGGATACAATTCTCTCTTCATGGCTTTAGAAGGAATGAACTCCACCAGCACCTGGACCTTAACTCTGGAAGACTCATTTCAGAAGACTTAACTCTGGAAGACACTGACCTCCAGAATGGTAAGAGAATAAATACCTTTGAAGCCACTAAATGTGAGGTTACTGGTTATATAGCATTGATAGGAAATGAATTTGGAGGGTTACTGATGGTTGTGGTGAAGGCACATTGGCACAGGAGGCTGAGACTCCTTCAGGGGAGAAAGGGCTTGAGGTGCTCATCCCTTCATCCTTGAGGTTCAGGGTTATATATCTGCTGACCCACATGGCTCTGACTATGGTCAGTTAGCAGCACAAACTATGGGAGCCACCAGCAGAGGACTCACCCTAGTGGATGGGAGAAGCTGGGCTGGAGACAGGAGCTGAGACCAGGCTAAAGTTGTCATAGGGGTGGGTAAATTTGGTTCTGGGAGAGTATGAGGCCACAGCTAAGATCTTTCTAGAGCCTGATGCCCTGACACTGAAGATCTGAGTTAGGAGCCATGGCCTCTGTCATGAAAACCTGGTATAGGTGTTGTCTTAACATGAGGTGCAATGACCATAAATAGCAGACCCAAGATGCTTGAGGTCAAACGCAGTGGAAGAGCAGGGTGGAGTTGCAATGGCGTTTGAACAGGATTGCCATGAGGGCAAAAGGTGCAGTAAGAGAGGGAGAAAATGAACCACACATGATTTCCAGCAAGTTATCAGGCTAGGCTGAGGCAGATGGCATCATCTCTTGCTACAAACATATAGTCGGGCTAGGTAGCACATAGTAAAAACATAAAAATACCCACCCAAACTTAAAAGTCAGAGAGGAGACTCACTAGGGGCTGGACATGAAAACAGATGAAAGCCAGGGCTGTTAGGGCTGAGTATGGGGCTCTGAGATCTGTTTATGAGCTATAAGGAGGGCTTGGGAGATATATTCACACCCTTTCAATCGATTCTCATGATCTGCAGATTCTGTACTTGTGAAATCACCTTCTCACTAAAATTATTTGCAACCACCAATTCAGTACGAGTGGTACTTGGCAGTCATTCACAGCCTCGAGCACGGCTGCAAGTAACCCGAGTCTCTCAATGTGCGCCTTCCCAGTGGAGGTGGAGAGATTCCAGTTGTTGCAGTCCCCATACCACAAACAGGGGTCCTATTCCCTATCCGCTTCGTGCTGGAGGGATTTTTTTTGTTTGGGTTTTTTTTTTTTTTTTGTACTTTTATTGGTTATTTCATCACTTAAAATGGTCCCCAAGCATAGTGCTGAAGTGCTGGCTAGAGTTTCAAAGAACAAGAAGGCTGTGATGTGCATCATGGAGAAAACTCATGGGTCAGATGCACTGGGTATCAGGCAGGAGTTACAGTGCTGAGTGAGTTCAATGTTAGTGACTCAACAATAACATTAAGTAAAGTGTCTTTAAATAGGAACACCCATAAGACAAGGTTTGACTGCTGGATGAAAATGTTGTGACCAGAAGCTCACAGGACCCTAACCTGTGCTTCCTCTAGGAGCCATGGTTCACTTGTCACTAAATTGGTATTCTTGCAACTTTACGGTACCTAACCCTGACATGTGATAAGAATCAATTGTAGACACACACACACACATGCATGCACACATCCCTTTTCTGGTCCCATTTTAGGGTTCCTTGCAGGACCCTTACCTGCAAGGTAAGTACCATTATGCCCACTTGACAGATGAAAACACTGAGGCTCTGAAAGGCTAAACTGGCCCCCATCATAACACAGAACTGAAAATCAAACCCAATTCTGCCAGAATTAATCATCTGTGCTCTTTCTACAAAAGTTTGCTGATTCTAGGATTTGTGGATTGAATTGAATCGTGTTGAATGCTGAAAAGCACATAGCTGATCACAGGCTGATCAGTCAAACAAGAGACATATCCAAGGAATGTTCTTTAAAACTCACTTGAGCACATCCAAAACCAAAGTTCAGCCTAGGGGAGAAGCAAGTCAAAGTTTAAAGATGCCTTTTTAATCTAGAAGAGAAAATGAATCTTAAATCAGAACAGCCATTACATTTGTGCCTTTCTATTGACTACTTTGCTTCAGTCATCAAGAAACACCCCCCTCCCACTTTTTGGGGGAAGGTTTAGCTGGGCTGTTTTATAATTTTTTAGGTTGAGATTTTTATGCTTTTGTTTGTTTTGTTTTTATTTTGTTTTGAGAGCCTAATGACTACTTTCACTGTCTTTTATGTCTAATCTCCCCCAAACAATCATAAGAATGGCCTATAAACCTACTTCCTCCAGTGATCCACGCATCACTGCACGGAACATTAGAAAGGAGAGGATCAGGTGACTCACAAGTAAGCAGAGAACACCCTGCCTGGTTCGCTTACAACGGACTCAAGCCCTCCATTCTGTGCTCAGCTGGGAAAATTCATCTCTGATCCAAGATTTCTGCGGATTCCAGGATCTTAAAGTCTTACCATGACCTCTGGGTCTAATTTCCTGTTAATCTCACTCTGAGGATGCCAACGCCATCCAAATGTGGATGCCAGAAACCTTGCCTTGATTTTCCGAGCCTGAAATTCAGAAAAGACGTTTATTTGGGTGTGGAACAGTCTTAAAGGGAGGTTTGAGGTGATGGATGAGTTCTACGTAGCAAGTAACTTGAAAATTGATTTTTAGGCACAGGTGATCTAAAAAAATTCTTCAGCTATTCCTATTGCTGGCTTTTTTTTTTTAATGCCATTCCTAGCCCTCTTGCTGAATGTTTTTCTGTAACTTTTCCCCTTCTCTCTCTGTTAGTTCTCCCAACTAAAATTTCTGGGGTACAGACCTGGCCATCCATCTCTGTTTTACTGTTCTTCCATTCTTAAAGCTTATTATCAAGATGTTTTTCTAAAAAAGGCAGAGTCCCCTAAAGTGTATTTTCATGCCAACTATAAAAATAACATTTTCACTTCTTTTTTAATGGAGTGGGAGCTCCACAGAAGGGAGGATTTGGATGAGTTTACAAAGGATTTAAAGAATCAAGACTATGAAGGTGAGTCTGAAAATACCACCATATGAGAACAATTGGATTTTGCATCTTTGTCTCTGCTTGATGTTATGCCCAGGGCAGTTCTCATGCTGACTGTTCCCTTGTCTAAGAAGAATGTAGGTCCGACTCCCAGTCTCAAAATGCTATCATTTTCTTTTTTTAAGGTTTATTTATTTATGAGAGAGAGCAGGGAGAGGTGCAGGGGTGGGGGGAGGGAGACAATGAGACTCCCCCTGAGTGGAGAGCCTGATGCGAGGCTCAGTCCCAGGACCCTGAGATCATGGCCTGAACTGAAATCAAGAGTCAGACGCTTGACTGACTGAGCCACCCAGGTGTCCCCCAAATGTTGTCATTTTCAAATAAAGATGGCCAAATTCAGTCCAAAAATGATGGGACTTGCATAGAAAAATGTGAGAAGACAGGATTACACTGATGAGCCCATTTTTGCCGAGTGTTTCCTCACTATTTCCCAGATGAGGGGAGGGGGCAGATTCTAGTGGAGAAGACCTGTTCCTTCAATTCCAGATGGCAGTATTAACATTAATCTTTGCTAATACTTAGGTAGTATCTACAGTATGAATGTTTTCTGTTATTTAATTATATTTACTCATTTAATCTTTACTGAGAACCAATGAGGCAGGCACTGTTTTCATTCCCATTTTATAGATGAAGAAATTGAGACTGAGAAGTCACCCAAGGTGTTGACAAACCATGGCAATTTGGCTCCAGAATCCATGTTCTTAACTGCCATGCAATTCCAATCTCACCGTGATTTCATGAACAGCAGGGTCAGGGGACTGCTGAGTCGGGTGGCCCAAAACACAATGCTTAGAACACAAGGTCATAGTTTGAATCCTGCCAGATCCTTCAAATGTCAGCCTAAGTGCCACTTCCACGGAGCATGTTCCTAAGCTCCCATACCAGGATATGTACCCTTTGGTGACCTGCACTGTCATTGCTAAGTGATTGCTTGTGCAATTACTTTCTCCCCTCTCCTAAAATGCAATCTCCATTATCATGTCCCTCTCGGTCACCACTGTATTTCTAATACCCCGCAGAGTGTACAACATGTAGTGTGGCTTCAATAAATACTTGCTTAAAGCAAGTACAAATGAATAAGAGTGTACATAGATGAGCAAAATGCCTGGGTTCAAGAACAGGGTTTGTCAAAACTCAACACTACTGACGTTTCCAGCCAGATTCTTTGTGGTGGGGGGCTGTTACAGATATAGTAGGATGATTAGCAGTATCCCTGCCCCTACCTGCTAGATGCTAGTAGCACCCCAAACTCAGTCATGACAACCCAAGCTGCACCCTAAAATGCACGATGGACTGAACGAGAGGATACAGAGATGAACACAATGCTGTCTCTTACTGTAGGGAAACAGACAAAAGAACATTTTCTAATGTTGAATTTCATTAATAACACTGGCTTATGATACAAGTGCATTTCTGCAGGGTAAGTTCTTTAGAAACAAACACAGTAAGGGAGTTCGGCTTAGTAACAACAGCTATCACTGGGAAGCACATATTATGAGCAGGTGCTGTGCTAAGTGTTCCACCCCATGATCTCACCTGCCTCTTACAACAACCCATGGGTGACAGAAGCCCAGACAACATAGTGACTTGACTAAGGCGACATGACTGAGAGATCAGATTTTGAACCCTGGCAGGTCTAGCTGATGGCAAAGCCCTCACTCTGTGTCATCAACTTACAAGCAGTCTTTAGCACCCTTGATGCCTCATGTTTGCAAACATTTCTCCAAATGCTCTTACACCCATTTATATCTGTGGGAAGTCATCTAGAAGACAAACACCTGTATCTCTGTGCCTAGAACAGTGCCTGGGACTTAGAAATACCTGTTGAGTGGATGAATGGTTAGAAAGCCTTCTCTCACTCCACAGTTATTAAAATCAAGTTTCATAATTTATTAAAGGGTGTGTCTATTTCTCACCTAATTTTTGTCCATTGCTAGACCAAACAGTTTAACCACGTCTTTAGGCAGCATGAGCTTCTGCTGGCTCATGCCTTCCACACTTGCCCTGTAACTCTTAAGCACTCATCAAGATATTTTTCCTGAGGAGAAACAGTCCCCTCCCTACTAAAGGGAATCCATAGTGAAATCCCCACCTCTCATATATGCATTCTTTAGTAGGGATCATTTCCCCCATTTTACCAATGGGAGAAAAAAATAGAACTGGTCCAGAACATCTCTTAAAGCTTAATAATACATGTTTTGCAGTAAACGCTTCTCTTGATTTCTTTTACAAACTATGGAAATGAGATATGAAGACTTGCCCTAGCAACACAGGCAGGATGATGCTTTCTGACTTCTTGTTTCCTTTTGGGTTATGGCTGAGGCTCTGAAATACTCTATCCCACTGACTGCTGCCTTGAGACAGTGGGTGTGAGCCAAGAAAATCTATTCAGCCATTTGTTACATCCAAAAATGGCATCCGTGAGATAGGAGGCCTCAAGCTGTAGGGCCCCAAATGCAGATCGGAACATTCTGGTGCTTCTATTTTCAGAGGTGCGGTAGGAAAAATGGCACCCACGAGTTTTTGGATAGAAAATCTGCAAAAGAACAATCAAAATAGCTCTTGCTGGAGGTCCCCTCCCCCTACGCCTGACTCCAGCCTGGGCCAGGAAGGGACTTGAGTGAGCAAAGAAAACAGACGATGCCACTAGAAGAAAGAAACTTACCCTCTATGAGTGGCTTTTCTTTTTTCTTTTATAAATTTATTTTTTTATTGGTGTTCAGTTTGCCAACATATAGAATAACACCCAGTGCCCATCCCGTCAAGTGCCCACCTCAGTGCCCGTCACCCATTCACCCCCACCCCCCGCCCACCTACCCTTCCACCACCCCTAGTTCGTTTCCCAGAGTTAGGAGTCTTCATGTTCTGTCTCCTTTTCTGATATTTACCACTCATTTTTCTCCTTTCCCCTTTATTCCCTTTCACTATTTTTTATATTCCCCAAATGAATGAGACCATATTATAATGTTTGTCCTTCTCCGATTGACTTATTTTACTATGAGTGGCTTTTCAAGGCATGTTGCGTTCTTTGAGGGATGCATTCCTCCTGTGATTGCAGACAGAACATGCTCTCTAAAGAGATCTCTCTGAGCTGAATACTTCTCGAAGAAAGTAAGCCATAAAAGAATACAATGACAGTGTCAACTCTCTGCTCTCGAGCACTAAAAACCTGCATTTGAATACTATGTAAGGATAGTCTTGGGAACCAGCATAGAGTGGCTGAGTGTCCTTTGTAGGATGCAAGAATGTCTGACACCATAACAGCTCTTTAAATACTTGTTCCCTTCTTGGAAAACAGGGTCACTGGGGGGAAGAGGCTCTGGCTTGTTCACATAGAGCACTGAGAGGAGGGCCAGGGGAATAGGATGTGGTCATCAGGAAGAGAGGTAGGACACAGGGAGAGAAATCAGGTTTGTAAACCTGCCTGGGATCCTAGCTCATCTCTACTTCCTTTGCTGATCCTTTGATCTTTAAAACCAGAAGTGTGAGACTATTTTTGGGTGGGCTAGGGGGCTTGGAACCCTCAGGCAGGCAGATGAAACTTGTGGAAACCTTCTCAGAATAATTATTTTTAAAAATCCATAAAATACATTGCATTTCAAAGAAACTAATTCCTTGAAAAAACAGTTATCAAAATATTTAATAAAACGAATGTGTGAAATGGTAATAAATGGTCTTATTTATTAACACGTTAACAAAAAAAGATCCAGTGGTGGGTCTGAAGACTTCCTAATTTTGAAATAGTGATAAATGTAAATGACATTTTGGAATGTCTACAACACTTGTAATGGTAATTAGCTATGATTTCTATTGGTGATATAGTCATGGCTATGCTGATACTGCTGTGGTGTATTCCTTCATTCATGATCGAAGGCCCTATCAAATCTTAGTTAGGAGTTAGTGGACATGAAGTCACATTTTATTTCTCCCCTCTCAGTTCACAGCCTTCCTGAATTCTATCAGCAGCTCAGACTAGACATCTTTGCTTTCACTGCAGCGACAGGGGCACCTGGTGGTTCAGTCGGTTAAGCATCTGCCTTCAACTCAGGTCATGGTCCAGTGTACTAGGATGGAGCCCAGCATCAGGTTCCCTGCTCAGTGGGGAGTCTACTTCTCCCTCTCTCTCTCCCCACTCATGCTTTCTCACTTATTTTTTCTCTCTCTCTCAAATAATAATAAAAAAAATACTGCAGTGATAAGGGGAACAATCCCTTAGAACTATTCTTCACCTACATTCATTCCCTCCATCATATCTTCTAGTCCTGCGGGTTTAAATTTCTTTATATGTTGATTATTCTCAATGTTCTACCTCTACACCTGGGTCTCTCCACAGAAATGCCTTCTTTAGCAGCTCTGCCTGGGTGCCCTGTTGGCATTTCAAATCAAGTATGTCCACATGGGCTCCCCATCTTCCCATTCACACCCATCCCACTGTAGTCTTGCGCATCTTGGTCATGGGCCTCCCGTGCTACTGGTGGTCTGAGCCAAAGAACTTGGATCTCCCTGTCTCCTCTCTTTCTCTTTCCACATCCAACCAATCAGCAAGTCCTGTCAGCTTTGCTTTCAAAATATATCCCTACCACACCTTGTTTCTTGCCACCTCTTGTCTAACACCTGGGCTCCGGTCTCCCTCATCTCTCACCAGATTACTGCAGTAGCTTCTTAGCCGGTCTGCTTTCTCCTCCCTTCCCTCCCTAAAGGTTGCTCTTGGCATGGCATCCAGGGTAGTCCTTTAAAACCAAGAAGGATGCAATCTGTATTACCCCTCTGTTCAAAACCCTCCAAAATCCTTTCCATTTTGCCAAGAATAAAATTCACATTTCAACCATGGACTACGATACTCACACAACTCCAATTCTCTCTCTGACAGCATCACTCAATCAGCTTCAGTAGCTTTTGTCCTCTGTTCTTCAAATTCACCAACTTAACAGCCTACCCCCGGGCCTTTCCCTGCTATTACGCTGCCGAAAGGCTCTTCCTGATGCCCACATGATTCTTCACTTCCTTCAGGTTCTGTGAAGTCTCCACTAACTACCTGTTATGGACTGAATTGTGTACCCTCTAAAAATCCATAGGTCAAAGTACCCTCAGTAGCTTAGAATGTGGCTATATTTGGAGACAGGGTCTTTAAAGAGGCAACAAAGTTAAAATGAAGCTGTTAGGTAGGCTCTAAGCCAATCTGACTGTGTCCTTATAAGAACAGAAGACAAGGGGGATGCCTGGGTGGCTCAGTGGTTGAGCATCTGCCTTTAGCTCAGGGCATGATCCTGGGGTCCTAGAATTGAGTTTCTCATTGGGCTCCCCATAGGGAGCCTACTTCTCCCTTTGCCTATGTATCTGCCTCTCTCTGTCTCTCAAAAATAAATAAAACCTTAAAAAAAAAAAAAGAAGAGGAGACAAGGACACAAAAAGAGACACTGGAGTGCACAGGCACAGAGGGAAAACCATGTGCGGAGGCAGCTAGAGGGCCACCATCTGTAAGCCAAGCAGAGAGGCCTCAGGAGAGACTAATCCTGCCAGCACATTGATCTTGGACTTTGAGCCTCCTGAGCTGTGAGGAAACACATTCCTGTTGTTTAAGCCATCCAGTCTGTAGGATTTTGTTTTCACAGCAAAATCACTAACACATGGATACACCATATCAAGTAATAATTCCACTGTTCATCCTAAGACCTCCCCTTCCCCTCCTTATCCTGCTTTACTTTCCTCTATCAGCACTCAATACCATAAAATATACCCATTGTAAAACATAAGCAAATTGTTTTATTTGCTCATGGTCCACTTTCCTTACTGGGATATATATATGTAAGGACAGCACAGGCTCTGCCTAGATTGTAGATGGATTAGCACTTGGACTGGAGCTCTGCACTCAAAGTTGAATGAATGAATGAATGAATGAATGAAATGGTTTCTAATAAAACAGTTTGCATCCTTTATAAAGGTCTCAGAAACCACTGTTATTCTTAACATCAGGCCACCACTTTGGAATTAGATGGACCATCCCCCACTCATGCCTGAATCTATATGAGCCATCTGGAAACCCTCCACTGAACCAGCCAAGGAGCCTGGCAGTGAAGTGGACCTATGCTGGCTCTCTTCCCTTCACACCCAAGGCATGTTCTTTCTCACCCGGGCAGATAGGTAAGGAGCTCTTCCTAATTGCCAAGAATACTATTTCTCATTTTATTTGTGTGTGCTTTCAGGTTTACAGAGTTCTTTCCTAGGCATTAGATTTAATCCTCTCTCCTACTGCCTCAGAAAAAAAGAATTGTTTATTAACTCAATATTTGCATACAACTTTATTCATACTGGGAACATAGCAGTTCCAAATAGTTATGTGCTTATCTGCCTGTTCTGCGGGTCCGTGAATTTCTACAAGGAAAGAATGTTTGTATTCTCAGGGCTGAGCACAAACAGTAGATGCTGACCGGATGGATGTTTGTTGTTGTTATTATAATCCAATATTTATTAAATTACTCCAATGTCCTTACACTACAGTGGGGATATTATCAGCAGCACCCCTCAATGTTGCTGTGTTTTTTTTTTTTAATTTTTTTTTTTATTCTTTATTTATGATAGTCATACAGAGAGAGAGAGAGGCAGAGACACAGGCAGAGGGAGAAGCAGGCTCCATGCACGGGGAGCCCAACGTGGGATTCGATCCCGGGTCTCCAGGATCGCGCCCTGGGCCAAAGGCAGGCGCCAAACCGCTGCGCCACCCAGGGACCCCTGTTGCTGTGTTAATATGAGTGAACGCTGAGCACATGTCTGGCGCATGGTAAGCATTCAAAACAGGAAGCCCTGACTGAGCCTGGGTCAGATGAAACCACAACAACACAGATGCATGCTCAGGCCGGAGGTCGGTGTAGTCTGCACAAACCTCACTCCTGGAGATGCCAGAGAAGAAACTGAGAAGCATGATCTGGGGGAAGGAGACTTTGGAGAATTAAATGATCTCTTGCATTTCCTCTCAATCATACAACTTAATTATTGGGAAATGCCCATGCACTTTTCTGTTGGGACAGATGTGCGGGAAGAAAGGGAGGCAGGCTTAGGATTTTTTTTTTCCTTCGGGTTTATGAGTTTCATTGATTTTTCTAGAAGGAAAGGGCTTCTCTTTGACCCTGTTCCCCCTGCTTGGGACAAGAATTGTTGGCAGCTGCCCAGAGATGAATGATCCTGGCCCTGTGCCCAAAGGGAGCCTAGGAGGCAGCGAGACAGGCAGGTGAAGGTAGAGACGGTCCGGGGTATCTGAAACTGTGTTGCCTGCTTCCGTAGCCCCACACCCAACCCATCCCAAGCCCCATCAGTTTCATTTCCAAACCCCTCCCCAATATGCCAGTTCCTCTCAGCTCCTTTGCCATCCCCCTCAACTCAAGCTGCCATCTTTTCCTGAAACAGACTCTTAACTCGATGACCCTCAAGCTCCACTCATTTCCTCCCCGTATCTTCCCATCTGAGCTAACAGAATGACCATCTTGAAACCTAAATTAGATCCTTGTCACCTCTATCTTCTCAAAACCCTTCAGTTGTTTCCCATTGCACTTGGACAAATAGCAAAATCCTTCACACATGCAAACAACCTAGATGCCTGTCCATGGATGGATGGCTGAAGAAAATGGGGTGGAGACATACAACAGAATCCTATCCATCTTAAAAAAGAAGAAAATTCTATCGTTTGCAATAATGTGAACAAACTTTGAGGACATGATGCTGAGTGAAATAAACTCCAGTCATGGGAAGACAAATACTGTATGATTCCACTTCCACTTGGATGAGCAGACTAAAGTAAACAAATTCACAGAATTTAGAAATGGAAGGATGGTTTCCAGGGACTGCAGGGAAAGAGAAACACAGAGCTGCTAATCAATGAGCTCCAAGTTTCATTTAAGCAAAACCAGTAAGCTCTAGAGATCTGTCATGCAACACTGTACTTACCATCAACCACTCAATGCTGAGGATAGGCCTTATGCTCAGTGTTCTTACCCAACAGAGGAAGTTTTTTTTTAAAAGAATTAAGCTAAGTATCACCACTAATCATTATTTTAAAACTGAAATTTGATGAAAGACCAACATTTTGTGTACCTCAGTTCACGTGGGAAACAGGCACTTACTAATTGATTCCAGTAACCAGATAGGCTGAATGTACATTATTCATAAATGCTGCAAAGGTTTTATTGATTTGATAAACTGATAATCAATGTTTTCTGTATATTGGGATTATGTGACTAACTTTGAAATGGACACAATGAGAGCACCTGGGTTGCTCAGTCGGTTAAGCATCTGACCCTTGGTTTCGGCTCAGGTCATGATCTCTTGGTTGTGAGACAGAGTCCCACCTTAGCCTCTATGCTCAGCATGGAGCCTGCTTAAGATTCTCTTTCTCTCTCTTCCTCTTCCTCTGCCCCTCCCCCTAGCTGCATGCACGCTTGCTCTCTCTCTCAAAAAATAAATAAAATAAAATGTACACAATGTGTAGTACAATTGAATGGTTTTAACATGGAAAAATAAACATTTTTATATTTTAAAAAACCCACAAATCTTTTCCATGGTCTTCCAAATCCTCTATGGTCTGGCCTCTGCTTACCTCATCTCCCACCTCCCATCCTCTTCTCTCTGTGCTATGACCACAATATCTCTTCCAGCAATTTGAAAAAACTCCATAATCTCTTCCCATTGTGTGGCTGTGAAAGCTTCAACATACAGTGACTTCCTCAAAGAGTCCCAATCTGACCCCTCTCCCACTGTTTAAATTAGATTCTCATGTCACACTCCTCACAGCACCTTCAAATTCCCCCTGGCAGCATTTCCCACACCTTCAAAGCTCAGGTATGTCTTTGATTCTTTGTTTTTCTGAGCCTCTCCAGCTGGGGTTTGTAGACCATGAGGGTAGACTATCCTGTCTTGTTCACCCCTTTATCTCCTGTGCCTACAAGGCTGAATTTACTCCATGAATATTTGTGGAGTTCTCAGGAGGTGCTAGATCCTCTGCTAGGTGCTGGGGACAAAGAAGGAATATGATGTAGTATCTGACCACAAGATCGCAGGACAGACAGATCTGTACTGAAACATACACAGCCATAATTGGAAGGGATAAGATCCGGTGCCTTCTGGTACACAGAATGTTTGAGGAAGGAAGGAGGAAGAAGGAACTCTGAAATACATATGAAAATAGTACTATATATGTGAAAGGAGAAGGAAACAATGAGATTTGCCTAGAAGACTGGGATGGATTCTTAAAGGAGGTGGTGATTGATCTTGGCCCTAAAGGATCCTAAAGAATGAACAGGTGTTTGTCAGATGCACAAACCTGTGGAAGATGGGCTGGATGGAGGGTAAGGGTCTGGTTAAAAGGCTGTAGCAAAAGTTCAGAGGAAAGATGAGCAGGTCTCAACTGGGCAGCAGCAGAGAGGTTGATGAGAAAGAGATGGTTTCTAGAGACATTACAGAGGAGTTGAATTCGAGGAAGTTGAATTTGAGGCTATTAGGTAGGATGATGTTTAGCTAAATATAAGTAATAGAATTCTAATCAACAATAGCCAAAATAATACAGACATCTCTTATTTCACTAACAAGAAGATGGGGGGGGCAGAACAAAGTTTGGCTCATCAATTCACTTATGTCATTAAAGATCCACATCCATTCCAGTATGGACTCCAGTCTTTAACATACTTTTTTATGCTTCTGTGTGTTGTCTCATGGTTTCCAGGTGGCAGCCATAGCTTCAGGCATCATGGTTGCATTCAAGAGAGTGGGGAGGAGATGAAGATGGGAGAGTCAGGCCATTGAGTGAAGATCACTTTCCTTTTTACTTCTTTGATTATAGGAGAAATATTTTTCAGACCTTCCCAGCAGAATGTGTCATTGGCCAGGATGGACCATATGGCTGGCCACTCCTAGCTGCAAAGTGAGCTGGGAAACCAGATATCCTGCAAAGCAAAACAGAGGTGCCTGAATGGCTTAGACCAGTCATGATTCATGCTCTGGAGCTTCCATGTAGTCTCCCTGAAACACAATCAAGGCCAGCTGCTAACAGTGTCTGCCATAGGGTGGGAGGTGGGCTTTGGTTTTATTCAGTCTCCTCCTGGATCAGAAAAATGGCAGGCAGCTCCCTCTTGGCTTCAGTGCTGTGGAAACCATTGCTTGTTCCAGCTGAGCCTGCTGTTGTTACTCATACATTCCCAAGAAGATGATTATGCAGAACAGTGAGAGCTTTCTTGTTTCTCGAATATTCTCGAGAAATAAGACTGCATTAATAATTTGTTTTCTTGGTATGGGCCATTCGGTTGCAAAACGATATTCCAGTCATAGCACGATACTTCCTTTCCTCATTTACATTCACCGTTGGTATAATTATGCTTTTCAGTCAGAATACTTATTAATTTTATAGACCTACCTGAAAATTAAATTGGATAAATTCCTTTTGCCTGGTACCTTGAAATATGTGTTTTTCCAAGCTGCTGCTGGAGCCCACTTTGGCTCTGTGCAATTTTGTTCCTCTTTAAGTTCATTTGCAAATAACACTGTGTTGGTTTAAAGGGTATTCATCATTTCTGAGTAGGAGAAACATCGCAAAATGCAGTCCAATTCAAAACAAAGTAGGAGGACAATGGAGAAAATTGTCAAATATTTTATTTTCTCATGGGGTGGAGGGAAACCATTGAGTGAGGCATAAAATTTCTCTTTGGATTCAATGAATCTGACTTGTTGGTGGGGAGAACTCTATGTTGTACCAAAAAGAGTCAGTAAGCCAAAAAGTGTAAAAAAGCATATGAGCTGGGGCTTCCCTACTGACCAGGGCAAAGGGGGCAAAATATGAGAAAGCAGGTGGCGTGTCTGTTCATGAACCATCTACCAAACTTACTGTCTCAGGGACCCTGGTGCTAGAAATACAATTAAGACATATTACCTACTTTTCATAGGGTAGATGGATTATTAGACAATGATAACAGACAATGGTAAATGTTATGACAGACAAAAAGCAAGGGGCATAGTGAGAGCCCAGAGCAGAGCCACACACCCTACACCAAGGGCAGAAAACAGAGCTTTGCTCTGTGTGCTGTACCCCAATGCCCAGCCCAGAGCCTGGCATATATAGAGGCTCAAAAGTCAGCTGTTGAGGCGAATTGAATTTAAATGAATGGTAATTCATGCTGTGTAATAATCAAGGTAATATGAGCTCTTATAACAAATAAACACCTAAATCTCAATGACTATAACACAACAGAAATGTGTGTATGTGTGTGTGTGTGTGTGTGTGTGTGTGTGTGTTATCTCCAGCTTGCCAACTACAGATCTTAGGACTTCTCAGCTTCCATAACTACATGAGCTAATTCCTTACACTCTCTCTCTCTCTCTCTCTATATATATATATATGTATATATTCCAATATTTTGTTAATTTTGTATATATATACATATATATGTATATATTATATATGTATATGTATGTATATATGTATATACATATATGTGTATGTATATATGTATATATATGTTACATATATATGTATATGTGTATATATATATATATATTCCAATATTTTGTTAGTTTTGTTTCTCTGAAGAAACTTGACTAATAAAATAAGCAACAGGGATGAACCGAATAAGTGAATTGACTTCAGTTAGTGACTCATCATAAAATGACAGGGTTATCCTGCTCACACACACATAAAATGCTACATTTGAGAGTGGAAAACAAAAGTCAGCAATGGAAACTTTCATACAAAGACCAAAGTAGAAGGTAACTGGCCCCATAACTTGCTTTTCACCCAAGCCCTGAAAACCTCAAAGACAGTGTTCAAATCTACAAAGTTGGGAGTTAGGAAGGATGGGTCAGTTCTTGACATCTAATGCACAGTGTGGTGACTACAGTTAACAGTACTGTACTGTACACTTGACATTGCTGATAGAGTATATCTTAATTGTACACACACACACACACACACACACACACCCCAAACCAAAATAAAACTATGTGAGCAATGCATGATATGTTAGCATGACTGTAGGGACTTTTTCACAACATAGAACAAATCATCCCAGGAGACCCCTTAAATAAATACAATTTTTATTTGCTGATTATATGTTGAGAAATATGGAAAAAGGAATACTTTAAAAAAGAATATCAAAGGCACCAGTACCCAAGGTTCTAATCCTGGCCAGACCTCTAAGTAGCTGAGTTGTCCTGTTCAAGTCCAAAATACTGCCAGACCTCAATTTTCTCAGGGTAAAATTAGGAGATTGAATCACATGGTCTGGCCATACTTCCAGAGCTCTGCAAATCTGTGACTCTTAAGGATTTTGTGAATGTTCCCCAAGTTTCCTGAAGCTGAGTGGTTGGGTCCCGGTTATGGGAGAAAGGAAATCAGGTGAATTCTTTGTTGTGGTACTTGAGACACTCCGTGAATTTTGTCTGAATTCCCAGCCTGGCTCCCCTGACATTGGGTAATTCACATAACCTCCCTGTGACTCAGTGTCCCTTAGCCATAGAATAACAGCACCAGTCAGATATGAGTAGCATCTACTTCTTAGAGTGGGTTGTAACAATTAAATGAGATAACATTCAGGAAGTGCCTACAACAGTGCCTGGCACATAGGAAAGGGCCCAATACATGTAGGCTATTACTGTTGCTATCATTACTATCACAATTATTTTGTTGTTGTTTAGAAATCTTCATAGCTATTTCTTGGCTTTTTAGTCCATTTTGGGGGTCTTGTTTCCCCCAACTACTTTATACATTCCCTAAATGGGGGAAGGGTGTTATGCATAGTAGGTGATGGGGAGTAGAATAAAATATAAGAGTAGGTTTCTAGATACTTTGGAAATATTAGCCACAAGGGAATGGGGGCATAGCCAAAATATGGAATAAAAAATACAAGGGCACTATTTTTACAACATTCTCAAAATGTCAAAGTTTATCGTGATGGAGAAACCAGTGGTTGCAGGGGAACAGGGTTGAGGGTGGGACTATAAAGTGGTAGCATGAGGGCATTTCTTTGTGGGGGTGGAACAGTCTGTACCCTGACTGGGTTGGTTACATGAGTCTGTTCCTCTGATGGAATTCCATAGATCTACACACACACACACACAATTGAATGCATGTAAAAATGGGCAAAATTTCAATTAAGATCTGTATAGTATTATAGCAGACTTAGTTTCCTGGTTTTGATGGTGTGCTATGGTTCTATAATATGTTACCATTGAAGGAAGTTGAGGGGGGTACATAAGAACCCTCTTTACCATTTTATAACTTCTTGTGAGTTCAAGAATTATTTCAAATTAAAAAGTTTTTAAAAATTACAATAGCGGCAGGGAAATAAGACCTATCCACCTAGTAGGTAATTACAAGATACAATAGAAAGCAAATTCCCGAATCATCCAGTAGCTTCGATCACAGAATCAGAATAGGATAGGCTGTACCTGAAGCAACCACCTTAGGTTACCAGCAAGGAGCAACCAACTTTGCAGGTGCCAAAGTGACCCTGGATGCCAAAGCGGCCTGGTATTGTCAGAAAAGAGGGAGAGCTGAGTGTAAGCAGCTCTGTGCAACTGGCCTTGGGGTGGAGCATGTGGTCACACCAGAGGCACATCTGGGCGGGATTAGAAGAGGAAGCAGGGAGGGGAGGTGTCTGAGTTTATGTTAGCAGGTAAGTCAGGGTGGCTGCCAGAGAACACCAGACACTGCAGGACTCTCCCCCTAACCCCACCACAGGCTGTATGCATCTTCAGTGCTTGAGGTGACCCCCGACCCTATAGGCTGGGGTCTTTGAAGGGCTCGTCTTTGGTAGGACCCTGAAGGACAAACCTCTGTGGAGGTGGAAACAAGGGTGAGGATGAGGACAGTATGGGCAGCAAACACAGAAACAGTACATCTATGCCTGGCATGGTTCTGAGCACCTTGCATAGACTGACTCCCTTGTGACCCAGCCTATGAGGGAGGCATGATAATAATTACCCACTTTACAAGGAAGGCAACTGAGACTCAGAGAGGTGAAACAGATGAAATAGATGGTCCAAGGTCACATGGTTTATAGGCGAGACTGTTGTTGAGTTTTACTCTCCTTAGGTTCAAACTTCTTTTCTTCCTTGCTGCATATGAGTGCTAGGGAGTAAGGGGTATCACCATGATGCCAAACCTATGTAGAAACCTTAATGGCTGTCTCTCTGCTTTTTGGTCTTTTTTTTTGTCCTGCTTCCCCCAACAATTTTGTACATTCCTTAAAAGAGAGGAGGGCGTCATGGCATGTGGCAGAGAGTAAAATACAGGAAAATATGATATAATGTAACAATTCAATATAATACAATTATATTACTTTATATGTTAATATTAGATCATAATGTAAAAGTAGGGTTAAGAATAGTTTGAAAATAAGTGGGCATAAATGGGAAAACAGGCATAACCACAAACTAGAGTCAAAAACACAAAGATACCATTTATGTAATAGTCTAAAAATGTCAGACTTGGAGCATGGATGGATCAGTGGCTGCCAGGGACATGGGCTAAGGGGAGTGAGCATATGTGAGTTCACAGTATCACCCCAGTGTCAATTTTCCGGGAGAAGGAGATCTCACCATTAACTTTGTCACCCAAGGGCCCCTAAACTGTGTTGGATGCCCAGGCCATATCCCCTACGCACTGGTTAAAAATGAAAAAAAAAAAAAAAAAAAAGGAAAACAAATGCAACTTTAAGTCCACCCACAAAAAAGTCACTAAAAAACAATACTGACTTTACAAAAATGAAAAAAAAAATAGCAAGCCAGCCTCTTTGCAGAAGTTCATAAAAATTCTAATGTGCATCAAGACCAAGAGGATTTTCATTTTATAAATGAGACATTCAGAGGCAGACAGGGCCCCTAAAGCTCGCACACACCGCGACGCGGCACTGTGGCGGAGGGAAGGAAAACTGTCTGCTGGATCACGGTGCATTTCTAATTGAAGAGTTTGAGAATGCAAATGAAAATGAATCAGCGCCAACAGGGATGCCTAAAAGACATAAGTGAGAATTACAGCAATTAAGAATGTTGTCTCAAAGAAATTAGACTGGTCCATTAATTACAATGCCTTAAAGGGAAAGAGGTCCCAATGAAATGCAATAAATTAAAATATCAAAAAGGAAATTAGTAAGAAGAGAAGGTGGAAGTGCCAACAAGAAGCTAATCTCAGAGGTGGTGATGGGGACCTAGAAGGGAGAAAAAATACTAGGAATAAATATGGACAATGCAAAGCAGGTCCACCTAAGACCAGTCCTCCTCCTACTCCTTGCTGCCTCCTTCCCTTCTTCCTTTCATCTTTCTCTACTTCCTTCCTTCCTCCCTCCCTCCCTCTCCCCTCCATACCTCCACCATGCTTCCCCCTCTACAACCTCTTTCCCTCTCTTCCTGCCATCCTTCTCTTCCTTACTCCCTTTGCTCTCTCCTTCCTGCATTCCCTTTCTCATTCCCATGTGTCTTCAAAGTGCTAATTCCAAAAGGGCAGTGACAAACTAGGAGCCACCATCACTCCTCCCGTGGAGGAGGAACATGCACTTTAGGATGCCTTCACAGGCCTGCTGCTTTGCCCTTCAGATCAGCCGCCATGCTCATTAAGGTGAGTTATTCACCAGGTTGTCCCAGGTGACGCTGTTCCTAACCCAGTGACACTCTAATGTCCCCTTGCTTTAAGTTCTCAAAAATTATTTGTATTTCCTTGTCTCTTTAACTTGGTAATGAAAAGCTTGAGCTTCTGTCTTTGGTACTGATGCTAATTGATATTGCTGTTTTTGTTATTGATCCAGACCCTCTGGGCATGGCGTCCCCTCTTATGCTGGGTGTTTCCACTCTAGCTCCCCACTGTGCCCATCACCTTACTTTCCTCTCCAATGGCCAGAAACCTCCCTTTGCCTCAGGGGGCAATTATGAGTCCTAGTAATTTCCAAATTCCTCAATCCCTGCCTAGGTCCCTGTAAAACATTCTCAGGTCTCCCTGTGATAGGGACAGTTGCTTTCTTGAATGAAAGTCATTCAAACTTTTGTTCTAAACTCTAATGAGGCATCTGTTTATGCTTTTTTTTTCTAAACACTTATCACCCCCTCATGATTTACCTCACGTGTCCCTAAAAAATTGCATTATTTTTAATTTAAATACTTGCCTCATTGGAAGCAATAATCCCTGAAATCAGGGCCTTGCTATATAGTTTTATGTATTTTTCTTATAAATATTAATACATAAGCACAACAACACAAATTACAATGTCCATCCAGGTGCCTCTTAAATGGGCTTACCTCTCTTCTGTAGCAGCACTTCCTGTTCGGGAAACACTCTAGAGTGAGAAATCATGGATTTTGGATTAATTACAATCTGATTCAGCTTCACTGCTTGCTGTGGGAACTGGGGCAAATGTATTAAATCCAGGGTCTTGGTTTTTCCATCTGTGCGTTGGCTGCAACTGTGTCTTTCTAAGGCTTGTTTTGAGGACCTGATGCATGCATTAGGACACATGTTTATTTCTTCTTTCCCTGATGGCCACTCTCATTCCCCTGCCACCCAGTGTGTTCAACTCCTTGAGAGCCTTGGATAAATTTTAACACATTTTTAATTAGGATTACTGATCAGATGTCTCTCCCCATACATGTTTATTTAAATGTTGGTATAAAAAAGGTGAGGACATCTGACTTTCTTTCAAAGTGGAACATAAGTTCCTTGATAAATGGACAATATTTCATAATTTCTTAGCATCACCATGATGCTTGCCTGGTGCCAAGCATATGGTGGTGTTCTATCAGTACCTGCTGACCTGCTGTTGATTGATCTCTCATCCTGGCCAGAGCTCTGAGCATTGCCAAGGTGGGGCTCTGCTGGAGGTGTGGCATTAAGGCCGGTCAGCTCACATGTCCCTCAGAATAGTTCTGGCTTTAAAACAGGGCCATAAGCAGGTCCCCAGCTCTCTCTCAGGCTTGCCAATGCTTCTACCATTTCCCATCTGTGTTTCTATTTTTCCTGTGAGAGTAGCTTTATTGATCTCATTAATTCTCTTTTCCATCTTTGGCATGGCAAGGTGATATTATCCACACTTTAATGCCTCCTGTGTTTTGCAAATTATAGGATTGTTATGGATAAAATGACAAGAAACACTGTTTTCACCAAATCACAGCCAAAGCCATGAACTGTCCTTCATTTAAATGGCAGGGGGTAATCTGTCCTGGGGGTCTGCTCGCCCAGGCCTGAGGGCTACAAACACAGATGTAGATTTCCTCTCAGCTGAGATATTTCCATGTGAAGCAAAGCAGAGATTCCTTCACTTGAATGTTTTTTTATTTTTGAATTCCTGGAGGCAGTTACAGATTTCCTAATAAGGGGATTTTTTTTTTCTTTTGCAGCAATTACATATGACTATTTTTTCTTCTTTTGATTGAAAATTAGTTTGAGGAAGTCTTAAAAGGAATTATCTGAAGATGCTGGAATGCAAGATTTAGAGTTCAATAAGTACTTTGTGTATGTATATATATACACACAAGACAAGAAAAAGTCTCTCTTATGCAGTTCTTTTAGTTCGATAACTAATTAAAATCACAACCACCACCAATAGAAAAGTTTCTTCTGATCTTATCTGATACTTAGAACTCTTTGCAAGAGAAGAATAAAGAAAAGGAAAATAAGTGGCTTCTCCACAGACTATGAGTCTCCCAGAACGGGGATTTCTGTATTTATAAGGGTGTTCTAAGAACTTACAGTGTCTAGAACAGAGAGAGCACCTAATAAATGTTAACTATAGAACAACATGAATAAACATTTTTGTCCTTCAACATTTTTTTCTTCAAGGATAATAATGTACACACACAACACACATCCTAAGGGTACAATCCAACAAATTTTTACAAACTTAAATTCAATGGCATTGCTAGGACCCAGATCAAGAAAGAGAACTCTACTATAACCCCAGAATTCTCCCTCACAGCCTTCTCCAACTGTTACCCCCCAAATATAACCACCATGTTGACTAATTTCTTTGCCTTCTTTGAACTTCATGTAAGTGAGATCACAGAGCCTGTCTTTTTTTTGTGACTGCCTTCTTTTGTTCAACGTTATGGTTCTGAAATTCATTTAACTTGACATGTAGCTGCAAGATGTTTGTTCTAATTGTTATATGGTATTCTGCTATAGGTGCTGTGGACTTCGTGTTTGTGGGGTCACCCCTCACCATCATAAATTGAAGCTCTAATCCCTAGTGTGACAGCACTTGGGAGGTGGGGTTTGGGGTTAGATTAGGTAATGAGGGTGGGGTCTTCATAATGGGATTAATGTTTTATAGGCAGAGGAAGAGACAAGATGTCTCTGTCTCTGTCTCTGTCTCTGTCTCTCTCTCCTCATCCACATACCAGGAAAGGCCATGTGAAGTCATAAGAAGACAGCCATCTGCAAACCAGGCAGAGCCCTCACCAGATACCAAATCTACTAACAGCTTGATCTTGGGCTTCTCAGCCTCCAGAACTGTGAGAAATATATATATATATATATATATATATATATAAATATATATAAAAATATATATAATTTATATATATAATATATATAAAAATATATATAAATATATATAATATATATATAATATATATATATTTTAAAAATCACCCAAATTATGTATTTTGCGATAGCTGCCCAAACTGACTGAGACGATGTATATCCCAACTGATTCATCTATCTATCATACTGGTTTTTTTTTTTTTTTAAAGATTTTTATTTCTTTATTCAGAGAGAGAAAGAGAGGCAGAGACACAGGCAGACGGAGAAGCAGGCTCCATGCAGGGAGCCTGATGTGGGACTCAATCCTGGGTCTCCAAGGATCACACCTGGGGCTGCAAGCGGCACTAAACCGCTGTGCCACCGGGGCTGCCCTCTATCATACTGTTGATGGGCATTTGACAGCTTCCAGTTTGGAGTTATCATGAAGTGTAGTGCTTTGTATCTTCTCATATGAGTGTTTTTCTGTTGCCGGAATGGAAATGCTGGGTCATAAGGTATGTGTGTTTTTAGCCCTGGTAGAAACTGCTGAGCTTTTTTTCTAAAGTGTTTGTACTAATCAACACTCCCAGCAATAATGTTTGTGAGTTCCAGTTGCTCCATATCCTTGCCAACGCTTGATATTAAGCTTTTTCATTCTAGTCACACTGGTGGATGTATGGTAGCATCTCACTGTATATGTATGTATGTGTGTAGGTGTGTGTGTATTCCTTTTTATTTTTGGAATAATGAAAGATTCACATGCAGGTGTAAGAAAGACACAAAGAGATCCCATATGCCCTTTACTCAGTTTTCTACAATTATAATATCTTGCATAACTATAGGACAATAACACAACCAGGAAATTGACATTGATACAACTAATCACCCTTTGTCAGATTTCATTAGTTTTATGTCCACTCATTTGTGGGTGTGCCTTGTCTAGTTTTCTGTAGTCTTATCACATGAATAGACCAGAGGACACCACCAGTCAGGACAGTCTTATCTTAAGAACCCCTCCCCACCCCCTGCCGCTACCCTTTATACCCACTGCTCCCTTCCTCCCTCCCTGCACTCTCCTCTCTGCATCCACTAATCTGGGCTCCATCCCTAGAGTTTTCACTCAAGAGAGTTCTAGATATGGAATCATACAGTACGTAATTTTTTTTTGACTCAGTATAATTCTCTTGAGATTCATCCCAAGTTGTTGCATGTAACAAAGCCACCCGTTTAAACTGTCAGGTAGCATTCCATGAATGAGCTTGAGAAGCGAATAAGCACCTATTCCCAAGCCATCATTTATAGTGGTTTAATTGATTTATATCCTACTCAAGGGATGATAAAAAAGATTTTCGTATGTTCTTTCATTGTTTATTAATTCAACCAGCATTTATTAAGTACCAGCTGCATGCCAAGCATTGCACTGGATCCCGGGCACACAAGAGACATAACAAGGCTCTGTCTTGTAGGAATGTTCCTAGAATCTATGTTTGGAGACAGACTTATAAGTCTAATAAGACAAGACAGCATGTGTTATATATACATTTCAGTCAGGAATAAAGAAGAAAATGTCTGATCTTATAATGATGGGGGATGGAAGATGAGTCCAAGAGATACTCAGTGGGGACAGATGTATAAGCCAAGTCTTGGAAGGTGAATGGTTTGCCTGATGGCTGTGAATGAGAAAGGAAGTAGGCAAAAAGTGCTTTCAGAGCAGAAAGAACAGCTTGGGTATAAAATGGACGTGAGACAGGTTAAACTCCATGCAGAACTCAGTAGACCATGGCTAGCTAAGTGGGTGGGGCAGTTAAAGAGATGGAGTTGGAAAATATCACCATCTTCAGGAGGACATGCTATTACTGCAAACACTGTCACAAGCTGCTACCCAGATGCCATCAGCAGAATCCTACTAAAATACTCCAAGTCTCATGGACTCCAGCCACCCTGACTTTGCAGTTACCCAAGGATCCCTGCATTAGACATGGCCAAGAGCCATCACTCACATCACACACATTTTACACCTGTCTCGGGAGTGTTTACCTTTCAGTTGTGCCTAATGACATGGAGCATACACACACACACAAGTCCATCCACATATTCTGATGTTAAACATAAGCTTCTTTCTTGCACTTTGGTCTGAAGTGGGAATGAGGGGAATTACCTAAGTAATAATAATATCAGTATTTATGTCTGCTCTGTGTCTTCCATATAGCCCCTCCTCACAATAGCCTCAACTCTAAGATAGACACTACTATCACACCCAATTTTTAGACAAGGAATCTGAGGCAAAATGAGATTAAATGACTTGCCCAAAGTTATAGAGATTATAAGCAGCAGGTGCAGGTTTTAATTGCATGATGAATCCCCAGAGTCCATGCACTAGGGATTGGCAGACTCATGGACAGGAGGAGCATGGGAACTAAGAACTGAGAGCTCTCTAGGACACTGGGTTTGAGGTAGAGGCAACCCACATGACAGGAGGTCCAGAGTTCATGTTCCTACTGCATCAAGGCAAGCTCAGTCCTCCTTTTAAGAGGTTAATAGGGTGAAATCAGGGTTCCCATCAGTCTCCTTGGCATCTAGACCAACACACTCAAACTAAGCCTTATCTTATCATGGTAGTTTTCAGTCCACAAACATTTCCTAATTTAATCATATAAAGAGAATTCCATTACTTTGTATACAAAGGTGAGGCAAAACCATACCCAAAGGGCATTCTCTCTGGTGATGGTGCTCCCTTCCATTTCTGGAGATTGGCACATGAGCACATACTGTTCTCCGTATCTGGATTGTTCTACCTTCTTCTCCTTGTCCTCAACTGGTTTATATGCTGGCTTCTGGTAGTTTTCCCTCTGAGTTCTTTTGCAATTTATCATTACATATTTATGTGATAATTCCCCTAGTAAACGTCTTCTCTACTAAAAAGAGTAATAGAATGAGACAATGTTTATTTTTGCTTAGCTTTTTATATCCATGGTGCAATGCCTAGCACGTAGTAGGTACTTAGTAAATGCTTACTGAGTAGATGAATGAATGAGCATATGGACAAATAAAAAATTGAGGGAATGAACGAATGAATGAATGAGTCATCAAAGCTTCATCAAAAAATATTTGGTGTCCTATAATGACATTAATTCCCTGTAGTATCTTGGCTGCTGTTGACGTTACAGGGTTCTGGTGCCACCCAAGGCACAATCTTTCCAATGAATTCATGAGGTTCCCTGGCTTCTGCAAGCCCAGTCAAGCCTGACCCAGCTTGCAAGCTGGCAAGTCTGTATTTCAGTTCCTTGGTTTGATTTCCATCATCATCCACTGCAAAAGGGAGTTGTTGATTTTCTTTAATTAAGGCTGGAAGGATGGCTTCCTGAGTGGGTAATATATTTCCAGAGCTCAGCATTTCATCTGCATGGCCTACATTTCACTCAGAAATGGGGCAGATTCATTAAAAGAATGGCCAGACGGCTTCCTCTTTGGTTGCTTGTTTGCCTACATTTAATGAATGAATAAATAAACATGACGATTCATTACCAACTTTTGAGTGGAAATAATTGCTGGGCTCCCTCGTTTGCTTGGAATAATGTTCTTTGCATTTGGAGCGCCTTCTGCCTCGGTCACTGCAGTGTTTCCCAGTCAATGGGCCAGAGGCATCCTCCAGGGGATGATATTCACCTCTGGATCACCTTGGAGAGAAGCAATCATTCTTCTGGTCCTCCAGGGCCTCATTCAGTGCGCTGAGAATGCTCATTTGTGGAAGGAGACCCTGGGACCCGAAGAAGTAAATGAGACGGATAGGCCCATTAATTCTCTGAGTACACTCTGGGGGCACCTGGGGCATTATAGTGTAATTACTACTAAGAAAGTCTAAATTCCTATGCACTTTGCCAAAAAGCATTTTACAGACGGAAGTACTCAGTTTTGGCCCATCTGTGAATGCTTGCCTAACTCTGGCTGTAGGAAGCCTAGAAGGCCCATCATGGTGGCTCTTGGTTGATAAAAGGAACAAGCGATCCTTGAGACTTTCTCACTCATCGCTCAATCATTAACAATCATTTGCCACGTGCCTCTGCTGGCCATGAATTGAAGATTACTGAGTCCCTCATCTCTACCCTGGATCAGTGCAATTACTGCCCAAATGGTCTCCCAGCCTCTTTCATTACCTTTGCCACTTGTATTCACTCCATGGTTGCACAGTGCTCTTTTGAAAACACAAAAGTCATGACAACACACCCGTGCCAAGAATCTAATGGTTTCCTATTGAGTACAGGATTTAGTACAAAGTCCTTTGCATGACCCACAGGGCCTTTCATAGGTAATCTGTCCCTGGGCTACTCCTTCAGCTTCATTTCTGCCTACCTCTTGCACTTAATCATCTGCCTGCCACATGGAACTACATGCAGTTCCCTGAATATATTATATATTTCCCATCTCTGTGTCTCTGACTATACCTTTTTCTCCACCCCTTCTCTGTAACCTCTGATATTCTTTGAGATGCTAGATCACAGAATACCAATTTATATCCCTGGAGAGGTCAGTCAGGGTATATACCTTTATGATGGAGACCATGAATAATGTAATAGGGAGTGGTGGGGCTTGGAACAAACTGGAATGCATGCCCTCTCTAAAAATGAGTACCCAGCATTCAGTCACACCTCATTGTTGCCATAAGGGGGTAAACCTGGTATTTTCAGATCCACTATTTTTATTTTATTTTTTACTTTTTAAAATAGACTTTATTTATTTATTTGACAGAAAGAAAGAGAAAGCAAGCACATGTAGTGGGATCAGCAGAAGGAGAGGGAGAAGCAGGCTCTCCACCGAGGATGGGGTCTGATGTGGGGCTCGATCCCAGGACCTTGGGATCTGGATTGAAGGTAAATGCTTAACCAAACGAGCCACCCAGGCACCCCTCAGATCCACTATTTTTTAAAGAGAAGTTGGAAATCTGGTTTTTTATTTGAAATCTTCCAATTTTTAAATGTGGTAAACATAATCATTTTTTATTTAATTTTTAAAATGGTGAGGCCAACCAAAGTGGGTCTGGGCTCTTAGGGCAGTTCACAGCTGCTAATTCTTGACTCCTACCTAAAAGGGATTCTTCTTGGTCTTGAAAAGGTTAATAATAACATGGCACTTCCTCAGTGAAGTCAATCCTCCTTTGTGTGTGCATTATAGCCTATAGCTCAACTGAGAGTTTCAGGGACCGATATTTGTGTCTCTGTAAGTTAGCAGAGAACATGGCATATAGTGAATGCTCAGTAAGTGTGGGGTGAATAAATACACACACAAGCAGTTGAAGGGACAAGTGAATAAAGATGGATTTTTTTTCCATCTGTAAGCTTATAAATCATACTCAGTTCAGCAAGAATGAATGATGTTGTCATAGCTTTCTTAATGGTCAGGAAGAGAAGAGTTTTATTGGTCCAGCCTTCAACCCTGATCATAAGAGGAGTTGGCACTCACCAGTGAAAAGCATTTTGTGAGAAGGCAAATATTCACCACCCCACTGGATCTGAAATTCCCACCAGTAGTACCTTCGCATCACTAAAGGATAATTGGAAGCATCCTTGCGGGAACCAGCTCTTTCCTGGAAGGAAATGTAAGGAGTATTGTTTGTTCTGCAAAGCTAATCTAAGAATATCCTGGGTTCTTTTCCCATTTATTAAATCAACCTGCTGTGTGCTCTTAGACAACTCACTTCCCTTCCTCAGAAGTGTCCATCATCCTTGACATTTGATGTGACATGAAATTAGGCGTAACTGCTATCTTTGACCAGGTCAGAAATTCAAGTGGACATGGCCTAGGTATGGAATTTGGCAAACTGGAAGCTCCTGCTCATCTGAAGAGGACAGTCACTGGGCCACACCAGCAGACTATTGCCAGGGGAGGGTATGAGCCTAGAGTTCACTGATCATCTGATTTGTTAAAGAGAAGACAGAAATCCATGATTTTACATATAGCATACCAATTGTTTAGATGTTAGCAACTACATCAACGAACCCAAAAGAAATCCAGGAAATCAAAGAACCCAAACACTGTTGGCAAAACATTTATGTTGACTATCCTGGATCCAACTCTGAAACAGCCCCTTCGAGGAGGGGAGTGAAAACTGATTGGCTAATGTTGCATTGCATGTCCACCTCTCTTATAAAATGACTCCTTAAGTCAACATCAAAAAAAAAAATTAGACAAAAGCTACTCTAAGGCACAAACTGAAAAGATAAGCATCACCTGGGCTCTCCACTGTTTCCTTTTTTCCCCCTAGTGCCAAGCATTGTTTAGCTTGAAATTGTTTGATTTGAAAAAACCCATATACCTATTATAAGCAGGTCTCTCCTTACCCATAAAAGATTTCTGCAGCCTGTTCTCAAGAAGGAGACAGCTCTTAATGATCCATGTATTCCAACCTCCAGGTCTTGCCATCCACAGAACGCTTCTGCACAAGGAGACCCTGGTTCATTTCTCAGTAATTCTGACTTCTCAGGGACTGGCTTTTGTTTATGTTCTCCTGTCCAAAGCATACATATTTCATCCCAACAGCTTTTCCACATCAGCAAAATCTGCCTGACCAGCACCAGATTCCTCTGGTGCTCCTGCTCTTTCCTGATTAACTCTATTTAGATAATTTATTTTGGTTACCTGTTTGCCATTTGGGAGATCGATACAAATTTAAATGAGAAGCAAAGAGTATTCGCAGGCACTTTAAGTGTTGATCAAACACAGAGCTGGCTGCTGAGGTTCTGCCTTGAAGATGAGTTCTCTAGAGACCTAGGGATCGTCAGGATCTCATCTTCCAAAAAAAGATGAGAGACGGGAAGGCAGAGAGAGAGGGAAGGAGGGAAGTGCAGAGAAACTGGAGAGAGAAGAAAAAGAAAAAAAGAAAAGAAAACAGTGGCCGAACCAGTTTCCCAGCTTTCTGGTTGGGTTGGCAAATATCAAGCGCCTTTAGCCTTTGTCTAAACTTCTGTACAGATAAACTGCATGCTGAAACCTGACCTATGTTTCTGCTTATATTCATTCCCAGGTAAAGCAGAAAGACACTGCCAGCTCATCTGTGCACAAGTTTTTAGCTCTCAATGCATATTTCAAATAGCAGGCAGGTGCTAACTGCAGAATTACACTCTCTTTCAGGGTGCTGGTACTGTGTACTCCAGAATCTGATCTGATTTCACACATGCTTTCCCCAGTAGTGACCAGGCTCCAACCTTCCTGAATCAGACCAAATCCTGTGTATTTGGGGGGATAGGGGACGGAGTACCTTTTTGTCCAGACTCAGTGGCCTCCTTCCTATTAGTTCCCTAGACACTGCCTACTTTCTTAAGAGAAGCAGATGGTTGGAGAAGGCATTTTTCCAAAGAGGCCCTGGGCCAGGTTGGCCATGTGGCCACATGTATGGCCAATCGGAGGAGTGAGGGACTTAGGAACCATGGTTGGACTCTGCCTTTCTGAGGTTCTACCCAGCCCTGTGACTCTGTACTCTGTCCTGATGGTGGCATCTCCACTCATGGGGAAAGCTGTGTTTAATTTAATCAACGGAACTGTATATTTGGTTCTCCGTCTGGAGGAAAATACAGATTCACACATCAAATCAGATATAGAAATCAATTCTGAATAGATTGAATATGTAAATGTATAAAAGAAATAAGAAGGAAAGAGACTATATGTATAAACTCAGAATGTGAGAGGACCTTCTTAAGTGAGACAGGAAGTCCAGAAGCTGCACAATAAATGATTGACAAGCTGATTGTAAAAAAAAAAAAAAAAGAAAAGAAAAGAAAAGAAAAGAAAAAAGAAAGAAAGAAAGAAAGAAAAATTAAACCTGTTCAACCAAAGACCACATAAAAACAGAAAACAAGGATAACCAGGATGGAACATTTGCAATACCCATGATTCATAAAGGGGTTAGTATTCCAAATAGCTGGAAGTCTCCTGTGAACTGATAAGAAGGAAGGTAACCAAGTTTAAAATTGGGCAAAACACACAAATAGGAACAGGTAATTTGGGGCAGAAGGCCATTGAATATAAGAACATGGCTCAATCTCACTGATGATAAGGAAAGTGTCAATGAAGGGCAACCATGTGGCACCCTTCATCTTCTATCTGTGGCAAAAGATTAAAAAGACAGATAAACTCCGGCGCTGGTAAGGATGTGGGAAACTGATAATTGCACGTACAGCTGGTTGGAATGGTATATACTGTTTTTACGATGTCATCCTAGTAATATTTATTAAAATAAAAAATATCCTTGGCATTAGGCCCAGCAATTCCCTATTTTGGGTGTGTATGCATATCCCAGAAATAAAAGCTTTGCAGAGGCTTATTTGTACAAGGACAAACATGTACATTAGAGCATCATGTGTAGTATCCTCCTACAAGGAAAAGAGAAATGCAAAAAGGTGTCAGGCAAATGAGAGAGAGGAAGAGAGAGAGGAGGGGGAGAGGCAGGGAATGAAGAATATTCTGGATGTCTATAGAAGGGAAAAGGGCTAATGAAATATGGTAAACCATACAAGATAATATGATGCAGTCATTTAGAGGAATGAGTCAGATCTCTGACAGAAAGTGCAGGTAACAGATTTATTTAGCTTAGTTCTTGATACTGAAGGTGGGGGTTTGGAGCTGGGCCACTTGGACTTGATTTGACATTTATGAGCTTGCAAGTTAAAGAACTTCGCTCTACCTGTTTCCTCATCTGTTGGCTGAGAAAACTCATGGGAACATTAGAGTTAATCACGTAAACTGCTTAGAACCATGCCTGGTAAATAATAAGCTTTAACAACTGTTAGCTATTATTATTCATAATGTAGGATTCCACTTTGGGTGAAGCAATTAAAAAAAAAAAAAAACTATCCAGAAATCTACTTGTACCTACTGTTTGAGGAAATAAACCGCAGCGGAGGTGGGCATGTAACAGAGGAAGAAGAGGTGGGATTTGAAGGGGGAGACTGATTGTTTCTTTTCTTTTCTTTTCTTTTTTAAGATTTTATTCATTTATTTGGAGAGAAAGAGAGAGTGTGTGAGCAGAGGGAGGGGCAGAGAGAGACAATCTTGAGCAGAGTCCATGCTGAGTGTGGAGCCCGACACAGGGCTTGATCTCACCACCCTGAGGTCATGACCTGAGCTGAAATCAAGAGTCCGATGCTGGGCAGCCCGGTTGGCTCAGTGGTTTAGTGTCACCTTCAGTCCAGGGCCTGATCTTGGAGACTCGGGATCAAGTTCCACATCAGGCTCCCTGCATGGAGTCTGCTTGTGTCTCTGCCTCTCTCTCTCTCTCTCTGTCTCTCATGAATAAATAAACAAAATCTTAACAAAAAAAAAAAGAGTCGGATGCTTTACAGACTGAGCCACCCAGGAGCCCCAAGATTGAGCATTTCTCATTATATTCTTATCATTTACATGTTACAACTAATACAACTAATATTTAACATTTAGGTAACCTTAGGGCTATAGCAGTTGTTAAAATACTGAAGTATTTGTGCACCGGTTGGTAAAGGATGTCTCCTACTATCCTGACCATTCTGTGCCCTTTCCTAGGGTCTCCCCCTCCCTCCAGCCTTTCCCATCATCCAGCAGGTACAGGGTTAATGCTTTGGTTGTCCAGGGGGTCTTCAGGTTCCTACTCTAGCCTAAAGCTTAGCTCACTTGTCTATCACAGTTGTGTATTCCAAATATCATCCTTGCAGACAGCAATATATTACCTGCGTAATTTTATTTTAAAAATCAATAAACTATAACATGGAATAGACTGCAAGCCTATATTTCTGCATCTTGGTGGTATTCACCAGTCAAGACTGACTTGTGTGATTTGCAAACTGCCGCCTTCTTCTCCACCCGTCTCTCACCCACAGTGATATTCAAATTACTCTCTACCTGAAGCTAGCATGGTAAATAATTGAACCTCTGAAAGAATATTAAAGACTTAAAAAAAAATCACCTTAAATAGTACCTACACAGGCTTTTACTGCAACCTACAGGGTGTCTTCCTTAAATTCACTGCTCAAAATCTCTTGAGCCCCAGAAGTCTTTTAGAATAATACCAGGAAATGAATACCTACCTGGTAATGCATTATAATTTCTAGGTCTGGCTGTGGATGGAAGCCAAGCCCAGGTTTGTACAAGTTGGAAAAGAATAAAATGTCCCTGGCTGCAAATAAATAGCAGTGCCAATAACAGATTATAATGTACTATATCCCCATAAGCCTAGGAGGAGAGAATTGCGCAAAAAGATTAGGTAATTAGCCTAAAAGGACAAAGCAAGCCCCTCTAAGCTGGCTCTGTTTTAGGGGAGACAGTGGGACCCAGTAAGGAAGCTTCTGTTTAAAAGCAAGAGCAATACAGATGGCAGGCATTGTTTCAGCACTGAAAATATGTCCCAGGACTTCAGAGGATATTTTGATGGGATCCATTTCACAGATATGGAAGTCAAGGTGCAGGAAAGTTAACTCTCCAACCACTAGTCTCAGACTTTGGTGAACCAGATGTGAAAGCAGGTGCCTCTGTCACTGAAGTCCACACTAGTCCACCAAGCGAGGCATTTCTGTCTCCAGGAGACAAAGAGCCACAGAAATGATGAGAGAGGTAGGTCTCTGAGATGTTTTAAAATCAGGATCAGTGGCCAGAGCTCAGATGAAAAACCAGCCCATTTCCATCCAGGTGAAAGGATTTCTAGCTCATGTCAAGTTTCACTTCTGTCATGGTAATTCACTTGTTATCTGGCAAGATGCAGTCCTTTCAGCAGGAGCATGCACACCCCTGCCTTGCTCAGGCCACATTTCCCCCACTCTTTATCACTGCCTCTGGATGAATTTAGGGGTGAAGATGCTGTGTTGATGGTAGGAGTCCCCACAGTGTTCCTCAGACATTAGACTGACTGAAGTAAAATGGAGGGAAGATCTAGGGGGCACCTTCACTCATAGGAAGAGATGCTTGGTGATTATATTTACACAGGGCAGTAATTCTTTACCTGCTGAAATGGAATGTGATGGTTAGGCAAAATGTTATTGACATGCTCCAATTTTCTGGGAGAGGTGTTTCCTGGGGACAGATTTCCTTAAATTCTCAGAGGGGTCTGTAGCCCAAAAGAGGCTAATAACCCATTGTCATGAGGTCTCTGAATCAAATGTTAGGACATTCATGTCCATTCATTCCTTTCAATCCATGCATACTTACCGAGATCCTATTACGGGCAAGACATGCTCAGATACAAGGACTACAATGGGGAGCCCAACTGATGTTCCCTCTTTTTTTTTTAATAAAATAATTTTTTGTTGGTGTTCAATTTACCAACAACACCCAGTGCTCATCCCGTCAAGTGTCCCCCCCAGTGCCCATCACCCACTCACCCCCACCCCCCGCCCTCCTCCCCTTCCACCACCCCTAGTTCGTTTCCCAGAGTTAGGATTCTTTATGTTTTGTCTCCCTTTCTGATATTTCCCACACATTTCTTCTCCCTTCCCTCATATTCCCTTTCACTATTATTTATATTCCCCAAATGAATGAGAACATACACTGTTTGTCCTTCTCCGATTGACTTACTTCACTCAGCATAATACCCTCCAGTTCCATCCACGTTGAAGCAAATGGTGGGTATTTGTCGTTTCTAATGGCTGAGTAATATTCCATTGTATGCTCCCTTTTTCATGGAGTTTGTATTTGAGTTAGGAGACAGCCGTTACATGACTCTTTTGGTGGCTCTTTAATAAGACAGTGGTAAGAGCTTCAAAAAGCAAGAGGACAGTGCAGTGAGGATATGTTTCTTGGTCTAGTCTGATTAGGGATAGATTCCCTGAGGCAGTAAAATTTAAGCTGAGCTCCAAAGCATGAACAGTTGGGAGGTAGGATAGAGTCAAGTAAAGAGTATTTTAAATTCTAGCTACTCAAAATGTGGTCTTCAGACCAGCAAGCATCAACATCACCTGGGAGCTTGCAGGAAATGCAAAGTCTCAAGCCTCGCCTGGGATGTTGCAAACAAGAATCTGAACTTTTTAACAAGATCCCCAGTTGATTTATATTTGCATTGAAGGCTGAGAAGTGCTGCTCTGAAGATACGGAACAGTATCTGAGGAACTTGAAGGGGATCAGGTGTTCCTGAGACTTTGAGAGAGAGAGAGGAGAGAGAGAGGTGGTGGTGATGGTAGAAGAAATGATGCTGGAGAGAGGGGCAGACCACATCAGATTCTTATAGCCATGTTCAGCAACAAAAAATATTTAAGGGCAAATAAATGATTATGCTTCTGGCAAGATCTTCCAAAACCCTAATTTGGCAGCTTGATGGGGTTTCATATACAATGAGTGTTGAGAATAGCAAATGTTTATAGTTATCCATCTCCCCTGCACATCACTTCTGTGTCCTCATCTGTAAAATGGGGATAACAAATCCTCCCTTGTAGGGTCACTGCAGGGCAATGGAGCACTGCCCAGAATGCTCATATATCAAACTGTGTGCATAGGAAGTATTTAATAGATGAGTTTACGTCTCACTGATTCAACAAATGTTTGTCCTGGATCTTCAGTCTAAGCCCTGAAATGGGAGCTGAAGATGTCACAATGAACGAGAAGTGATCTATAGCCTCAGGGAACTCAAAATCACTTTGGGGAAGCGGGGACTCCAACAGGTGATTATGATAGATTGATAAGCAGTATGACAGAAGCAGAGGGGGCTGTAGGAGTATACACGAGATAGATAACAATGCAAGTTCCAGGATATCCAGGAAGCTCATGCAATGCCTCATGAAGGAAGGGACATCTAGGGTGATCCTGAAGAATGAGTTGGAGACAGCAAGCCCAGGAAGCAGAGGTGAATGTGACAGACCCTGAGATGCATTTACAACATCCAGAACCAAAAGCAGGTTAGATATTTAGAATATACAAAGAGCTCCCGTAGATTATGAAGACAGAAAACCCCAGGGAATGATAAAACAAAACAAAACAAAACAAAAACCATGAACGGATGATTCAGATATGGAGAAACCTGGCTAGCTCCATGACATAGGAAGAGACAAACTCTTCAGTAACTAGAGACAGGCAAATTAAAACAAGGAGGTACTACCTACCCATTGGAATGGCAAAATATGAGACAGGAGGCAAATGCCAGCAAGCATGGAGCCAGGAACTCTCCTTCCTTCATGGTGGGCGTGTAAACTGGTAAAACCATTTGGAAAAGCTAGCTGGTGAGACTTGGTGAACTTAGGTATGTGTCTACACTATTACCTACTATCACCTATGTATATATCCCAGGGGAGTTCCCACGCAGATTCATAAAGGGATAAGTCTGTATCATGCAGTGTGTTTGTAATATCAAGACGGCAACCCACGTGTCCATCATTAGGGGACTCAATAACTGAAATGTGATAAATGTACCTCACAGAAAATCATACAGCATGAAGAAGTCACAGACTAAATATACAAAAAGAAATATAGATATATCTTAAAACAGCACTGAGTGAAGAAAGCCTCAGGATGAGGTGGATAACATAATGCTATTTATGTTAATTAAAAACACACAATCAAAATAACCCTGCATATTTTACAATATTTACAAACATATGTCAAACACGTGAGAGAAGAAAATGATATTGGGAAGTAGGTATATAAGGAAATAAATGAATAATAAAATAAGACAAGGGCCACCCATTGACCAAGGATGATAATATGTCAGGAGCTAGGAAATGTGATTAACTCAGTTTTATGCTCCTAATAGTGTCTCAGGCAGAGGGAATAAAATACAATTCCCAGAGGCAAGAGGAGATAAGCTGCATATTGGACACAGAGAAAGTACACTAGGGTGGGAACAAAGACTGCAAGTCAGGGACTTCCAGGGTAGGAGAGACCAAATCATGGAGGGTCCCAAAAGCCATACTAAATAATCATGATTTACCCCTAGAATCATAGGGAGTCACTGAAGGATTACAAGGGATATGATTTTGTTTCTAATCTTGCTCCAAAATCCAGTAATGAGGGAAGAAGGCATTTATTTGTATTCATGTGGTTTATTTATCAAGAGTTAATGAAACAGGCTTTGGGCATCTTAGCACCCAAATCATGGGCTTATATTTTTCCCACTTTTCCCCCCATAAGTTCATTATTTTTTAAAGTTTTATTTATTTAAGTAATCTCTACATCCAATGTGGGGCTGGAACTCACATCCCCGAGATCAAGAGTTACATGCTCTTCTGACTGAGCCAGCCAGATGCCTCTATTTTTCCCACTTTTAAACTAGTTATGAGATAGTCATTGACACCTTCACCAGAAGCAATACAGAAGAATAATGTAGAGTCACACTCACTATGTGATCTTGAGCAAGGTCACCTAAACTCTGAACACAAGTTGTTTCAGTTTCCTTATTAGCAAAAACAAAAATAGAACAACATAAACCCTTCCTACATTCAGTCACTACTGGACTTAAACAGGAATTAATTCTAAATCTTCACAATAACCTCATGTATTTCTTTTGAGAGAGAGAGAGAGAGAGAGAGAGAGAGAGAATGCAAGAGGAAGGGACAGAGAGAAAGAATCTCAGGCAGGCTCCACATCCAGCATGGAGCCTGATGCAATCTCACACCCTGAGATCATGACCTGGGCTGAAATCAAGAGTCAGATGCATAACCTACCGAACCACCCAGATGCCCCTTCACAATAACCTTATGAGATAGATATTACTTACATTTTACTTGGAGAAGAAACTAAAATGGAGACAGATGTTAAGTAACTTGCCCAAGGTTACTGACATTTAATAGATGGACAAACCAAGGTTGAAACAGGCAATTCTGTTCATAGGCTGTTTAATAGTATACTGTGTGAACTATACATACCCTGCTGCACTACAGTCCTTACTTCAAAGTTTGCAGCACTGGCCAAGTTTGCATATAGTTTTTCTGGTATGTTGGAACCTAGAAATCAAAAATCAAATCAAAACCATGATGAGATATCACCTCACACCAGTCAGAGTGGCTACAATCAACAACACAGGAAACAACATATGTTGGCGAGGATGTAGAGAAAGGGGAAGCCTCTTACAATGTTTGTGGGAATGCAAACTGGTGCAGCCACTCTGGAAAACAGTATGGAGGTTCCTCAAAAAGTTAAGAAGATAACTACCCTATGGTCCAGCAATTGCATTATGAGGTATTTACCCAAAGCTTATAAAAATACTGATTTGAAGGGATACATGCACCCCGGTGTTTACAGCATCATCATTAACAATAGCCAAATTATGGGAAGAGCCCAAATACCTAATGACTGATGAACAGATAATGGAGATAAGGTAGATGCCATTTGCAATGATGTGGATGGAGCTAGAGAGTATTATGCTAAATGAAATACGTTAGAGAAAGATGAATTATCAAATGATTTCATTCATATGTGGAATTTAAGAAACAAAGCAAATGAACATAGGAGGAATAAAAGAGACAAACCAAGAAACAGACTCTTAACTATAGAGAACAAACTGATTGATGATTTTCAGAGGGAAGGCGGGAAGCGGGATGGGTGAAACAGGTGATGGCGATTAAGGAGGGCACTTGTTATGATGAACACTGGGTGTCGTATGGAAGTGTTGAGTCACTATATTGTGCACTTAAAATTAATGTTGCATTGCATGCTAACTAGCTGGAATTTAAATAAAAACTTGAGGGAAAAAAAGAATCCTGTTTCTTGTGAAAAGCTGGAAAATTTGGCAAGACTGGTCTCCTATACTCTTCCAAAAAAAAAAAAAAAAATCAGTGGGAGCTGAGGAGCAGCTCTGCATTTAGAGAGGGAATGTGCTTTCCAATTTTCCACAGTGCCCACTACTCCCAAATGTACCAAAATTCACTGGCATCATTTATCTCCTTTGCTTTAACTGCCTAGCCCTAACAGATGTTGATATTATGACCCTGGTTGTACAAATGGCCTCATCACTGAGAGCACAGGACAGTTCAGGGCTTTAAAAATCCAAAGTCTAACCTATCTCAAGTAATGATTTCAAATTCAAGTCCTTTTGGAGATTTACCTCCCCAGTCTCAACTCTTGAGACTCTGTTGTTTCCCCTTTGGCCTTAATTTCCTCTTTTGCAAAATTGCCAAGTGACATAACAGTAAATACCACTGAAACGTAAGCACTGGAATTGCTCCTTCAGAGGCTGAACACAGGGCTTAGCTTTTTCAATAACTCCCCATTCATTCAAATCTAATTACAAAGTGATTTTTAATCATTGTAAAATAAATTCACTCCTCACGTCTGGAAATGTTAAAGCCCTAATTTAACAGCAGCAACAACAACAAAAAGTACCTTCTAATGGATTTGCACTAAGAAACGGAACATGGCCTGTGTTGTCAGATGTTCAATAATTTAACTGCAAATGAAGTGTGTAAAATACAATATTTGTGTCATAAACCACCCGGCTTGTCACATAATAGATTTTTGAAGAGTCACGTTTCACGACACTGAGCAATGTTATGTTGGAACAGTGGAGTAGCCAAATTGAGGTTTATAGGTTCCGTTTGCTTATGTAGAAAGGGATTGAATCTCACTCACCCAGTGGCAAAGAGCACAGAAGTGCAATATTTCCATGCATCCTGCCATTTGAAAGCAGTGGCTGGAATTCATCCATCCAACTGGATAATGTGAGTCATGTTCAACCTCCCTATGTTAAGAGATGTGATCTGGATTACTGCTATGCATCTAGAGGGACTCTGTGGTGCCTTCAAGAGTCACTGGCTATGGTAAGCAGAACCTCTGCCCCTCCATAGATGGCCACGTTTTAATCCCTGGCACCTGTGAATATATTAGGTGACATGACAAAGGGGAATCAGGATTACAGATGGAATTAAGTTGCTGGTCAGCTGACCTTAAGGCAGAGAGATTAGCCCAGATTCTCCAGCTGGGCTCAATGTAATCACATGGGTCCCTAAAAGTAGGAGAGGGAGGTAGAGGGAGATGTAACTGTGGAAGACAGAGAACTTAATCTTCCATTGCTGCCTTTGAAGATGCAGAATAGGAACCATGAGCCATAGAATGAGAGAGCAGCCTCTAGACGCCAGAGAAGGCCAGGAAACAGACTCTTCCCCAAAGCCTCCAGAAGGAAAGCAGCCCTACAGACACCTTGATGTTAGCCTGGTGAGATTTCCCTCGGATTTCTGACCTACAGAGCTGTACAACAATAAGTACACGTTGTTTAAGTCACACAACTGGAGGTAATTTGTTACAGCAGCAATAGAAAACTAATATGCTGGCAACTAAAACCATGTCCACAGGTAGAAAAATCATAGAGCTGGAACACAGGCTTCTTTTACTCAAAATTAGTAGCCTGGGATATAAACAATTTTTGTTACCACATTTCATCAATTTTGTGATGCACATTTGTTTTGGTTTCCAAATTTTAACACTTCTCAAATTGGGACGTATCTCACAATTGAAGAATACAGTTAACAGAGTGTTTTTTTTCTCCCCAAACCCTTCTAACAAAATTGAAAGCTGTTATTTAAAAAACTGTACATTTTACAATCTCTGACACCTTAAAATCATATAAAAAAGCAGTTGTTTTCGAGATGTGAGCAGGGGGGGTGGGGATTCAATTCCACGAACATTGATTGAGTATCTTGTCAGTGCAAAAACATGGTGCAAGGCTTTGAGGTGGGCTGGACAGGGAAAGAGAGCTGCTCCCCTCTCCAAGATTTTCACTGATAAATAGAACAATGACCTGCGCATGATAAATCATACTAAAACACAGACTGATGTTCTGATTAAAGCTCCAAATACATAACGCTACAAAGTCAGGCCCGTGCCTGGCACATTCGCCTCCAAGTTCCCTATATCTAGCCCAGGGCCTGGCACAGAGAAGGCACTCTTTGGACTGACTGTTTTTTACATGCTTTATCTCGTTTTTCTACCAGATGGATTATATTGTGTTGCTATCTTAGAGCTGAGGAAACTGAAGCTTACAGAGAATACTTAATTTGCCCAAAGTCACACAGCTAACTAACAGCTTAGGCTAGGATTTCTCAGTCTTGGCACTACTGATACTTTGGGCTGAAAGTAGGATGTTATGTACGTTGTACGATGTTTAATTTAGCAGCACCCCTGGCCTCTTGCCATTGGATGCCAGTAGCACAGTCCCTTCCACTTGTGACCACCAAAACTGTCTCCAGGCATTGATGAATGTCCCCTGGGGGGTGAGAGGCAAAAAATTCTCCCCAAGTGAGAACCATTGTTTTAGAGAAAGGGGCGTCAACATTAAATTATGTGTGGACTTGAAATATGTCCACAAAATCTTTGATACTCTCCTTTTAAAGAGCTGAATCTTTAATTCCTATTTTCCTGAGTATGAGGAGAACTTAGTGACTTGCTTCTAGTAAACAGAATATGATAGACATAATCCAGACACACAAGATTAGGTTATTGAAGGCATTTTGGACTCCTCTTTGTTTTCTCTCTTGAACCGCATGACCTAGGGGAAGTCATGAAAACCAAAAGCACCCTATGGAGAGGTCTACACGATGAGGACTGAGGCTTCCTGCCTCCAGTGAGTAAGGAGCTAAGGCATCTTAGTCAGCTGCAATGGAGTACACCATCTTAGAATCAGCAACTCCAGCCCCAGGCAAGCCTTCAGGTGACTGAAGCCCCAGGTGACATTTTTTTTTTTTTAAGATTTTATTTATTTATTTGACAGAGAGAGCAAGCACAAGCAGGGAGATGGATAGAGGGAGACGGAGAAGCAGACCCTCTGATGAGTAGGGAACCCAACACAGGGGTTGATCCCAGGACCCCAGCACCATGATCTTAGCCAAAGGCAGACATTTCACCAACTGAGCCACCCACCCCAACCAGCTGACATCTTAACTACAATTTCAGGAAAGACCCTGAGCCTGACCCACCCAGCTAGGGCACTCCTGGATTCCTGACCCTTGGAAACCTACTGAGATAATAAATGTTTATCTTTGAAGCTGTTAAGGCTCTGGAGTATTTGATACACAGCAATAGATAACTAATAGAAAGTGAATCACATATTGAGGGAAGGAGTAAGCCATCTAGAATGGCTGGCATTGGAGATGCATGGCAGACAGGAGGCAAAGAATACAAAGAAGGGAGACTGGAAAGGCAGAGAAAAGATACAGGGCAAAAGATCTTGAAATGCACACTCAGAAATTTGACCTTCATTCTGATGGGACTTGGGTCATCATGTGGTAAGCAAGACTTGTGCGATTTTTACTTCTAGTAACACAAATATGGAACTCTTCTGTTCAAGTCTCCCAGTGGTTTCTCATTGCTTTAAGCATGAAGGACAAACTCCAAGTAAAGCAGAGAGGGCTTTCTGATTTTCTTCTCTTCCTTCCAGACCTTTCTTTTTCCCAGCCTAATCTTTTGCCACTCTGTTCTGGGACTGTCCCCATCCCAATGCACATACATATACTCCAAACACTCCTTCTATCTCAAACATTTTGACTTCTTATATATACTGTATCCCCTTAGTCTTTTATAGGCTTGCCCTTGTGCTGTGCACCTTTTCTCATTTCTGCCATTTGGACTACACGAACTAACCATTCCTTTTTTGGAAGCCTTTCTTTTCCTTCCCAGTCTGGGGAGATGTTGTCCCATATAGTCTCATCCTCTCACATGTTAGTCTGGGCAGATCTTTCTGCATTCATGAGCTTGTTCTGGTTTAAATGGATTCTTATTTGTCCATTTCAGCAACTCTTTCCTCGCCTGGACTTGAGTTCCACCAGAGTTCATTGGCTGCTCCTTTTTTTTTTTTTTTTAAATCTCCCAAGATAGTAGGTTGTCTAATAAATGTTTGTTGAACAAATGAATGGATACATGATTGAGCTGCTGCTGACTCCTATGTCTGCAGAAGTCCAGATTTCTCTGTAGTTTGGTAGCTGGGTGATTTGTCTTAGAAGGTTTCTGAAGAAAAATAAGTCCAGCATTAAAGAGTCTTATCTTGCCCCATGGATGTATGTACCTTGTATTTGAGCTGGACATAAACACGGATATAGCAATAGCAGGTCTCATTCTCCTCCACAAATCACTGGACCAGTTCCCCTTAGAGCAGACTGAGAGGCATTACCCTCACTTTGAAACATGACCTAATTTCACTGACTCATGGGCAGAAACCCTGAGATGTTGGTCCCTTTTCACCAATATTCCCAATCTTTTCTTATATGACAGGGAAAAAAGTATCCATAACTCTGATCATTTTCAAACTAGTTTGTTCTTGTTAACTGTTTAGAGCCCATTAAGTGTATGGAGACTGTTTGTTTTGGGGAATGAGTTTGGCTTAAGCATACAAGCTGGGGCAGAACTGAGAATCTGAAGTGCCTCAGATAGATCAGTACAAAATGGTGAGCCAGAAATTTGAGAATTATGTAGGACACAGGTCAGCAAACTATAGTCCACAGGCCAAATCCAGCTCTATTTTTTATGGCCCTTGAGCTATGAATGGTTTTTTACAGTTTTTAATGGTTATATTTTAAGTGCTTATGTAAGTGTCTATGTAATACCTTTGATTTTGCCTCTCGGCTTGCAAAGCCCAAAATATTTACCATATATGGCCATTTAAGAAAACCTTTGCTGATCCAACATGTATAACAAGAGACAAAGAATTCCTCAGAGATGGAATCTGGTGAATAGATATGTCTATAATGGATTTTTAAGTTGCCTACCATGGGATGTACCATGTAACACCCCTCTTCTGTTTCCCTTAGGGAATCTGTTCACCTCTAGATTGGCCTTTAAGACTTGTGAATCAAAGGCTCTTTAGTGGGGGACACAAAGGGGACTCAATATATCTGTCTGAAAACAAGGATATGGCATGCAGAAGCAGAGGCTGGTGTCCCAGAGAGAAGCCATCATCTGGTCACTTATGGCCTCTCTCTTATTGTCCTTAGGGTCTCAGGTCAGGTGTGAGAAGAATGACACAAATCCATCCCCCTTCTTTTCCTCCTACTGCCTAAAAGAGCTCCAGCCTGCTGGGTCTAACAGGCGCTGTCCTCTGAGAGGGCACATCCCGCCTTCACTTAATCACAGGGTCCCCTCCTCTCCCAGCAGCCCATCAGCCGGAGTGCACAGCCACTTCTCAAAGAGAGCCCTCTTACCCATCAGGGGATGATAATGCCTGGCAATCATTTTGGCTTTTCCAGACTTAATGGTCTTTCTCCTCAGGTCCTTCCTGCCCCATTGGGAAGCGTAAGGATGCTATTTTAAGACATCCGTTCATACCAAAATACCACTCTGAGACACTCATGTCCTTCCTTCCAATAATCTCTTTTGTTTAAAGCATAAAGAACTTATCAGGCGGGGCAAGTTGTGGCTTCCTATGGGAAGCAAGCCAAAGGGCAGTGTGGAGGTTCTTACAGTATTTCTGCTGCCCCAGGGCATCAGAGCTTTCCAACTCGTAATGCTAAGGGCGGTGGAGTTTCTTTGTCTTATTCAGTTTCTTATTCTCATCTTCATAGATGAGGAACTATGGGGAGAGGTCACCAGAGACTCAGGCTTCATGTGATGAGCACCAGGGTGAAAAGGACAGGCTGATAATGGCCAAGTGGGCACTCAGCCTGGCCACAGTGAAAAAGCTGGAGAACAGAAAGAGAAAGAGAGAAGAAAAGGCAATGGAAATAGTTTTTCCTACTATGGCAAAAATAATTGGGACTTCATCTGAAGGTAGCATGCAGGGTGGGTATCTATTGCCATTATACAAATGAATAGATATTTGACAGAATGAATTATTTCCCACATAGCTCCCCCTAAAGTTTTAGGTCTTACTTTCATCACTATATTCTGCCCTTTTAATGATAGCTAATATTTCTTGAATGCAAACTGTGCATTAGGTACAATGCTAATCCATTTATTTATTTTTAAAAGACTTATTTATTTGAAAGAGAAAGCGCACGTGCATTTGCATGCATGTGTGTGTAAGTTGAGGGAGGAACAGAGGAGAGAAAGAGAGAAGCAGACTCTCTACTGAGCACAGAGGCCAACATGGGGCCAATCCCAGGACCCTGAGATCATGATCTGAGCCAAAATCAAGAGTCAGATACTTAACCTACTGAGCCACCCACGCCTCCCAGTGCTCATTAATTTATAAGATTCAGCTCATTAACTGCAGACCACAATTCTAAAGTGTAGGAATTACTGTTACTCTGTATTTACAGAAGAGGAAACTAAAGCTCAGAGAGGTTAAGCCACTTGCCCACCATCACACAGCTTGTGAGTGGCAGAGGTGGGACACACAGCCAGACCTGACCCCAGAACCTGAGCTCATAACCTCTCCTTGAGATTAGCTCTCCCAAGGACCTTGCTTCCAGGATCTTGTCTCCCATGCCAGCTGGGCACCAGCATATGTTTTGGAGAAACCAACTCCCATAGACAGCTGTCTAGATGGTGTTGATGTTATAAATGGTATTATAAAAAATAAGGATAAGGCTTATAAATCAGGCAAAGGGAAGTTATGATTCTTGTGGACACTCTAATCTATCTTCCTATAATTGCCTGTATATGAAATGCCTGCATGAGGTTATCGGAGTATTCCCCGAATCGTCTGCGAAGGAAAGATTGCAATTTTAGCAACCCTTGTTACACAAACCAAAGCAATCTGTTCTACTTTGACACTCTGACACCCCTGGCTGGCAAAAGGGATGGAGGTAGGGACAGACAGGAATTTGTGCACATTCGTGTTCTACACGGGAAGTGTGAGGGGTTAACCATGAAGCATTCTCTATGCAGATGACACCCTGGCCTCTAACCAGGCTCACGAAGCAATCTTTGGGATACTTGCAGAGAAAACCACAGCTTCACTTCTTTAAACTATCTTTAACCTTTAGTTCTAGAAACCCTAATTAAAAATCAATTCTGTTTTTTTTTTTTTATAGTAAATCTGACAGTAATTCTACCTCTAATGGCAGTGGCAAGATAAATAGTATGTCAGGTAAACTCAGCAGGAGAATGACATTTTCATTAGCAATTTACCAGTTGTGAAATTTCTACCATGATAAGGCATTCCTGAACAATACAGGGTAACTATCCCCTTAGGATGACCCATTCTACTAATTAATGGGGGGACCCTAGTGGGATTAAAGTCTGCTACCCAAATAATTTTAGTGCTCACAGCAGAGTTATTTTGTATGCACCTTGCACTGAGAAAATAAGTCAGGACCCAAAACAATAAACAAGCTGACATAACAAGATGATTGCAGCCTATTGCAGTCCAGAAAAATCTAATCTGGTCTCCTAACAGCATCACAATCTTTATTGTGACTGTATGGGTCCCAATTCATCAGCCCATTTCGGCAACCTATCCCCGCCAGTAATCATTCACTTTCAGGGTAGCCTCTGAACAGGTATCGACTTTGGAGACTAGCAATTCATCCCCAGTTCTGCAGCCCTCCCTTCAGATTCTTTGGCAGTCTCTGAAGCAGGTTGGGGGAGAGAAAAATTTGGCCCATATATGCTGGACCTCCAGAGAGACTGGAGGAAGGAGGGCAAGCAAAATTCTCTAGCTCAGTGCAAAGAGAGGCTACAACACAGGCATCACATCTTATCCCTCTTCCAATCCCAACAACATTCCCAGGTGGAATAGTGGAATATCAGGACTAGAAAGTATAGAGAGAAGATGCTTACATATCCTGAGGGCTGACTCTATGCCTACTCTGGAGCCTTCAGGCTTTCGAGAACTATTATGGGAGATTCTTGGGGAAATCTGCTATAAGTGGCTCTATCACTGCCCCAGAATATTTCCCCCCTTTTCAAGAAAACAGATGGGACTATGAGACTGGGAAATGTTCTTAAGTAGAGATATGACAGGGTCTCTGCACCCATGCTGCATGGGGGCCTGCATATCTCTACGACAGATGAGTGATGCAGGTATAGACCTGGTCAAAGCATCATGTTCAGGGATCCAGCTTGGTTCTTTTGCTTGTTGTGCTCATCTCCATAGATGGAGAAGGAACTTTGGGTCTTAGATATGGCAAAAAGGAAGCTGGAGTTTATCCTGGACTCATAATAAAAAATGTCAGAATATAGCCCTCCCCTTTGCTGGAATGGTCACTGGATATTCCAAGCAGTAGGTTCTGGTGTTGAAGCTGGTGTCACTGTATGACTTTCATCTGTACTTATTACAGAGTCATTTATAGATCTGGCATGTTAATCACTTTGCATGTTGTATCCCCCACCCAACCTCTATCTTTCAGTGTGCCTCCACAGAGCCTGTTGAGTAGATAATGAGCTTATGGTTATGCTCCCTGTCCACTGGCTGGGCCAAGGATAGACATGAAATCTAAGTCTATATTGACTTTAGAGATTGAGAATGTGGCTCAGGGACCCTGTGCAGTTGCTAATCGGCACTGGAAGAGCCACACAGTTCTGAGGCATGCTTTGTTCAGAAAGGCATAGCTGAAACACAGAGAAAGAAGATGGGGCAGATGAGCCCTCAGAATGACATATGCACCAGGTTTCTTGGATTCCCAGTTCCAGGTCCCTAGGAGACATGGCTGAAATCCCTGTCCTTGGATTCTGCATGATGTCCCATTGTTCTAGTCAGGGTCTTTTAGTGGGAAGTGCCAGATACACAACTCAAGCTTGCTTAAGCACCGCAGGGGTGTACTGGCTTACATAACTGGAAAGTCCAGGGACAGATGACTGCAGGTGCTCAATGTCAACAGGACTCTCCTTCATCTCCTGTTTCTGCTTTCCTCTGAGTTGGCTTCCTTCTCAAATGGGCTCACCAAATGCTCCCAGAAGTTCTGGCTTTGTAACCACAGTGGAGAAAGTACCCCACATTCCCAGTAGGTTTAGAAAAATTGAGGGGGGCTGATGCTCATAGGATAGTTTAGGTCACAGCCATCAAGGATTTGGGCCACTGGGTGGAACACGCTGACTAGTCAGTCCACCCTAAGAAGTGACTGTGAAGTGGGATCAGCGCCATCCAAACCATGAGGACAAAGGGACAGAAAGCAAGGGGATGCTACCCAAAGGAACATGTGGGTGTTGTTCCCAGAACATGGGTGCTGGGCTGGCAATAAGATGGAACATCTGCTTTACCCTAGCATCCCTTCCAAGAAACTCTTGTTTTAAGTTAGTCTGAGAGGATTCTGTTTCTTGTCACCAAATAGTCCTTGACTAAACATCTAGAAAAATATGTGGGAAATAAAGATGAGTAAGATAGATTTCAGCTGTCAAAGACTTTACCTTTTTGTAAGGAAGATAAACCCAATGTATATAAATTGTACATCACAGGGAAAAGCTTGTTCCAAAGGTACAAGGAACCCCAGGATTTCAAAGGCAGTGATACTGGCTAAGGTAAGCAGGAAGTTTCCTCTGGTTTTCATTTGGCTTGGGATATAAGGAAAGAGTGGTTATGGTTTGAAATAGATAGGGGGAGTATTTCCAGTTAAAGAAAATGGTATCATCAAAGACCTAGAGGCTGAAAAGTACAAGAATAAATAGAGATAAACTAGCTCACCCCAAAATATCTCCTGCATCTCTCTCTCCCACCACGGTCCCAGTGTCATGCCTTGCTTAGACTTCTGGAACATCCACTTTTGTTCCATTCCAACCATTTTTCACTTGCCACCTAGAATGACCTTTTCCAAATGTATATCTGGTGACAATATTGCCCTCCTTGCCTTTTCATGTTTCTCTTTGCTCTGATAAGCTAGATTAAAATTCTTACCCACTTTCCTTCCTTTGCCCTCCAGCCCATTGGATGTTCTCTAAGTTATATGAATTTTCCAGAGCCTCAGATATGTTGGAGAGGCCATCTGAAAAGCAGCCCCCCACCTCCGCCCACACCATCCCAACCCTTTCATGTGTTGATTAATTTATACCCTTCTTTTGGAAGTGTCTACCTAAGGAAAGACACTCTCACCAGGCTAGTTCAGACCTCCCCATGATGCTTACTCACTGTTACCTCATATTTAGCTTTATTTACCTTATTACAGTTAGAAAATAAAACTTTATTTATATGATTATTTCATTAATGATTCTTCCTTCAAGAACAAGTTTTCTTAGACCTGGCTCTAACGACCTGTTGGCCCAGATAATTCTTTGTTGTGTGGGGGAGCCAAGGCTGTCCTGTGCATTGAGGGGTACCTAGCAGCATCCCTGACCTCTACCCACTAGATTCCAGGAACACCCCCTCCCTGAGTTGTAGCAAGGACTGCCCAAAGGTCTCCTGTGTCGGTGGGTGGGGATCAAAGTTGTCCGCATTAAAAACCAACACTCTATAGTCTACTGTACTGTATACTCCATGAGGAAAGAAACCAATGTGGTGTCTGGTAAATGTGGATACATGGTTCTCAATTTCAACTGAACTTCAGAATCACTTCGGGAACTTTAAAAAATCATGATGCGTGATCTAACCCCATACTAAGTAAACAGGACTCTCTGAAGGGATGCAGTAGAGGGACTGAGGTCCAAGCATCCATAAAAGGTTAAATCTCTTCTGCAGCTGGGGTTAATAATCACAGAAATAGGTGTCCATTGCTGAAAAATTTGCTGGATCAATGTAAGGGAGGAATGGAGTTAGTGAGAGGGTAAGAGAAGGCAAGGAGGGGGATGGAAGGGAAGAAGGACAAAGAGGAGAAGCAAAGAAGGAAATAAGAAGGAAAAAAAGAAAAAACCAAAGTCTCTTGCTGAACTGGGACTTATAAGAGAAATTGGGCTATTAAGGCTGGAAACCAAAGTTGGGACCATATTTGAAGAGCTATGAATATTATTTTGTGGTATTTGGGGGTAGGCAACAGGAAGTCAATGAACATTGCAGAGCAAGGATGTTCAAATTCAGTGTTTTAAGAAGTTAAATAGGTCATCCAACACAGAAAGAATTGGAATGAAGAGATCCAGGAACGAAATGAATTCTTTGAAAATATCTGAGATGATGAGAAATAGAAAGGAGACAACAGGGGAACCTTGGTAGCTTAGGGTTGAGTGTCTGCCTTTTGCTCAGATTGTGATCCTGGGGTCCTGGGACCTGGGATTGTGTCCAAGTCTGGCATTGGGCTCTCTGCAGGCAGCCTGCTTCTCCCTCTGCCTATGTCTCTGTTTCTTTCTGTGTGTCTCTCATCAATCAATAAATAAAATCTTCTAAAAAAAGAAAGGAGACCACAGAAACCAATAATTCTCTATGGGAAGAGTAGCCAGGTGATTATAGGTCATAAATACAGGGCTGCCTTGGGGAATACAAGTACCATGTGCCCATCAGTTTGCAATTTAGTAAGGAAGACAAACATGGAAAACCAGTGATGGACATGGTATTACAAAAGATAAAGCCCAGAGTGTAAGGTGGGTGCCTAACCTGGTCTCAAGGATGAGACAGCACTTCTCAGAGGTAAAGGTAAAGACCTTCCTGCTAGGACTTTCAGGGTGGGGGCGGAAGAGGGAGAAGGAAGGGAACCAGGAAAATATGATTGGGTTCAGGTATGGCAAGAGCAAAGCAGCACAGTGGGTAGCTGAGACAAGAAAAGTCCTAGATGATCATGGAAGTCCTTGTAGCTCCACTCAGGATTTTAGACTTTATTCCGGGACTGAGAAACATTTTAAACAAAATAGCAATATCATGCAGATGGGTGGGGTTTTTAGATTTCATTTTTGCTATGGGGTGCAAAGTAGAAATGCAGATAAAGAACAAAGTCAGAAAAATATTTCTAAGGCTTTGAACCCATGTGAGTGGGAAGAAGAATGGTCATATTAGCAGCAATGGGGAGAAGAAGCCAGTGACCAGAACTATGTGATGAGAGGTATCTGAACATCTTCTTCCATTATTTTATAGAACCTTTAGGTTCTATAAAAGACCCCATGTTGGGAAGGGGGAAGAAGAGCCTTCCATTGTTATAGGTCCTGCAGACTGTGCCTAGACCACATTTTGCCTGTAAGTCTTCAAATTTCAGTAAGAAGAGCCTGGTTTGAATGAACCAAGACTCCTTTTAACTCTGGGCAGTGAAGAATCTCTCCCAGGCCGTTTCTCTGAAGAATCCCTGTAGAATCCTATATCCCTGAAAACTCTTGACAAAGAAAGAACATGAGCAGACCAACCCAATTTCCAACCCCTGCCTTACAGCTGATCAGCTAGACAATCTCCTTAATTAATCTGAGCCTCATTTTCCTCATCTACAAATTAGAAAGGCCAATACTTCCCTGTACGTTAAGAACCAAATGATATAAAACATTTGGACAGTACCTAGAAAAAGGCTGATTTTCCTTCCTCTCTGAAAAGAGTCATCCAGACTATGCAGATTAATCACCAGTTTAAGCTACTCACTGCCATGGACTATTATACCATGAACAGCCATTTCTGCAATGTAGCATTAATTCAAAACAGTACAGGCATCAATGTGATACATCACACATCAATAAGAGAAAGGATAAAAACCTGATGATCATTTCAATAGATACAGAAAAAGTATTTGACAAAGTACAGCATCCACTCATGATAAAAAATCCTCAACAAAGTAGATTTAGAGAGAACATACCTCCCTGTAATAAAGGACTTCTATGAAAACCCACAGTTAACATCATACACAACAGGGAAAAAGTGAGAGGTTTTCTTCTAAAGTCACGGACAAGACAAGGATGTCCACTCTTAACCACTTTTATTCAACATAGCACTGGAACTCCTAGCCACAGCAATCAGACAAGAGAAATAAAAGGGATCCAAATCACTAGGGAACCAGCAAAACTTTCTTTATTTGCAGATCACATGATACTGTATATAGAAAACCCTAAAGACTCTACCAAAAAACTATTAGAACTGATGAATTCAGTGAGGTCACAGGATACAAACTCAATATACAGAAATCCAATGCATTTCTATACACTAATAATGAAGCAGCAGAAAGGGAAATTAAGAAAAAATCCCATTTACCACTGCACCAAGAACAATAATATAACTAGGAGTAAACTTAACCAAAGAGGTGAGAGCCTGTACTCCGAAAACTGTAAAGCACTGAAGAAAGAAATTGAAGAACTGAAATTGACACAAAGAAATGGAAAGACATTCCATGCTTATGGACTGGAAGAACAAGTATTGTTAAAATGTCTATACTCCCCAAAGCAATCTACAGGTTTAATGCAATCCCAATAGAAATACCAGCAGCATTTTTCACAGAATTATAACAAACAATCCTAAAATCTGTATGGAACCACAAAAGATCCTGAATAGCCAAAGTAATCTTGAAAAAGAAAAACAAAACTAGAGGTACTGCAATTCAAGACTTCAAAATTATATTAAAAAGCTGGAGTAATCAAAACAGTATGGAATACTGACACACAAAAAATAGGCACATAGACCAAATTAAAAGAATAGAAAATCCAGAAATAAATGTACGATTATATATATGGTCAGTTAATCTTTGACAAAGCAGGAAAAAATGTCCAATGGGGAAAAAGAATCTCTTCAAGAAATGGTGTTGGGAAAACTGGACAGCCACATGCAAAAGAATGAAACTGGACCACTTTCTTACACCATACACAAAAATAAACTCAAAATGGATTAAGGACCTAAATGTGAGACCTGAAACCATAAAATTCCCAGAAGAAAGCATAGGCGGTAATTTCTCTGACATCGGTGGTAGCAACATCTTTCTAGATATGTCTCCTGAGGCAAAGGAAACAAAAGTTAAAATAAACTGCTGGGACTATATCAAAATTAAAACGCTTCTGCACAGTGAAGGAAATAACCAACAAAACTAAAAAGATAACCTACTGAATGGGAGATATTTGCAAATGATATATCTGATAAAGGGTTAGTATCCAAAAACATATAAAGAACATATAAAACTCAACACCTGAAAAACAAATAATCCAATTAAAAATGGGCAGAAGACATGAACAGACATTTCTCTAAAAAAGACATATAGATGGCCAATGGACGCATGAAAAGATGCTCATCATTCTTTATCATCAGGGAAATGCAAATCAAAACTCTAATGAGAGATCACCTCATACCTGTCAGAATGGCTAAAATAAAAATTAAAAAAAACACCAAGTGTTGGTGAGGATGTGGAGAAAAAGGAACTCTCATGCACTGTTGGTGGGAATACAAACTGGTGCAGCTGCCCTGGAAGATAGAATGGAAGTTCTTAAAAAATTAAAAATAGAACTACCCTATGATCCAGGAATTGGACTGCTGGGTATTTACCCAAAGAATAGGAAAATACTAATTCAAAGGGATACCAGTACCCCTATTTTTATAGCAGCATTATCTACAATAGCCAAGATATGGAAGCAGCCCAAGTGTTGATCGATAGATGAATGGACATAGAAGGTGTGGTATATATACACAACGGAATATTACTCAGCCATAAAAATGAACTCTTTCCATTTGCAACAAGATGGATGGATCCAGAGAGTATTATGCTAAGTGAAAGAAGTCAAAGAAAGACAAATACCATATGATTTCACTTATATGTGGAATTTAAGAAACAAAACAAATGAACCAAGAAAAAAGAGAATATAAAAACAGATAACAAAAAGATGGTCATCAGTGGGGAGGTGGGTGGCAGGATGGATAAAATAGGTGAAGAGGATTAAGAGTCCGCTTAATTTGATGAACACTGAGTAAGGTATGGAGCTGCTGAATCACTATATTGTATCCCTGAAACTAATATATCACTGTATGTTAACTACACTGGAATGAAAATGTAAAAAAATAGTACAGGCAAGAAAGGCATATTTGAAAGACTCTTCTTCATGCTTAGGAACTATGGATAAATGTTCATAGGGTGAAGAAAAAAATTCAGGACTCCAGGCAATAGAAATATTTGAATAACGGCAGGGCCAGAACATTTGTAGCAAGTCAATAGACCACTATTCTCTCCCCAGTAAATTCTCTATCTTAAGCTTCTATAATATTGGCATCTTTGTTATGAAGCAACTTCTGATCTATTACTCTTATGAAGGCATACTGAATGCACTTGAAGGAGAATGTTGCTTTATTACAAACCAAGGGCCTTGTGTTTATGATTTACAGTATGGTGGCGTGTGCCTGCCTGATATCATCCACAGAAGTGACAAATCATGAAAAGGAAATGAACTTATCTTGATGCTTGGCCTGTGTGTTTAGCCAGCACTCTTCAAATTGCAAGTGGCAGACTCACAACTCAAAACAGCTTAAGGAAAAATGGAATCATAAGGGTGCTGAAGAATTTCTTGAAAGAATGGAACAATCAAGCCAAGGAAAAGGCAGGAGTTTGGGTGGGCCTCAGGAACTGTTACATCAAGGATTCAGGATATTGTGATTCTTTTCCCAATTCCTTATAACATTTGTCTACTTATTCCCTTATTCTTCTCCCTCACTACTACCGGGTTTTGGCTACCTAGCAAACCAAAAAATCATGGCCTCTGATAACTCCTGAGTTTGCTACTTAGGATGTCAGTCCTCCAAGGGATACCCAACTCATTCCTTCCATGCCTATCCAAACGTCCTCCTGAATGAACTCAATGTCTTACTTAGCTTGGGTTAGGCGCCCATTCTTGGGTCAGTCAGCTGATTCCAATACAGAGCAGTGTACTATGATTGGCCCATTCTGGATCACATGCCTACATGTGGACCAATTAACAGTGGCTGGAGATGCAGAGTGGTTTGGAACATGGTCCCTCAAAAGAACACCAAAAAGAATTTGTAGGTAGGAGATGAGTTTGTAGAAAAAGAGCAAGGCTGGACAGGCAAAACAATGGGTGAACTCTACACTTTTCTCCTGGGACTAAACACAGGGAGGGCACTCTTGCCTCCAGTTCTAATCATTTATGTATTCATCTCTTCATCATTTATGCATTTAAATAGAATAATTTGTATAAACACAGAACCTTTATTAGAGCACTATCTGTCAGGTCAGGGCCATTCTCTGGGTTTTACGAGGAGCAAAGTGCCCCCCTCATGCTATGGAGACATTTCTGAAACACAGAGACTTTCATTCATACTCTTCAATGCCTCTGCTAGAAAGGCACTCAGCCCCATTCAGCAGTGTGCGGGAGCTTGTAGACCACTTCATGCCAATGATTCCTCCTGTTGAGAAATCTATTCTCTTTGAAACATCCCACAATGGACAAATATCACACAGATCTTCCCAGTCTCTCAATGGTCACTCAATCACCCCCCCCACCTCCCACCCCCTCACACACATATACACACATACCAGGATGCCCTACTAGACACTGAGAAATCATTTGATGTTCTTTTAGGGAAAAAAACATTTTTCTAGCCATGCTTACTATTGTATTGACTTGCCTCCCACAAGGAGACCTATAGTGTAAAGAAACCTGAACTCGACTCTGGTACAAATTCAGTGTATTTCCTCAAATAAGAGTTACCTCCTCTTTGTCCTTGAGTTTTCTTATCTGAAAAGTGAAGAGCTTAAATATAAGATAAATCTTTGCAACCAGTTCTGGGAGAGAAAAACCAGGTCCTAAATCTTAAAAACGTAGATATCATGAAGGAATCTTTCCCTAACATTCTAGGTTGTACTAGGGGGCCAAATTATTCTCTCTTTTTTCCCCATCATAGTTCTGTGTTATAATCATCTTTTACTTATCTGTGTTTCCTGCTACCCTGTAACTTCCAAAAGAGACTAGCCCTTGGTCATTATATTCCAAATGCTCAGCACAGAACTTGGCATAAGAGACACTCCATAACAGTCTGTTATATAAATGGATAAATGGATGGATGGGTGAAAGACACGTTGTGTTGGTCACCCTCACTTGTCCGTAGATATCATAGCCTGGTCTGAGCAAAACGGTGACTATATTGACTTTTGCATCAGGAGCCTGCAGATAGAGAACTCGTATGTCAGGTCACACAAAGGACAACCAAAATCACATCTCCTTCAACATCCTCCTAAGCTGGATTCACGGACATCCTGGTCTAACAAGTGTAGCAGAGACTGAAGGATAGGACACTCAACCCAGTTTTAATTAGAATAATTAGGCACGCTCAGATACTTTTAAAATACAAATCTCAGTAAAAGTTACCATTGCTGAGCCCTTACTTTGTGTCAGGCACTGTCTAAGAGCTCTGAAAACATTACCTAAACCAATGGTTCTCAATCAGGGTGACTTTGCTCCCTGGGATATCTGGCAATGTCTGGACACAATTTTGACTGTCATTGTAGAAGGGGTTTGCTACTGGATCTGGTGAGTAGAGGCCAAGTGTTTGACTACACACCCCCTAATACAGAGGACAGGCCCCCACAACAAAGAATGGTCTAGACCCAAAGGTCAATAGTGCCAAAGTTGAGAAATTCTGATCTAATCAGTAATCCCTTCGACAACCTTATTATTATTATTTAAAAATTATAATTATGATTTTCCTGATTTTACAGAAGAGGAAACTGAGGGGTATGTAATACTATCTGCATTTTTGTGCCGGAAGCAAAGCTGTGATTTGAACTTCTACCTTTTGGATCTAAACCCTGTTTTTATCATCTATCCTATAACTCGTGGCAAGTCTTCTTGGCAAGGCTGAACTATGGAGGGAATTTTACACTAACAATCCTGAACCTGCTTAATATGCTGGGACTTGGAAATTTTCCTGCAGCTGCAACATCAGATTTTTACCCATTTTCACATGAGAAACTAAAGATGTTACTTTGGCCAGAGCTGGGAGTATCTTTAAATTGAATCCAGTTCCTCCTATTGAAACATAATAACTTTTATAGTAATCTAGTCTCTTCATTACCAGGGCTACATCCAGTTGTTGAAATCTCTTTTGAGTTGGTAGTTAAAAGGCCCAGCCATACATTTGTAACGTTATTGTTGCTGGCTAAAATGCTTAGCAACAACACAAACATCACTCAGAATCAAATTATCAGATGTACCGACAAGATGCTTCTCGATTTAATAGTGTGGTAAATGATGGCTGGGAGATGTTCTTTGAAGCTGTGGAGGCAAATGTGAAAGCTAATTCAATTCTCAAATGAATAAAAGTGAGAAACTGTTCTTATAAACCTGATATTACCAGAGATAGCGCCAAAGCATGCTGCTGTCTTGTATGGGGGAGGAGAGAAGAGCAGAATTTATTTTATTTCTGATAATAAAGAGCTGGGCTCTGTGGCCACACAGGTTTGACCTTGGTTCCTGGGAAGGGGGGTGGCTGGTGGAGAACTTTAGTAGGAGTGCGGGTTCATTTCCGACTCAGCCAAGAGGCTGCTTACTTTACCATCAGTTCCCTTGGAGCTGCCAGAGAGAGGAAGAAGCCTCTGAGGTAGCATCCAGGGCTTCAGGGAAATTAGATCTCTGTTTATTAGACTTTGAGAGTGCAGTACAGCATTGCCTGAGAGAAAAGTGGATCTCCTAGGCCAGTGGCTTTCCAATTATCAGTAAGACCCTAGGTTTTCACAAAAGTATTTCAGGGGTAAGAGAAAGGTGGATCTGGAAGTGATTCATGGTCTGAAATGTGCTTTAATTTGTCATACAAATTCAATTAATCTAGAGCATACATTTGGCTTAAGGGTAAGATATTATTTAGGAAGAAAAGATTTTTGCTGCTAAAAGTCATGAACCCCACTTGTCTACTCACTTAGATGAGGAACAGTAGACCCTAAAGCCACACAGCCAGTCAAAGGCTACACTCCAACACCAATTCTCTGACATCAACTGGGTGTCTAACCATTCAAATCAATTCTGACACTACCTGGAATTAGCATCAAACTCTACTTGTTAGGGTGTGCAGTCCCACAAGAAGGCCTTCACTTCAGACGCCAGCCACAAATAAGTACCAGGGGCCACCCCATATTTCTTCCTGACCACCTTGGCTATATATTCAGCAGTTCCCATGATCCCCCTTTAGGTCTGACAATTAGCTAGAAGGAGTCACACAACTCAGGAAGTGTTACACTTGTGATTATCATTTCGTTATAAAGGATACAAATAAAGAGCTAGACATAGAGATTTGTAAGGTGATAAGATTCAGAAGGGTCCTGTGTGCAGGAGCTTCTGTTCCTATAAAATCTGGGGCGCATCACCCTGTCTATACCTTAATATGCTCACCAGCCAAGAAGCTCTGAATCTCCTTGTCCAGAGTTTCTACCAAGGTCTCACTACCCAGACATGAGTGAATAAATCACTGGCCACTGGTTGAACTGTCTCCAGCTCTTCTCCCCCTAGTGGGTCTGGGCTAACCAGAGACCGAAACGTTTAAGCCTTTAATTACGTGATTGGAAACTACCTAAGTGTCCACCACAGGGTCCAGCATGAATCACCTCAACAGCATAAATTCTGGTGTGGTCAAAAGGGACTCCTTCTATGAATAAACAAAGACACCCCATCACTCAGGAAATTCCAAAGGTTTTGCCAGCTCCCATGCCAGAACCCAGGGACAAAGATCAGATTTCTCTTTTTTTAAATCGCACCTCAAGGGCTGAGGTTAACACCAAAGCCCCTGCTTTCTCTGTCACCCCAGGGACCTCCTTAGAGCTGGCTGGGGGTTTCCAGAGCAGGGAAATGGCAAAATGTAGAGTCTGAGCAGGGGAGATCTAACAATTGATTATTTTGTGGAGAAGTAAAATGAAACTCAGATGATAGGGACTCCAGCTACTTGGTGGTTAAGCTGGTCTGGAAGCTTGGTCTCTAACCCTGAACTCTCTGTGATTCTCTGGAGGGTTCCATGTTTATTTCCTAGGACTGTTATGACCAATTATCACAAATTTAGTAGCTTAAAACAATGCACATATGTAATCTTACCCATCTGAAGGCCAGAAGTCTAAAATGGGTCTGTAGCTCTGTGTTCCTTTTGGAGGGAGAATCTTTCCTTGACACTTCCAGCTTCCAAGAGATCAACCTACATCTTTTCATTCATGACCATCTTCCTCCATTTTGAAAGCCAACAGGGCAGCATCTTCTCTCTTTCTTTCTCTCTGCTTCCATCATTATAGTGCCTCCTGCTTCACTCATATAAAGACCCTGTGATTACATCAGCCACACCAGGGTCATCCAGGATGATCTACCCCTCTTGAGATCCTTAACTCGATCACATCTGCAAAATCCCATGTGCCTTGGAAAGGGATTTGGATGTGGACATCTTTGGGAGGACATTCCCCAGTCAACCACAGCCCTTTTTCCCTCAGAGCTGGTGTGAATCTGCCACCCTCAGCATGTGTTGGCTGTACTACACATTCCTGGTGATTGCTAAATCACCAGGAATGAGGGAGGGGACCATGTCTCCTTTCTCACATGAGGAGGGGACCATGTCTCCTTTCTCACAGCTTATTTCTCCGGAGGCCCCTTCCTAGTTTTGTTAAGGGATGAGGAATTGTCCTTTGATCACTTGGGGCTCTGTTTATTTGAGGGCAGAGAACTACTTGGAAGCTGATAGACTCCTGTGTGCGCCTCTGTTGGGTCTGACTGCTGTGTCTGCTGGGTCTGGGATGCATTCCCGGCCATCCTACACTGGGGGTGGGACTGGATGTCATTGTTTGGTTATTCTGTGCCCTCCAACACAGCCCTTATGAGGGAGGCCTGCAAAGCCAAGTCTTTGCAGTTTTCCAGTGAAATAAATTGGTGCTTCATTTATGACTTGGACAGTGTTTGGCCATTCTAAAGGGATGGTCGCAAACCCATCTGTCCTCTTTCATCACACTCTGATTTGCTGTGTGAAGTCAAGGAATTTGTTTCCTTCTATTTTTCTTGAGAAAAAGCTAGAATGGTTCTAATGAGGAATGTCTTCACTCCCACGTTTCTCTTTAGGTCAGTAGTTTTCAGCCTCTAGGGGGGTTTGCAGCCCTGGGGACATTTGCACCCTGACCCCCACCCAGGGGACATTCAGCACTGTTTGAAGGCATTGGGGGAAGGGGGTTGCTATTGGCATCATGTGGGTAGAGGCCAAGGACAGAGCTAAACATCCTATAGCACACAGGACCTCCCCCTCCCATAAGACAGAATTCTCTGGCTCAAATGTCACTAGTGCTGCAATTAAGAAACCTTGTCTTAGCCCCAAAGAAGAGAGAAAAATATCCCAGTAATTGTGCACACTTGTACTCTCTATCTCTTTCTCCAGATTTGCTTGGTCCTCTCCATGGGACAGGGAGTAATTCTATTTTTCAAATATGGGACCATTATTGAGGCACAAGAATAAGCAGGCCAGCTTGGTCTTTGTGTCTCCAAAGCTTCAAACACAAGAACCAGGTTACTTCCTTTGGTGTTGTCTGCCTCAGACACAGCAAGCCTTCCTCCTGCCTTAGTTACCGACCCCTGCAGTAAAAATAATAAGCAGGACACCGCTGCCGGGGACAGGAGGAGGGTGGGGACACTGCCTTTCATTGAGTCCTGAGGCCTGTTCTTAAAGCATCTGGGCGTGTGGATTCCCAATCTGGTCCGAATACTTAGCCAGGTGTGCACAGGCAAGAGATGTGTCCTTTTCAGGGTTGCGCTTTAGGGTGGGAGGCTTTTACCTAAGACAGTTTCTCTAATACAGTTTCACCGGGTGATGAGGATTTGCTGGTGATGGAGGTGGTTATGTATGGTTCCATACATAAAGTTCGTGGAACCAGTTTTTTGTGTAAGTCTCCCTTAGCCTAGCCAGGAAAGGGAAAGGACTGCATTTTGACTTTGAATCTTTTGCAATTGAGTGTCTTGGTGACTGGGTATGAGGTCTAGATAAACAAAGATTAGCACTCAGGGTTATCCCTTGGCTTTTATTCCTCAGGCCATAGGGAGAAGAAGACTCTGAGCAGAGCCAGGTAAAGCTCCCTTCCAAAACAGGCTTTTTTTTTTTTTTTTTCTTTCTTTCTTTTTTCTTCTTCTCAAGTTAAGACTGTAAACCACAGGGGCTTGGGCAAACCAGCAGATTCCAGTGAGCAAGGCATCTTTGGATTCTATCTCAGCTTGAAATGAGTAACTGCCATATGGGAAAGTCAGGTCCTTGGCTGGCAGGAAAAGATGGCCAAAAGGGATTTTTGTATCATACTGAAGCAGAAAAATCTGCCTTCTTGCTACGAGAAAAAAAAAAAAAGGTGACTGCTTCCTGTTTAACAGATAAGTTATGTTGTTACATAGTTATGGAGGATTTTAATTCTTTCTTTAAATGCAAAGGAAAACAATAATTTTTTGAAGTGGCTTCATTGATCAAAAAAATAACTACTGGCTGTTTATTCAAACCACAAAAGGCATAAGCCTTCTTTATCTTAACAAGAATATTATCTTGTTACAGTTAATAGTTATTGAACTGCCTATTATGTCCTGGGCACTGTGTGAGGGCACTGTCAATATTCTATCTCATTTAATCTTTACCCTGTCCTCAGCTAGAGGTATTGTGATTACCTTGATTTTATAAAGAAACTGAGGGTCAGAGAAGTAGTCACCTGTCCAGGATCACACAGGTGATCAAGTGTCACAGAAGGCATTTTGAACCTGAATTTGGCTGACTAAACTATCCCTCTTACACAGTGTCCCATAGAATTTTTACCCAGATGGATACTCCATAGTCTCACATCTAGACTCTGTCCTGGAAATTACCAAAACCTCACTGTGATTCTTCTTTTCTTGCAATACCTTTGGTGAGTTTTGGTATCAGAATTGTCTTAGACCTATACAATGATTTTGGAAGTATTCCTTCCTCTTCAATGTTTGGAAAAGAGTCTCTGCAGAATTGGTGTCACTTCTTTCTAAAATGTGTAGGAGAGTTCCCCAGGGAAGACACCTGAACCTAGAATTTTCTTTGTGGGAAATTTTTAAGCTACAATTTAATTTTAATTGATACAGCACTGTTTGAGCTACCTGTTTCATCACAAATGAGCTTTGGTACTTTGTGTCTTTCAGGAAACCAGACTGTCGAATTTACAGACAAGACTTGTTCACGATATTCACCTTATTATCCTCTAAATATCTATAGAATCATAATGAAATCACCTTTTTCATTCCTGATATTGGCTATTTGTGTCTCCTTTCCTTTTTTCCCACCAGTATGGTGAGATGTTTATCAATTGTATTGACAACACTCTCAAAGAATTGGCTTTTAGTTTTACCGGTTTTCTCTCTTTTCTCTATCATTTGTCTCTGCTCTGATGTTTCTTACAGCATTACTTTTGCTTACCTGGAGTCTAACTTGCTCCTCATGTACTATTTCAAGGTGGAAACTGAGGTCCCTAATTCCCGACCTTGCTTGTTTTCTAGTGTAGGAATTTAATACTACAAATCTCTGCCTAATCACTGCTTTCAGAACACTCCACATCTTGCCATATGCAATATTTTCACTTTGCCTCCATTCAAAATACTTTGCAACTCCCCTTTTGATTTCTTCTTTGACCCATGGTTTACTTAGAAACATGCTGTTAAGTTTCCACAGTATTTAGCATTGTCCAGAAATGTGTTATTCATTTCTAATTGAATTCCATCATAGTCAGAAAATATACTTTGAATATTTTTAACTCTACTTAAACTTATCTTTTGGTTCAAGATATGGCCTATATGCTCAATGCTCTGTGTGGTCATTCAGTGCATGCCAGAAAGAACTTGTAATTCTGCTGTTGTTGAGTGGAGAGTGTTCTGTGGGGTGAATTCAGTGCAGTTGGTTCAATGTGCTCAAGTATTTCCATATCCTCGCTGGTTTTCCATTAATTAGTGAGGGAAGAGCTGTAAATCTCTTTCTCTTTCTTTCTTTCTTCCTTTCTTTCTTTCTTTCTTCCTTTCTTTCTTTCTTTCTTCTTTCTTTCTTCTTTCTTTCTTTCTTTCTTTCTTTCTTTCTTTCTTCTTTCCTTCTTTCCTTCCTTCCTTCCTTCCTTCCTTCCTTCTTTCCTTTCTTATTTCTTTCTTTTTAAAGACTTTATTGATTTATTTTAGAGAGTGAGCATGAGCATGAAGGAAGGGCAGAGGGACTCCAGGCTGAGCAAGGAGACTGACGTGGGGCTCAATCCCATGGCCCTGAGATAATGACCTGAACTGAAATCAAGATCCAGACGCTTAACTGATTGTGCCACCCAAGTGCTCTAAGTTGGAAATTTCTAACTGTAATTGTAGAATTCTTTATTTCTCTTTGCATTTCTCTCAGTTTTTGCTTATGTCTTTCCAAGGTCTGTTACTGTGTTACTGTGCACACAAACTTCTGGAATAATCGCCTTCCCCCTGCCTCCCTTTTTAAAAGATTTTATTTATTTATTTATTTGACAGAAAGGGTGAGCAAACAAGCAGGGAAAGAGGTAGGCAGAGAGAAGAGAGAGAGAGAGAGAGAGAGAGAGAGAGAGAGAGAGAGAGAGAGAGAGAAGCAGGCTCCTCGCGGAGCAGGTAGCCCGATGTGGGGCTCAATCCCAGGACTCTGGGATCATGACTTAAGCCAAAGGCAGACACTTAAGCAACTGAGCCACCCAGGAGCCCCAACTGCCCCCTTTATTATTACAATGTAACTATTATTCTTTGCTCTGAAATCTATTTTCTCTGATACTAATATAACTGCTCCAACTTTTTGTAAAAATAGTGTTAGCATGGCTATCTTTTCATGTTTAACTTATTTATGCATTTGCACTTAAAGAGCATTTCTTGTATTTCCAGCCTATCGTTACGTCAGGTCTTGATTTTTTAAAAAATCCAAACTGACCTCCTTGTCTTTTCATAAAAATGTTTACACCATTTACATTTAATATGATTGTTAACATAATCAGATTCATGTCGACCATCTTGCTATTTTTTTTTATTGGATCCATTTGTTCGTTTCTTTTCTGTTTTCCTTCTGTTGGTTTGAGTACATTTTATGATTTCTTTTTTTTTTAGTAACAGCATTATTGAGATATAATTCACATACCATGAAATTCAGCCTTTTAAAGTGTATAAATCACTGGGTTTTAGTAAACTCAGGATTGCTCAACCATCACTACTATCTAACTCCAGAACATCTTCAGCAACCGAAAAAGAAAGTCCATACCTGTTATGCAGTCACTACACACTCCTCACTCTTCCAAGTCCCAGACAACCATTATTCTACTTTCTATCTCTATGCATTTGTTTGTTCTGGACATTTCATATAAATGGAATCACAAAATATGTGAGCTTCTATGATGGGTTCTTTCACTTAGCATCACGTTTTCAAAATCCATTCATGATATAGCAGGTGTCCCTACTTCATTCCTTTCCCTAAGTGAATAATATTACACGTACAGATATACCACATCTTACTTTTTCCATTCATGAGTTGATGGATACTTGGGTTGTTACAATTTGGGGGTTAATGTGAACAGAGCTGCTATGAACACATTGTTTTAAAGATTTCATTTATTTATTTGAGAGAGAGAGGGCATATGCAAGAGAAAATACAAATGGGGCAGGGGCAGGAAAGGGAGAAGCAGACTCTCCACTGAGCAGGGATGCCAAGGACAACTTGGGGCCCATCCTAAGACCCCAGGATCGTGAACTGAGCCAAAGGCAGATGTGCAACTGACTGAGCCACACAGATGCCCCTATGAACACATTTTTATGCAGATGTATGTTTTCAAATCTTTTGGATATATACTTAGGAGTATACTTGCTGTCATATGGTAACTATGTTTAACATTTGAGAAATTATCAATCTGGTTTTCAAAGTGCCTACACCATTTTACAATCCCATCGATAATATATTAAGGTTCTAATTCTTCCACCTCCTTGCTAACACTTATTATCTTTTTTTTATTATAAACATTTTAGTAGATATGCAATAGTATCTCATTATGGTTTTCATTTGCGTTTTCCTAGTGACTAATGATATTGAGCATCTACTCAGTGCTTACTATCCATTTGTTTATATTCTTTGGACAAAGGTCTACTGAAATCTTTTTCCCATTTTTAAATTGAGTTTCTATTTATTGCTGAGTTGTAAGAGTGTTTTTTATATATTACAGATATAAGGTCCTTATCTGATATGTGATTTGCGAATATCATTTGTCACTATGTGGATTGCCTTTTAACTTTTTTCATGTTTTACGAGGCACAAAAATTTTTAATTTTGATGAAGTTCAATTTGTCTTTTTTCTTTTGTCACTTTTATTTTGACATCATAACTAAGCAGGCTTTGCCTAACACAAGGTTACAAAGATATACTCCAAAATTTTTTTTCTAGAAGTTTTATAGTTTCAACTCTTACATTTAGTTTGATAAGACACTTTGAGTTAATTTTTGACATGAGGTAGGGATCTAGTTTCATTCTTGTGAATATATGATTGTTTAACATCATTTGTTGGAAAGACTATCCTTTCCCCCATTAAACTCTCTTAGCCCCTTTGTCAAAAATCAATGGAGAATAAATGTATGGGCTGATCTATGGACTTTCAATTCTGTTTCATTGATCTATATGTCTAGCCTTATACTAGTACCCCACTGTCTGGACTACTGTAGCTTTGGAGAAGGTTTTGACAGCAAGAACTGTAAATCCAACTTTGTTCTTTTTAAGATTGATTTGGCTATTCCAGGTCATATGGGTTTTCAGATTGGCTTGTCAGTTTCTTTTTTTTAAGATTTATTTTATTTGTTTATTTATGAGAAACACAGAGGGAGAGGCAGAGACATAGGCAGAGGGAGAAGCAGGGTCCCTGCGGGAGCCCAACATGGAACTCAATTCCAGGACCCTGGGATCATGACCTGAACCAAAGGCAGAAGCTCAACCACTGAGCCACCCAGGTGTCCCCAGCTTGTTAATTCCTGAAAAAAGAAAAAAAAAAAAGTCCAGCTGATTTAAATCTGTAGACCACTTTAGGGAGTGTGGTAAGTATAGTGATGACCCCCAAGAAGTCCTAATCTCCTTACCCTGTGAATATGTAGCCTTACATGGCAAGTGATATTGTAGATATAATCAAGTTAAGGAGATTAAGGTGATTCTGGATTTCCCTGGTCGACCCAATGTCCCTTATAAAAGGGAGGAAGGAGTGACAGAGTCAGGGAGAAAAGTAATGAGAGAGTACATTTTGGAATAATGTGGCTATAAACCAAGGTGTCTGGGTAGCCACTCAAGTCTGAAGTAGACTTAAAAAAAAATCTTAAATTGAGCTGGCAATGGATATGGAGCTGAGCAGAAACAAACAATACAACAATCTGACTATTGTGAAGTTACAGACTTAATCAAGTAACCTTACCTAGTGAAAGCTTATAACAACTGTGTTGGATTTAATATCTGGGGCGGGGGGCGAGGTGGAGGAGATGGCATCAGAGTTGGTCACCCAGAAGAAATATGAAGGAGAAAGGAGGGATTATTTAATGAAGCAGGTGAGGTGAACATGGCAGGCAGAGGAAACTAGCATGCAAAAGCCAGGAGGCAAAAAACAGACCTCAGCCCTAGCTCCAGGTTTTCAGCTCAGGGCGTGGTGGGAAATGGGAGCATGGGCCCCTCCCTTGGCCTGTTTCTCACTGTCACCATGGAGGCCCTGGCACAGAGCTGGAGTCAAGCTGGGAGCTTGCTTGCTTGCTTTTGGAAGACAAATGTCTCCCCCTATCTTTTTGTGACCCCATCCCCACCCTAGAACACTTTCTGCCATTCAGCACATCCCATAAGCACGGGGCTTCCAAACATGCAGTTCCCTGGCCCGCAGAGTGTGAACTGACTGAACTTCTTGAGCACACTGCTTCTTCTCTAATTAGCTAGCACACCTGGACTGCCTGTGGCTTCTCCTGAGCCTATGAGGCCACCAGAGGTCACATTAACAGGCCTGGTATAATAAGTCATTGCCATGCAAGCTCAAGGTAATTAATTCTAGCACTGGGAACTGCTCAAGACAAATTTCACTAAACTATATTGTGAAACCAGGACACACACACACACACAAATCATACTATCACTTAGCAACTTGCTACACCTGGTGTTTTCTGTTACATGACCTCACTCTTCACCACTAGCCTATCAACTAGGTACTATTATTGCTCTTCTCAATTTACAAATTCTAAGAAACTCAGAGAGGTCTGCAAAGTCACACTGCTTCAGCACTGAAGCTGGGTCTGGTTCCCATGTCCAAGTTATAACTGCAACTGTGGTCCTTCCAGTACCTTCCATGAGCTATGCTTTTGGTACTTTGAACTACATTGTACTTATACAAATAACTTGATGAATGCTTCTTATTACCAGAGATTTGATGGTAAAGGCAGTGAGCCTTTATAGCTGTGTTTCTTTTTTTAATTGCATGATCTCTGTCTAAATAAAATCCTCGGGCCTTATTGCATGTCCTGGCATTGCTGATTCTCTGGTCTAAGGGGAGACACTGGGAGTCTCTGTCCAAAGCCATCTGCCTCCCAGAAGACCCAAATAGGAAAAATAAAAAAAGGTAACAGAAAGTAACTTGCGGATCCTAATTGCTTTGCCCGCTGTACATGTCTCAGATCAAATACTATTTTGTCTTCTTTTTCCCCTTTAGGGGGGAATTAATTAAGCTCTAATTACACCAAAAGAAAAAATAGAAGCTACAATAAAATTTTTTTTTTTTTTTTTTAAAAAAGCTATTAACAAGGTCTGAGCACAGAGCCTGTTATAACCCGGGGAATGAGTCTCATTTGAATTTTATGGCCTTTCCATTTACATTTTTTTATTAAACCTTTTCTTACAATCCTCAATATGTCTCCTTTCCATGGTATAATCATCCTCGGGAATTTTCAGGTGTTAAATTAGATACTTGGGGGCTCCCTTACTCTTCTCGCATTCAGAGCCTGGCATATCCCATGAGGCAGATTAATAATAATTTTTTTTACACTGATTTGAAAGTTCACATCAAGTTTTTTTCCATCTGGAAGGAAGTCAGATTTGCAGAGCCCCTCTGGTCCAGGCCAATTAGATGGGAGCAAAAGTTACCTTTGTTAGAGAGAAACTTTAAAAGCGTATTGCAATCAGGACAGCTCACTGCAAAAGGGGAAGCCGATTCTTTCTCCCTGCCACGTGGAAACTTGGGGCCATGTAGACAGAGCTGGGCTGATGGGAAGTGGAAAGGATATTCCTATTAGGAGGAGCAGGAGAGGTCTCGTCGCTCTGCAATAGCACACATCTCTGGCCTGAATGTCAGAGCCAGAGATAAACTGTCCCAGGAGATGTGACCTGCCAAGTCACACAATGAGAGGCAGAAGGGTTTGTCACTTAGACTCTGGACCTGTCCTGCAGGTTTTCTATTCTACCTCATATGGCTCAGTCACATGGGTATGCCCTTCAGAATTCAGATTCTCAATCCCAGGCCTCCAGGGAGATTCTGTTGACTAGCCAGGCATGGGAGTCCGATTAAAATGTCGAGACCACATGAAAAATACAGGTTTTCAGGGAAGAGAAATGTACTAGGTGTCCCAAATAGCAGAGAAGAATGAAACCTACTCCCAAGATAGTAGAACTTCCAGCCTAAGTGGTTCCCACAGGGGAATTTCTTTGAAATCTTCTCATCCTAAAAATGATATAATTGCAGATTCTACTTTAATAATGACCCTTATATAACTATATGTATATGTGTGTGTGTGTACATACCACAGATATTAGTTGATTTCAGAATATCTATTACATTTCCTAGAATATCCCACGCTGTAGCCAGTGGACCTATATAAACTCCCCAAAATTTCTGAAAATCCTGGTGGTAAAGAGTAGGTGCTTATATCCTCAGGTATATCTCCAGGCCCTAAATTGCTTCTTCCACCGCAGCTGTTTCTGAATCATCTTAACATTCTGCAGATATCATCTCTACTTGTTGATGCAAATAAAGTGACCCATACTTGATTCCCACTAAAATCCATTTTCATAGGTATACTCTAATAGTGATCATTTAGAAAGAAGGAGGGAGAAATGAGAAATGCATGGAGGAGGGGCAGTAGATGTGCTGGTCCTGGCTCATACAGCCTTACAAGAGCCCTGTATTAAACTTTCAGGAATTTTGCAATTCGGTTGCTAAACACAGCCATTGTTGAATATTAAATTATATAAACACAATGAAATAAACTATATGATTAATAAAGGTAACAAATATTAAAAGATCCCTTACTATTTCACTACATTTTATTATCTGTGCTGTTGAAGCTATTTGCCTACTATATTTGCGTGACAGAAATACCATAAAATGGGCTGATATTCCATCTCTTTCCAATTCTGTGTTTAGTGATTTCACATCAGTAAAGTGAAATTGGCCACGGTAGGAGTATTTATATCACATAAAGTGGCAAATGCTACAAATCAAGGCTTGATTTACTGTTTTGTTGGTTGTCTAGACTTTAAAAAATAATGGAAAGTATGTTAATAATGCCAATTAAACCTCAGCATGTTATATCTCTGACTAGCATGAAAAGTTGAAGGAATTTTTTTCCCAGTATTTGAAAATCACTACCCAGTTCAGCAAAATAGTCACTCACATCACTGACAAATGAAGTTCTGACTTGTCTGCCTTCCTTGTTTCACTTCCATCTTATTCAACAGCATAAGTGAAAAATATCAACCAACATTCATGTCAGAACTACACTTGTAATCAAGTATTTATTTATAGACCGATTTTGTCAAATCAAGGTTGAATTGCAACCCCGGATCAGCTTTAGATACACGAATTCTACAAAATTCAAGGAAGCATTCTGTAAGAATCAATTGGCTAGATGGGAAGGAATAGTGTATATTTTGTTATCACTGTAAATTGTGTGCTACACGTTCTTTATATCAAATTTATAATAAACTTATGTTTGGTTCCCCAGAGACCTAGTTGTTAAACATTTACCAGCCTACCCCTAAGAAGGGTTTATATCATAACACTATAAACACATTGAACAGTAAACATCTATATAGATAGATAGACAGATGTGTATATATATATGTGTGTGTGTATATGTATATGTATGTATGTATATATATATATATATATATATATATATATATATATATATATACTTTCTCCCCACAAAATGAGTGATTCTTTTCCACCCTACTTCTCTATCAGGTGCAAAATGAATTGCCTGAATTGCCTTTTTTTTTTTTTTTTTTTTAAGAGAGAGAAAGCAGCAGGGGAAGGATAGAGAGAACCTTAAGCCATGCCCAGGGAAGAGCCTGTCTTGTGACCCTGAGATCTTGACCCCAGCCCAAATCAAGAGTCTGAGGCTTAGCCCACTGAGCCACATAATGAATTGCTTTTTACAAAGTCTTCTGCTAAACTATGTAATCATCACTTTCACTGGAGTACTGCACATTTGTGGGTTACCACCCAAACATCCTTGATCCTTCTCCCATCAACAGCATTTTTGAGAAATGCACTCTGGCTCCCTTCTCAGTTTTATTGTTTGGGTAGAATTCACTACCCAACTACCAAAACTGGCTGTTTGGGTTTAAGACAATTAGCATGTCCCAGCCTCCCAGTCACTGTGATTGATTCAGAGTTGAACACATGACCTAGTTTGGGCCAATGAGAGAGAGGTAATCCCAGGATGGAAGAAGGAGTTGTCCGAAGAGATTCCCTCCTTTCCTTTGTATTTATACAATGAATTTATTGCAAGATGAGAACTACTTCTGCCGTTAACATTATCACAGGAGTGAGGTCTGAGCCAGGGAAAGAGAAAGTACCAGACCTGAGGATAAAACGAAACAAAGTAGAAAGCAAAGACGACATACAATACCAGAGTTGCACTACTGGATGAAGCCCTTTCTAAAACCAGATCTTCCTGCCTCTTAGAAGAAATCCCTTTGGTTTATAGACCAACTTGAGTTGATTTTTTTCTGTCATTTTAAACCAAATGTATCCTGAACTTTTATATTTGTTTTGGCTCCTTACCTCAAGGGCCTCACTTTCTACCCCAAGGCTAATAAATAGCCCTTGGGGTAAAAACATGTATTTACTTCCCTAAGAGAAATTCTCTTGAAGCTAATAAAATTTTTAAAAAATTTAACTTCAGCATGTGGATGTCCAATTTTCCCAGCACCATTTATTGAAGAGACTGTCTTTTTTCCAGTGGATAGTCTTTCCTCCTTTGTTGAATATTAGTTGACCATAAAGTTGAGGGTCCACTTCTGGATTCTCTATTCTGTTCCATTGATCTATGTGTCTGTTTTTGTGCCAGTACCACACTATCTTGATGACCACAGCTTTGTAGTACAACCTGAAATCTGGCATTGTGATGCCCCCAGCTATGGTTTTCTTTTTTAAAATTCCCCTGGCTATTCGGGGTCTTTTCTGATTTAGACCACTCTCTTGCACCATACACAAAGATAAACTCAAAATGGATGAAAGATCTTAATGTGAGATAAGATTCCATCAAAATCCTAGAGGAGAACATAGGCAACACCCTTTTTGAACTTGGCCACAGTAACTTCTTGCAAGATACACAAAGGCAAAAGAAACAAAAGCAAAAATGAACTATTGGGACTTCATCAAGATAAGAAGCTTTTGCACAGCAAAGGATACAGTCAACAAAACTAAAAGACAACCTACAGAATGGGAGAAGATATTTGCAAATGACATATCAGATAAAGGGCTAGTTTCCAAGATCTATAAAGAACTTATTAAACTCAACACCAAAGAAACAAACAATCCAATCATGAAATGGGCAAAAGACACGAACAGAAATCTCACAGAGGAAGACATAGACATGGCCAACACGCACATGAGAAAATGCTCTGCATCACTTGCCATCAGGGAAATACAAATCAAAACCACAATGAGATACCACCTCACACCAGTGAGAATGGGGAAAATTAACAAGGCGGGAAACCACAAATGTTGGAGAGGATGTGGTGAAAGGGGAACCCTCTTGCACTGTTGGTGGAATGTGAACTGGTGCAGCCACTCTGGAAAACTGTGTGGAGGTTCCTCAAAGAGTTAAAAATATATCTGCCCTACGACCTAGCAATTGCACTGCTGGGGATTTACCCCAAAGATACAGATGCAATGAAACGCCAGGATACCTGCAGCCCGTTGTTTCTAGCAGCAATGTCCACAATCGCCAAACTGTGGAAGGAGCCTCGGTGTCCATCGAAAGATGAATGGATAAAGAAGATGTGGTTTATGTATACAATGGAATATTACTCAGCCATTAGAAACGACAAATACCCACCATTTGCTTCGACGTGGATGGAACTGGAGGGTATTATGCTGAGTGAAATAAGTCAGTCGGAGAAGGACAAACATTATATGGTCTCATACATTTGGGGAATATAAAAAATAGTGAAAGGGAATAAAGGGGGAAAGGAGAAAAAATAAGTGGGAAATATCAGAAAGGGAGACAGATCATGAAAGACTCCTAACCTTGGGAAATGAACTAGGGGTGGTGAAAGGGGAGGTGGGCGGGGGTGGGGGTGACTGGGTGATGGGCACTGAGCGGGGCACTTGACGGGATGAGCACTGGGTGTTATTCTGAATGTTGGCAAATTGAAAACCAATAAAAAATAAATTTACAAAAAAAATTTAACTTCACCACATAAAAGTAGTGTTGATACTAATTTACAGATAGGCAAAAAGAACATTCTAGAAAGTTGCACCATATTTATTCCATGGCTTCTGAGTACTTGTTAATAGAATCCTATATAGGATTACTGCAGTACTGTGTATTTCAGTTTTAGAAGCCTGGCACTAATGCCATGACTTACATCTCAGATAGTCACTCCTGGCTGACCATTCACATGTTTTGTGCCAATCACAAGGTAGAACATTGAGAGAGTTTTAAAGAGAATGCAGGAATTCAAAGGGGGGTGAAGGATAATAGGAATAGGAATAGCAAAAACTTACCTAGTCCTTGCTATGTGCCAGACTCTGGGTTAAGTGCTTTCCATGGATTAATCCTTACTGCCATCCTAGGAGGTAGGCATTGGCTGCCCCCATTTATAGGTAAAGAAATGGAAATGCTTACAGAAGGTCACACATATTTGTTCTTAAGTTCGTGCTCTAAGCACTAAGTTGTATTGCTTCACTCTGTGCTTGGGAGAAAATTGAGGGAAAATGACAATGTATTTGGATCAAACTCACAGGAACAGGTGAGTTTAGGTAGGGATCTACCTCTGAGGCTTTGAGCATGGTTGTAGAGTCCCAGGATCCTCAACAGATGCCTAGCCAATCCAAGCAAAAAGACCAAATGCAAATCATGCTGGAAGAGGGAAGGAGGCAAATATCTGAAAGGTCGCCAAGAGCACAATTTCAATGGAGCAAGATAAGGCCAACCACAGTCAAGGATCAAAAGTCAGAATGACGTGGAACATGCCAACAAGTGGAGTCAGCAGGTTAGAGACACTGATTCAGAATGGAGATTATACACAATGAGAGGGTATCAAATTTTGTGTATCAGAGTAGGAAAAATCCAGTGGTTGAAAATCACCAAATGGTTGAAAGTGCTTAAAGGGGTCTAGTACTAGACAGTTATTGCCACAATGATGTTACGTCACAAATCATGCCAAAATTCAGTCGCATACAACAGGCACTTATTTCTTGTTCACAGATTTGTGGGCCAGCTGGGATTCAGCTGATCTAAGTTATGCTTTGCTCCAAGCTGCAAGCTGAGTTTAGGTTATTAGCCACATGTCTCCTATCCTCTTTGGACCAGCAGGCAAGCCAGGGCAAGTTTATACCATGGCAATGACAAAAGCACAAGACAATAAATCCACTCATATGAGCGTATTTCAAGTTTCCATTCATATCATCCATTGGCCAAGGCAACTCACAGGGGCCAAAGGCAGAGGGTGGGGAAATACTGCCCACCACATGGCTATGGCAAGGGGGAGGGTGTCTAATACTGTTCCAGGGGAGGGAGCAATTAAGACCAACAATTAAATCTACTACAAGCCCCAAAGATGAATTTTGTTTGCTTTATAGGATATAAGGATCTGCCCTGAGGAGTGAAGCCAGGTATGAGATTGTGTCCTTGGTATTAAAGAAGAAAAATGGGGAAAAGCCCATGGAGGTGACCTGGTATATGAGAGACTAGTGAAGGTGAATGAGGGTGGGGTGCTTTTCTCAGGCCTTGATGAACATAGGATAGGCCATGGCTCACGGGAAAGACTCACTTAAGATTTGTCTCAAAATTGCATTCAAGGGGCGCCTAGGTGACTCAGCTGGTTAAGCATTTATTTGCCTTTTGCTCAGGTCATGATCCCAGGGTCCTGGAATAGAGCCCTGCATTGGGCTCCCTGCTCAAAGGAGAGTGCTTCTCCCTTTCTCTCTTTCTCTTTCTCTCTCTCTCCCCCCTCTCTCTGCCTCTCCCCCTTGCTTGTGCTCATGCTCTCTCTCCCAAATAAATAAATAAAATCTAAAAAAAAAAAAAAAAAAACCAAGAAAACAACAACAACAAAAAAAACTGCACTCAAACCAGTTATAAACTACGTGCAGTGTTAGTCGTTCCAGAGAGATGCTTAGGTGTCTTCTATTTCTGACACTTCTCAGGTGCCCTTACCACAGACTAAGCCTAGCCAGCCCAATAGTGGCTAAGTTTACACTTTGAAGATTTCTATCTGTTGGGTGGCTTTGTTACATCTTTTTTTTTTTTTTTTTTTTACAGGAAACAAGCAGTGATTCAGAGAGATTTTCATTGCCAATTACACCTCTTCTTTCTTGAACAGGCCTCTCCTGCCTTCTCTTTCCACCAGAGAATGCAGCCCTGGCCCAGTTAATCTGCATAACTAACTAGCCTTCCTGAGCTAAATAACCTTTACTACTTTAACTGTGCTCCTTGGATCTGAGACCATACCCAATATTCCTTGTGGGTTGGAGCACCCTAGTTAGCTTTTATTGGCTATCAGAGTTAGGAAGGGTAAGGCATCTATATATACATAAACGTAAGACTGGTCTTTATTTTGCACTGGAACCTTTAAAAAGGCAAAAAGAAACAATTGTACATCAGTACTTCTCAATGCTAACAGCACAGTAAAATTAGCTTGGGAGCTGGGGTATCAAAGATGCCTGGTCACTTGCCAGACCAATTAAATCAGGATCTCCAGGTAGGGAGAGTGCCTGGACATTGTTTGTGTGTTTGTTTGTTTGTTTTTAAGTTCTCCAGGTGTTTCTAATGTGTAGCCAGGTGTGAAAATCACGATTTTAGAGTTTCCAGTTTAATCAGCACTGTGCTATGTTGGTCCGGTGATTCCTCTTATAAAATTCATTGTGAAAATATAAAATATGTACATGTTCATTCTGTGCTCAGTTTTGAAAAATGTAACTTTTTCTGAAGATCAGAGCATCATTTTTCTTGGTTCTGAAACTTCTGCCCCAGCCTTCACCCAAAAGCAAGGTGGAGGCATGTCTTTTCAATCAACATTAATAATAAGGAATTAACGGTGACGACCATAATGATGATAAAAATGTCAGGACATCTCCCCTGACTACGTTCAGTCACTGAATGTTGCAAGTTTGTCTTTCTTTTCTTCTCAGGATATATGTGCATGTGTTGATATACACAGAAGCTTTTGTTTTATAATCAGGGAATAATGGGGAGGGGGTAGGGTATTATTTTGTTAGATCTAACACCAATGGGAGAGAGAAATCTCTTGGTTTGTGCTTTTCTCATATGTCCTAGAGGCTTACAAACTGTCCTTAAACCTTGTGGGCCCTGAGTATTCTCATAGCTATCTTAGGGGCATATGACAAAGTATAAAGCAAAGCTGAGGAGAAGATCATTCTCCCTCCCTCTGATTTGGGCTCTCCAGAGCATCCCTGGTCAGAAATGGTCACCCCCATTTCACAGTTGAGACAACTGCAGTACAGAAAAAATAAGAGATTTTCCCAGCATCACTCAGCTGAGTGATTTGAACTCAGATCTGCCAAACCCCAAATCTCTGCTGATTCTAAGACAGAAAACCATGGTATTTGTGTATATATGTATTTTTTATCTTTAGCTAATAGCTCCCTGACAGTTTCTCTGGACATTTAGGGATGCCTCCTTGTTGAAAAACCTCTTCATGTTATTTTTAAGACATTGGCGCACCCTATGACTTCACCAACAACCCACTGCTGTGGAAAGAACAGGGAAACACAGAGCTCATTTCTGCAGGGAGGAATGGAAAGCTTTCCTGGCCAGAAAGGTTTGTGCCCGCTAGTTTTCCACTGAGGAGGGGAGTGGAAACGCAGGGAGCAGAGACATCAGTGACTCTTCTCCAGTGGCACTGCTCTTCTGTAAGGACTAGAGGCTGCCTTGGGAATCATTTCTACAGTAAAGAATCAACACCACATTTATTTTCCTACTAGGAAGTTTCCAGATATTTATAAATTTGCACTGCATAGCCAGATTGGAGAATTTCTTTTCAAACCTATCCTCAACTTAAAAACCTCATAGCTGAGGGGCAGGGAATAGTCTGGCCGTCTGTTTGCATTCTGCTCTGATCTCTTCCTCATGCGCTGAGCTGGCTTGGTTACAGTCTGACTTTTTATTTTTCCTCTAAGTCTTCCAAATGCAGCTTTGGCACACTCTCCTCTATTATAAACCTCGTTTTGCCATAATCACGGGTTAATTAGTTAGACAGCCTTAGATTTCCCTGTAACACTCTGGGCAGTGAACCTGATCAGGTGCCAAGGAAGCTGGTGGGCGTGCCAGCAGTGCGGACATGTCCACTCTCTGCTACAGATGCATTTACAGTATATTATCCCAAATTTCTTATTGCTTTTCTGAAGCTCCAAGAGCAGCATGGGAAAGAATACAGACATCCCAGAAAGGAAAGGTGCGGGAGGGGGAGGACCAGCTTTCCTGTGATGAAGCAAATTGTTCCACATTGGTGATTTACCTGGGAGATTATTCTGCATTATCTATTATTGGAACGGTGTGTCAAAATATTTCTTTTTCTCAAACATGTTGGAGATTGCAAAACTCATTTCCATTGAAAATACCTGGCCATGATTTCTCAACTAAAGAAATAACCATCTCTAAAGTTATCTGTGGAAGTCAGGGAGCCAATAATGTTTGGCTACGGTGACGTTTATTTGGCTTAATGGGTTCCTTCCCGAGAAGTTAATGTCTTTTCCACATGCCTCGGCTATAGTGGAATTGAAACTGACATACTTCTACCCGTGGGTCCTTTCTTCTCTTTAAATTATGTGAAAAATGAGCCCAATTTCAATTCTCTTGTTATGTTCACTCACCTAACATTGAACAAATGTCTCTTTGAGGACCTGTTGTCTGTTAAACACCCCATTTTCTTTTTCAGCAATATCGGTGCTTTCTCATATTCCCAAGTTCCTTGAAGTTTGGGGTTCTTATTCTGTCCCAGACTGCCAGGCCTCCTGTGATACCCAGCCTCCAGAAATCAGTTCTGGGTCCCCTGCACCCACCTCCCCATCCATACTGGGCCCTCTTACAACACATACAAGAACAGAAGTCATACAGTTATGATATCTTAAAAAACTAAATTTAATGAGCAATCAACTATGTCTAGGGTCCCCTTTGCAATAGAAAGATGTGTTAGCCTTCCAGGGTCAATGATCTAAACAGGGGGATGTACTCATATTCGGGATGCTATTCAAAATCTGATAACTGGGACATCTGGGTGGCTCAGCAGTTTAGCGCCTGCCTTTGGCCCAGGGCATGATCCTGGAGACCCGGGGATCGAGTCCCACATCAGGCTCCCTGTATGGAGCCTGCTTCTCCCTCTGCCTGTGTCTCTGCCTCTCTCTCTCTCTCTCGCTCTGTGTCTCTCATGAATAAATAAAAATCTTAAAAAAAAATAAAAACAAAATCTGATAACAGCTACATATGAGCACCCACAGATCAGTACAAGGGTTTTAGTCCTGGAGCAGAAACCCGAAGAGCCCAAGTAAGCTGGCCAATAGCCCTCTGCTGGCTGGATTGTGAGAAGTCATAAGTGGTGAGTGGCTGGCATGGTGTAGGGAAGTGCAGGGGGCACCAGAGATTTGGGATAGCAGGTCTTTACCAATGTTTAACCAACTCAGGTTACTGTCAGTTGCACACCAGCTGAACAACAGCCCTGCTTGGGCAGAAACCTAGGGTATTAGCTTGTCTTCACATCAGAAACCACTTGGAGCACTTTTTAAAAATTCACATTCTAGGCCTTACATTCAGGTTCTGATGCTGTGGTTGTAGGGTAAGTTTGGGAATGTGTGTGTGTGTGTGTGTGTGTGTGTTACAGATTTATTTATTTGAGAGAAGTAGAGCATGTGTCTGTATGCCAGAGGAAGGGCAGAAGGACAGGGAGGGAATTTCTAGCAGAGTCTTCACTGAGCATGGAGCCTAACTCAAGGCTTAATCCCAGGACCCTGAGATCATGACCTGAGCCAAAACCAAGAGGATGCTCAATTGATGGAGCCATCTAGGCACCCCTGGGAACATGTGTTTTAACAAAAGTCCTTAGTGACCATGATGGGACCAGGACTTGAATCTGGAAGTGACTATTAACATACTGGCCAAGAGGGTAGGCAACTTGAGGTCTGGCAACTCTGGGTCAGAACTCTGGCTCTGCCACTGGCTTAAACTTCCTGAGTCTTGGTTTACTCATCTGTAAAATGGTGCTAATGGGGGTTCTTGTGAGAATTAAATGAGAAATTGTTTCCAAAATACTCAAACCAGACCTGGCTGAGAGAAAGTTCCAGGTGTTCTTCTCTCTCCCCACCCATACCCCACCCAAAGCAGAGTGGAAGGAGAATGCACAGCTGAACCTTCTGGGGTGCTTCGTAGACATGAAGACTCCTGGGACCACCCCCAGTCTAATAAATTGGTCTGTTCTCATGTGCATGTTGGCCATGTCCATGTCTTCCTCTGTGAGATTTCTCTTCATGTCTTTTGCCCATTTCATGATTGAATTGTTTGTTTCTTTGGTGTTGAGTTTAATAAGTTCTTTATAGATTTTGGAAACTAGCCCTTTATCTGATATGTCATTTGCAAATATCTTCTCCCATTCTGTAGGTTGTCTTTTAGTTTTGTTGACTGCATCACTTGCCATCAGGGAAATACAAATCAAAACCACAATGAGACACCACCTCACACCAGTGAGAATGGGGAAAATTAACAAGGCAGGAAACCACAAATGTTGGAGAGGATGCGGAGAAAAGGGAACCCTCTCACACTGTTGGTGGGAATGTGAACTGGTGCAGCCACTCTGGAAAACTGTGTGGAGGTTCCTCAAAGAGTTAAAAATAGACCTGCCCTACGACCCAGCAATTGCACTGTTGGGGATTTACCCCAAAGATACAGATGCAATGAAACGCCGGGACACCTGCACCCCGATGTTTCTAGCAGCAATGTCCACAATAGCCAAACTGTGGAAGGAGCCTCGGTGTCCATCGAAAGATGAATGGATAAAGAAGATGTGGTTTATGTATACAATGGAATATTACTCAGCAATTAGAAACGACAAATACCCACCATTTGCTTCAACGTGGATGGAACTGGAGGGTATTATGCTGAGTGACGTAAGTCAATCGGAGAAGGACAAACAGTGTATGTTCTCATTCATTTGGGGAATATAAATAATAGTGAAAGGGAATATAAAGGAAGGGAGAAGAAATGTGTGGGAAATATCAGGAAGGGAGACAGAACATAAAGACTCCTAAGTCTGGGAAACGAACTAGGGGTGGTGGAAGGGGAGGAGGGCGGGGGGTGGGGGTGAATGGGTGACGGGCACTGAGGGGGACACTTGACGGGATGAGCACTGGGTGTTTTTCTGTATGTTGGCAAATTGAACACCAATAAAAATTAATTTATTTAAAAAAAAAAAGAAATAAAAGAGCACTTTGATTAGGTTTGGAAAAAAAATAAATTGGTCTGTTCTTTCTTTCTTTCTTTCTTTCTTTCTTTCTTTCTTTCTTCTTTCTTTCTTTCTTTTCTTTCTCTTCCTTCCTTCCTTCCTTCCTTCCTTCCTTCCTTCCTTCCTTCCTTTTTCTTCCTTTTTGAGAATCTATATTTGCAATGAGTATGCCCCCGTGGCATTCTTACACTCACTAAATTAAATGAACATTGCTCTGGATGGGAAAAGAATAAACAGCAGTTTCACATCACACGAGTGGGTGGCTACCTGTTTGTTCTACCCACATAGGAGGGCATTCTGAACATGATTAGCATGAGGGAGGCAGACCCTGGAGGCAGAGCTGGAGTATCCAATCTGCCTAGAACATTCCCAGCATCTACTTCCCTCCGGCATATTTAATCTCAATCAGATTTGGATAGAAGCCCCCAACAACACACTGTGAAAAAGGAGTGAGCTAATGGATATGCAGTACGTGTGCCTGGGGAAAGCATTTTAATTAATGACACGAATCAATAGTCCCATTGGTTGGGTGGGAAGCATCAATTTATTTTCTCCTTTAAATTTAACTAACATTTTATTTTATTTATCACTCTTTTTTCCAATTATAAAAATAGTAGGGCAACTGTGGGAAAATTGGGAAGTAGAGAAATGTATAAAGTGTTCAAAAAATGTACTTATCTGGGCACAGTGCCTTTATCACCCAAAGGGTTGAATCAAAGAAGATGGGTTTGTCTTTACACAGTGCCATAAGCAGAATGGAAGGAAACAGTATTATGTTGGAGTCAAGGTTATGAGCTCTGGCTTCAGTCCCAATGGCTACAGTATGACTTTGGCCAGCTCACCTCTCTGTGCCTCAGTTTCCTTATCTGTAACATGGGAATAATGCTAGTCCCTACTACACAGGCTTCTCACAAGGATTAAGGAGAATAAAACACGCACAGTTCTTAGCCTACTCAAATGCCTTATTTGCACAATACATTTTGATCAAATGAAGAAAATCAGGCCTGATAACGTCTATGCTGATTGCCCATAGGTGTTGTCTATTCTGATCAATTTGTAAATAGTTGGCTGTCATTCTAGGAATAATGAGAGGTGCAGCTAACATTACTGAGCACTCACTGCAGCCACACACTATTCTAAATACATTATCACATTTAACCCTCAATATAGCCTCCCTGGGATTGCAGTATAAAGGAGTTGGTATTTTATTTTAATTTTTTAAAGATTTTATTTATTTGAAAGAGAGAACTAGAGAGTATGCAAGCATGGGGGAGGGGCAGAGGGAGTGAGCAGCCTCCCTGCTCAGCAGGGAGCGCGGGGCTTGATCCAGGACCCCAGGATCATGACCTGAGCTGAAGGCAGCCACTTACTTAACTGGCTGAGCCACCCAGGCGCCCCTTAATTATTTTATTTTAAAATTAAATTTTGTTACTTTTATACAATTTTATTATTTTTATTTTTCTATTTTCCTTTACCTGAAAAGTTCAACCTGTCAGAGGAACTGATCCCAGCCCAAGTCCTACCAACCCCAATCCAGATGTGCACACCTGGAGGTACATTTTAATTCCTGCTGTTGCTTTGAAGGAATGATGTCTGCGGTGCAGCTTCTGATTGTTTGCTGCATGGCTAATTTTAAATATTTGTTTAATATGCAAATGATACCTCCCAGTGACAGCTTGGGGAGAACTGCAGATGTCTTTCCCTCAAAATGGCACAGCCCCACTTCTGTTCCCACTCAGTTACTGACGCTGTGTTACTTCAGTTCAGGACTCTGATTTACCCAGTGACTGCAAACGTCCTGACTTCAAGCAAGGCCACTGCTAATCTATGCACCTTTATGAGAATGAGAAAATGGCATCCCTTCTGGAAAGATAAATGAGAAGAAGTTGCCACCACCACTGTTCTCCTGTCTCCAATAGAAAATGAGAATAATCTCTTCCCATGTTAGTGACTGACCTAGGAAAAAGTACTCCTCTGAATGCACCCAACATCAAAGGGCACACAGCCTTAAGAGAGGAGAAGTGGCTACATTTTGACCTCTATTTAACCTTCTTGGCCAGACAACCTTGTGCAGTGCACAACCTTCCAAACTTTATATGGCAGCCCTGACCCAGAGTCATAAGACATTTGTACTTCTGGGTTTTCTCACGTAATGGAATAAAAAATGTTATTTTAACAGTTGGCTCTGGAGATCCTCTTAGGGTGTTAACCATGTTTGATTAGGAAAATGCCTTGATGTGCTGCCTTTCTGTAGGAAAACTAATTGTGTGGAAGGAGATGGTTCCCTTGACAAAGGTGTTCTATGTTTAGTTAACAGGTATTCGGTGGGTGGCAGGAGGAGGACAGTTACATTGAAAATAAGTGGGGAGGGAAGGAGAAGGGGATTAAGTAACAGTCTAGGAAGATGGAGCCTGTAGAAGAATGTAAAAAGTGATAAGTTCCCAATAGCAGGTGGTTGAAAGGCATTTTTTTTAGGAGTAGGGCTGTCTAATACTCCAGCTTGGGTTTAAGGTGTGGGTGTTTGGGGGGTTGCCACATAAATCTCTTTTGCTTTAAAGCTTTACCAACAATCTGGTGAATACAATATTGTCTCAGGGGAACTGGAGAAAGTGAAAAAAATTGGGATTGCACCCTTTGGGGACAGTGCTCGCAAGACAGTGAGGTCTGAGACTGACCTGATTCCACGAAAGGAGAAACACAAAGACAGTGAGCAGAGAAGCCTATGGGCTGATCTGTATCAGGCCCTGGAGAGTCCTAGAGAGATGGGAAGGGATGCTGGCTCTCCTCCATATGTGGGGTGGAGGTAAAGCCAATTTCATTTGAATTTTAAAGGACAAAGTAATCCCAGTGGATATCAAGGTTATATGTGTCATCAATGATCACAGAGTTTTGGCTCCTGTCATCTCTCTCTCACTCTCTCTGAATTATGATGAATAATTGGAGCTCATGGCTACCGAGTATCAAATAGGAACCAGGAACTAAATAAGCATGATCTCGAAGTTCAAACAAACTGAGCCAAGTATTTCAGTCCACATTTTAAAGTTAATGTCCTTGAAGCTCAGAGAGGTGGTAAGTGACAGAGGTCATAAAAGAACTCAGATCTCTCCAGCTCTGGAGACAAACTATCTTTCAGTGTCTCAGGGTGGTGAGTTCACATCTGTTTAAACTCCAGAGCAAGTTCCTGGGTTGAATGTGAAAAGAACTTAACAGACCTACACATGTGGCAACTTCTGCTACCAGCAGAAAAAATCCTGCCAGCTTTGAAGATGGGCCAGGCTACACTGAGTAAGGGTCTGAAAACTGGTTTGGCTCTAAAGGAAGGTAAGAATATAGGGTGTGAGAGCGATGACAGATGAGTTCCCTGTGGGCCCTGATCCCGCTATGAGTGTAAGGAATGTGAGGTGAGACTCAAGTGGGGACCAGGAAGGGAAACGTTTTCCTCCAGGAAGAATGAAGACTTTGCTGAGTTATAGTATCTTTTCGGCTGATGTTCTCTGAACTCCAGAAGTACACGGTCTAGCGTCTTGAAGAAGAGAATCATGTTCCTTTATGAGAAGAGATGCAATGTGTACAGTACATTTCTAATTGTGGCCTATTGACAGTGATGCTTACCATTAAAGAGTGTTGATAACCTGAATCAGAAATTTTACTTAATGTCAACACTACATTTCATTCATGTGTGCTTTATACAAAAACTTATACACAAATGCTTATAGCACTTTTACTGTGTGTGCTCATGTGTGCCGAGAAAGAGTCAGGGAGGACGTGGGAGCATGGGTCAGGATGGCAATGCAAAATGAGAGAAAAGTTCTGAGGACAAGACTTTCCTCAGCATGGCAACTCTAATAAGACCTCCTCCACCTCCACTTGTAGGCCTAAGCGATCTACAATCATCCAGGTGCATGTGGAAGCAAATAGAGCTCTGAACTCTAATTAAAGAGTTCTGGAAAAAAGTGTGGAGAAGATGTGTTTCCCAAAAGCTGGGTGAGCCCAGTAACTTCCGGATTCAAACAGCTGATCCTGGGAGTTTTAAGAGATCCATGGCCTTCTGGGAAGGCCAACGTTGGTCTGTAGTGGTATGCAAAGTCCTCTGGAGGCCAAGAAGTAGCTGAATAAAAGAGATAAGCTTTCCTAACTCCAAGACAAGGAGATTTAAGGATATTAGAGAGGTTTCCTCTAGGCGCCTCTACCGGGGCTGGCCCACCTAACCACTTCTTTCTCTTCATCCCACATCCTATCATCTATGGGATTGGAACCCAACAGAACCAACACATTAATATACTATCATTACTAATAATGCAAAGGCTTAAATAGCTCTGGCTTTGTGTAAATTAATATACTATCATTACTAATAATAACAAAGGCTTAAACAGCTCTGGCTTTGTGCCAATTGCTTCTTGGAATACTTGATGTGTGTCAGCATTTTTTAAATCTTTTATTTTTATATAACTGTAGATTGGATGTGCAGTTGTAAAAAAAAAAAAAAGATAAAGATATCACACGTGCTCTTTACCCAGTTTCCCCAATGGTGATGTGTTATAAAACCACAGCACAATACTACAATCAGGAAACTGATGTTCATACAGTTGAGATACAGAACATTCCCGTCACTGAAAGGATCCTTCATATTGTCCTTTTCTCATCTTGCCCATGTCCCTTCTATCCCTACCCCCTCCTTGCCCCTGGCTACCACTTATCTGTTCCCCATCCCTATAACAGTGCCACTTCTAGAATGTTATATAAATGGAATCACACAGGAGGTAACCTTCCAAGACTGATTTGTTTTCTGCCGAGCATAATCTTGGGAAATTTATCTAGGTTGTTGAAGCATCAACAATGTGTTTTTATGCTACTGAGTAGTGCTCCACAGTATGGATGTACCACAGTCTACTTAACCATTTTCACACCAAAGGACATCTGGCTTGTTCCCAGTTAGGGGCATTATGAGTAAAAGTGCTATAAGCATTTGTGTATAAGTTTTTGTATAAAATTAAGTCTTCATTCCTCTGGAATCAATGTCCAAGAGTACAGTTGCTGGGTCATAAGGTAGTCAGTTACACATTTAGTTTTATAGGAAATTGCCAGAGTATTTTCCATGGTAGCTATACCATTTTGTATTTCCACCAGCAATGTATGGTGCTTCTTCTGCTTCTCAGCTTTCTCCTCAGCATGGGTTGACACTGGCATACAGAATCAGTAAGCTACCTTGGGACTGAATTGACCAGCTTTCCAGAAAACCCTTGTTAGAATTTTCTTATAATGGAGAATACATTAATCCATCAGCACACCACATTTTAGAATGATATGTTTGTCATATTAGCAAGGGAAAGAAAATTCAGAAAGATCACAGGAGAGATGAGTTTTGATGGGGACATAGGAGAAGGTGTTCAGAAACCTTGTGTGGTTGTCCCAGGACCATCACAGCAAAACTACCAAGAGGGCCCTGGGTCTCTTGATGGTAAGAACTAAGGTGTGAAGTAAAAAAAGATTAGAGAGAAGCCAAAAGCAAACTTCAGGAACTGTGAAAACCCAGATACAAACTCAGGGGTCAGTTCCCTGTGGCCTACTCAAACTTAATGTTTGCAGAATTCTTGCAATCAATAGCACAGTAAATATGAGACTTCATTATCTAAATACACTACTTTTAATCAATTAGTGACGCAGTCTGCTGAATGCATAGGACTTTTGTACCTCTGCCTTGCTCCTCCATCCTTCATGTCAGCCATAACTTTCTCTTCTCCCTTGGGTACCATGTTTATGGATGCAGCAAGACCTCATTTCTGTTAGTGTGGCTTGTTTCACTCCATCAGACGCTTTCTCATTCCCTCTGAAAACTCTGTCCTTGTGTTTTCAAATTGTTTTCTCATCTTAATACCTAAAACTCCGGTTTGGCATTTTAATTACATCTAAGACTAACTGTGGTAAACAAAGGAGGTCTCCCTCTAGATGAGAGTATGAGGGGTTGGATGGGGCATAGCTCAACAAGAAAACAAATGGAGGGAAAAAATGCCACAAGATTTTTTACTTTGGGGATATTGAGATTATAGCTAACTCTCACTATGGGCATGCAAATGTGCCAGGTACTTTGTTAAATGCTTTATCACGTGCAATCCTCAGAACATCACAATAAGGCATGGACTATTTTCATCCCCTTTAAAAGTGAGGGAAGTGGTTTTGAGAGATTAAGGTCATAATACTATAAATAGTGGATCCAGGATTCAAACCCAGGCAGTGAGATTCCAGAATCCATGTTGTGTCCATCATGTATCAATCAAGAAAAATGCATTTATGCCATCTCAAAATTTAAGTGATTCTTCTGTAGCCAGTGCCTACAATATATGAGAAAAGGTTTAAAAAAAAGACTGTTCCAACATGTATTGTGTGTTGATCTGCTCTGGGTTCTTGGATTGGATCTGGGCTCCTTAAGCCTTTTTTAATGCTCTTAGGTTCCAATACTTGGTCAGGGTGCCCCAGACTCACTAGCATGGTTCCTAATATCTAGTTGAAAGAAAGAACAATTCTTATGACTACATAGAGTGATAATATTTCTATAAAATCTTACATGTAAAAAAATCATTTTGGGCTTCCATTTCTGATCAAGGTCAGCCTTCCCACTGAAAACAACTAAAAAAGCAGCTGGTGAAGAGTTATCAGCCAAAAATTTAAGGGAAGACAGAAATACAGAAGGGTAAGCACAGCAGTGAAGCATTTTTGTGCTGATAGCGTTTCCCAAACCTGATGAACTTAGGCTTCCATTTTTATAATCTCATGGGACACACAGACTAGGGCCTTGCCAAAGTGGGAAGTCAAATGCAAGACTCCCCGAACTATGGGATCCAAAGAGCTACAATATCAGTGCAAGCATGAACCAGAGGCAAAACCACTGCACCTATATAGGCCCCAACTCCTGGAGTCTGCAAGAAAAATTCTTTAGTACTGAGCACAGCAGGGAGAAAAATACCTTCTCTAAAAAGCCATAATAATCACAGGAATTACAGCCCAAATTGGACCACCCACAGGGTCCCAAAACCTCCAGGCCAGGAATTGGTTTAACACATTCACAGGCTATGCCCCCCAGGTGTCCAGCTAACACAACTGAAAATGCTTTTTGGAAAAATGCACCTTTTTCCCAGTCCTCAAGGGACCGCCACAAATAAACTTCCAAGAAAAATGAAGAGCACACAGTAATAAATGTCTGAGCACACAGGAAATAAGATGTAATGAGCAGAAAGTAAGAGAAAGAAAAAACAATTATGGGAGATTCTCAGAAGATAGTAGTCCTGGCAGCTTAGTTTTGCAATTTTTTTTTGATCCCGACACGGAAATGGAAGAAGTAGATTAGAAAGATGAGAAACACATGGATGACATTTTACAACAAATCTAGGGAACAAGATATCTCCCTAAGTCTCCAAACACAAGAGGATAGGGACAGACCAGTAGCAGGTATAAGACTTGCATGGTATTTTGTTCATCGGGGAGAATGGGGAAGTAAGAGGCAGAAGCTGATGGACTCAAGGAAAAGAAAACTTAGGATAAGCAAGTGGAAAGAACAAAAGAAACAGAAGGTGAGCAGGAGGGAAGATTCGTAAGTCAGTAAGAAACAGAGAACACAAACAGGTGTTTGTACACCCATGCTCATAGTAGCATTATTCATAGTAGCCAAAAGGTAGAAACCACCCAAAAGTCCAACAATGGATAGAAGGATTAAAATAATTGAAATATCAGTTATCCTTAAAAGGGAATGAAATATCAGTCATCCTTAAAATGGAAATAAATTCTGGCACATGCCATAACATGAACGAACCTTGAAGACATTACATTCAGTGAAATAAGCCAGTGAAAAAGGAAGAAATATTGCATAATAACACTCACATGGGGTACTTAGACTAGTTCAATTCATAGATACAAAAATAGGATAGTGGTTTCCAGGAGCTTGGTGGAGGAGTAGGGTAATGGGGATTCTTCTTTAATGAATACAGTTTTAGCTCTGCAAGATGACAAAAGTTCTGGTGAGGGACAGTTATGGCAATTGTACAATGATGTGAATGTATTTAATGATACGGAATTGTATACCTAAAAATCCTTCAAATGTTAAATCATTTAAAAATATTTTATTATTTATTTATGGGAGACACAAAGAGAGGCAGAGACACAGGCAGAAGAAGCAGGCTCCCTATAGGGAATCCAACATGGGACTCAATCCCAGGACCCTGGGATCAGACCGGAGCCAAAGGCAGATGCTCAACCACTGAGCCACCCAGGTGCCCCTCAAATGTTAAATTGTACATTATATTTATCTTACAATTAAAAATAAAAATAAAGTTCAAAATAAGAAATTTAGAGAGAAAGAGAATTGAGAGAGTGGGAAGTATTGAAAATAGGTCAAGAGAAAAAAAAAAAGAAAATAGGCCAAGGAGATTGAACACATAGATAACAGGAATTTCTGAAGATGAAAACTAAAAGGGGAGAATAGAAGAAATACTAAAAACTATATTTCAAGAAAACATTCCCGAAATAAAAAATGTAATTGGAAACTAGATTTCAAAAGAGCACAATGCAATATATGAGAATATTGAGCCAAAATGATCAATATCAAGACACATTCTAGTATGATCTGAGACATTAAATAATCCTCTGGGCATCTAGTGCAAAAGAGCATGCAACTTTTAAGGGAAAGAAAATTAGATTATTATTAGCCATTGAAAGCCAGGCATTATGTCAGAAGAAAATTGAGTCACATATTTAAGATACTCAAGGAAAGAGAATGCCAAGGATTTTATAAGGCAGCACAATTGATTTTTTTTAAGTACAAAGGGCATAGATAAACTTATCAAAACACAAGACCTCTAGAAATATTATTCCCACAAGCTCCTCTGACTAATCTACTATGGAATGAGTTTTCGACAACCAGAATAACTAAAGGGTTAGTGACATAATGACAGCTGATGAGCATTAAACACATAGCTACTGAGACAGAAATAAGACAAGATGAGGATACATAAGGAGGAGTGTATCAGGAAGTGGCCCCATGCTCTGCCAATGTATATCCTGCACAATTAAGAATTAGGGGAGGGACGCCTGGGTGGCTAAGTGGTTGAGCATCAGCCTTTGGCTCAGAGTGTGATCCTGGAGTCCTGGGATGGAATCCCACATCCAGCTCCTTGCTTGGAGCCGGCTTCTCCCTCTGCCTGTGTCTCTGCCTCTCTCTCTCTCTCTCTCTCTCTCTCTCTCTGTCTCTCATGAATAAATAAACAAAATCTTAAAAAAAGAAGAATTCGGGGAGCTTTATAAGTTTTTTTTTCTTTTATATGTTACAGTGTATAAATCTGTGTAACAAAAATGAATAACCTTTGCTATATGTAGGTTTCATCTCAACAAACTTGAAAAAAAGGAGGGGCATGAGAAGAACATATACCAAAATTGTGCTGACATTTTCAATAACCACAATGGAGGTGGTGTTAGTGTTGTTATTCCAAGACTGTTCTGTGATTAAAATTGGATGAAATGGGTAAGGAATGATGCTATATTCTAATTCTGTCACCTGCTGTGCCCTTGAAAGCCGGGATTCCTGGAATGGAAGAGAGGACATATTCATGTAATAAAAAGAGGTCAAATAAAAGTCTTGACTTAAAACTGGAAGTATCAATATGATCCACAAGATATTATAATTTATTCCCTGAAAACTCCTAAAAACCACCACCATTTCAGTAGCAACAAGCATTCTGAGTACCAAATTACACTACTGTATGTAGTCCCACAGGAAACCAATGACCCATATGGGACATACCTTGATGGATTACAAAAGTCAAACCTTCTGTGTTTAGGTAACAGAATGCAACTTGAACAGTTAGCATGTTGTGCAATGAGGAAAACACAAACATGTGTACATATACAACTTCCCTCACCTCCCTTAACCTCGCAAGCGCAAGAGAAAGGAGTGAGAATCATGGTGCGGAGTCCCACTTGATGTAGGCGTATGCTTCCTTGGGTTGGAATTAGTTCCACCTGGGTAGCCTCATGGTCTAATAGCACCAGAAATTTAAAAAGTAGAGAACATCACTGGGCACCCAAGAGTGGCTTAGTTCAGAATACACAGCTGCTGACCATCTGCCGTGTGGGTGAAAAGTCACATGTAGGGAGGTGTCCCTATCCATATCTCTAAAACCTTCCCATACACAGGAAACCTAGATACTTTGACCCTTCCAACCAGCTAACACAACTGATTCCCGACACAAGCTAAACCGACAAGACTGCTAGAGTAGAGGCCTAAGATTTTTTTCATCTTGAGTCCCCAGTACCACTTTTTGCTATTGTTTCCTGGTCTGTGCTAGAATGAGATCATTTACCTAGCATCTCTCTCTACTTATGGTGACTTTAATTAATGGCCCATCGTTCTTCTCTTCCACCAAATGTTGTCTAGGTCCACTCCAGGCCTCTCCAGGAGAGCATCCTAAGTAAAAGAATCAGCGGCAAGTATTGTGGGAATGCTGGTGTCTTCTCTCCCAGAAAACCCCTGGTCTCCATATGCAAAGTGGCCTTCATTCTTCGCAAACAAAGAGGAATATATAGGTAGCTTGTCTAAGTCAAACCAAAGGCCTTGTCATAATAGTTCTCAAATCTGAGTCTGTCTGGACTATATCTGCATATTAAAGAGAGAGCATAAACATCTGCTGTGAATTGACCGTCTATCCCCACCAGAACAAAGAGCAGCTGGCAGCTTCTTTAGCTAAAGAAGGAAAAAATCTGGTTTGGCTATTCCATTCCACAAGGACTTAGCATAAACCTATTGTCAGAATCAGAGAGAAGCTTCCATTAATAAGGCTTCTGGACAAAAACTAAAAATGTGTATGCAAATGCCTCACTAGAAGTACTGGAGGATACTCTTTCTTCCAATACCCCCTGTCCTTCCCTGCACAAGTCTTCTCTAAAGCCCACTCATCATAATCGCCAACAGCTATAGGATCAGATGTTTACAACCTCAAATCCAGTGAAAAAAAGGTAACTTTTCCCACCAGCTTTCCGTTTAAAGTTCCAAGATGGATTTCTCATTGGTCCTACTTGGGACCAATCACTGTGACCAGAAAGAATAGAAATACTGATTGTCCAGTCCTGGGTCATATGTCTTGTAGGCAAGATGTTGTGCTTTTCAAGTTCATACAAAACAGAGGGCCACTGTAGTCAGGAAGGAATACATTCTTTAGGGAATGTGATGAGGGAGTGTTTTTTCCACAAGACCACTGGTTTTAAGTAGTCACAAACTACAGAGGTCTTCCAACACAATCCCAAGTCTGAGAGAGGCTGGGATACCTGGCACCACCCTTGGTCCTAAAGGACCTAGGTATCTGGTCCTAAAGGATACCTCTAAGACTGAAAGTGTTCCATAAGCAGCATCGTAGTACTGGCGGCTGTCTGAACTTGATACCCTAGCCAATTTTGAAAGTATATAGAGTTGAGAGTATTATTACCTCAGGTTCCATATTCTCCATTGATTTTTTACAATCATTGATTGGAGCAAGGTTAGTGCTTGGCAACCAGGAAGGCTTCCATTTATCAAGGGGTTTGTCATTCCGGACAGCTGCTGGTTTTGCTGATTTGGAAATTGCAATAGATGATGACAGAACAATGAACAATGGCTTTGCTATTGCCATCCTTCACTATTGCCCTTTAGGCAGCATGCCAAGAAAAAAAATTTTTTTAAACAACAAAAGAGGCCAAGTTCACCTGCCTGGTTGTTCCTGCTCCTGAAACAGGATGATTAGGTTTAGTAGCAGTTGCCTCCATGAGTAGACGAATGAACATGTTTCAGTGATTGTGCAGTGTGAACTTCATGCACCAGGAGGATAGAGACTTGACTTGCCTGCCATTCAACACACATTTAACCTTTTCCTATTCTGAGTACCCAGATTTTCCTCCAGGGAACATTTCTGATTCTCAAACCATGTGCTTTGGGTGGAGTTGGATCCACTTCCTGCCCTGGGGATGGGCAATGTGACTCAGGCCAGCTCCAGTGGATCAAGCATCACTGTGGTCCCAGTGACTGGTTCAGGGATGGTCACATGATTCAACTTGAGCCAATGAGACACAAAGATACTTTTGATTGTTAAGATTAGAGGTCCGGGATCTTCAAAGCTAGACTTGAATTTGGAGTTAAACTTGGTGATGCTGGAAGCCATTTGCTACCACATGGAATCTGAGAATGAATCTAATGTGGAAGAAAGCATTTTACAAACAGATATGTCATTCTGATGGCTATTTTATTTTATTTTGAGAGGGAGAGAGGGTGTGGTGAAGGAGGGACAGAGGGAGAGGGAGAATCTCAAGTGGGCTCCATGTTCAGCACATAGCCAGATACAGGCTCAGTCTCAGGGGCCTAAGATCATGACCTGAGCCGAAATCAAGAGTCGGTCGCTGAACCCATTGTGCCACCCAGGCACCCCTCATGGCATAATTTTAATAGTTGAGTCAAGTCTCCTCTGAACCTAGTTCTAATCCTCATCTTTTCATTTATAAGCATTAAAGCGAAATTAGCTCAGGTTTTCTATGAACTGAAACAAGGAAGAGTTTAGTTCCAACTCTTCCACAAACTAGCTGTGGGACCTTGGGCAAGATTCTTTATCCTTCTGTATCTGGGTGTCCTCATCTATGAAATGAGGTCATCAGGTTAAAAAAGAAATTTTAGCTTTGGCATTCTAGAATATTTCACTAAATCATTGTTGTAAACACAGATTTTTATAGGAGATAGGTAGAAAATCCTGAATTTAGACTTTTGGGGCAAACAGATGGGACTACATACAGCACAGGAAGCAAAAAGTCTTTCTAGTAAGGGAAATGAGTAGGGAGAAGAGTAAAACTTTCACAATAATTCAGCAACTGGTCTAAGGTCGACATTTCATAAAATAAGAGTATTTTGAGAGGGTAAGAATAAAAAATAGTGGGACATATAATCATTAAATAGAGAAAATCTTTCCTTAGAAAAGATAGTTGCTAACCTAATTCAATATTTATACTTTTCTATAACTCTTTATTTATAGCCTTATTTAAGCTTTCCTAAGCAATGTGTTTCTTTTAAAAATTCTAATAGTGTTTGTCTTTTAATAGGAGAAATTAAATTATTTGTATTTACTGTAATCACCATATGTTTGGTTTTATTTCTGTCATCTTAATTTATGTTGCTTACTTTTCATTTTTTCCAGTGCCCCCTTTCCAGCTTCTAGCTAATTGAGCAAATACTCTTTCTTGCTTTGATATCTCCAGTGAAATAGAAATATTTCCTTTTTTTATTTATACTTTATATGTATTTTTACAAACACAAATAAAATTGAAATTCTGTTTTCTTAGCAATGTCAAGAAGTAATCAGGACGCTAAAAGCCTCCTCTCTGAAAAGACCATCCTGATGACGTACCTCCATTTCCTCCACCCTCCACTCTCTACTTTCCAGGTCCTATTATGTAGAGTTTTGGCCTAAGATTAACATCTTGTTATAAATATGCATGGATTTTAAATATTTGGTTTTATGGCATGCCTCTTCTATTTTTATTAACTCCACTGTAACAAATGCATTGAAATTTTACACCTGCATTATCAGCCATTATTTAGGTGTTTTTCCCTGTTTTTTCTTCAGCTTCCTCCTTACCTCCATTATGTCTGTTCTTTCCTTCTAGAATCACTCTTTGGTGAACATTCAGTCTCTTGGCTCCATCTTTCATGTGTCAAGTTTTCTGTTGTAATGTTTATATCATTGCTCTGGATTGGTAGAATGCTTTGGTTACATATTCCTGATCGCTGAGTCAATACTTTTAAATCCTGCCATTCAGACCTTCTGGTTAGTTTTTAATGTAACCAATCATGTTAATTTCCAAGATGTTTTATATTATTAAAGGACTCTTATGAATAACCCCAGGTTTTTGCATGGAGTATATGTCCTCTCAGATCTGAGGGTACTAATTCACATTCTTTGAGGTCACCTTCTTTTTTTTATTTTTAAAATTTATTCATGAGAGACACAGAGAGAGGCAGATACATAGGCAGAGGAGAAGCAGGCTCCCTGAGGGGAGCCTGATGTAGCACTCAATCCCAGGACCCCGGGATCATGACTGAGCCAAAGGTAAACGCTCAACCACTAAGCCACCCAGGTTCCCCTTGAAGTTACCTTCTGTTTCCTATATTAACTTTGGTCAGGATTTATCTCAGTTTGCTCAGTTTAATGTTATATTGTTCCTTAAACTATTTGGTGGTGTAGTTATTTACATGTATAAACAAGGATGCAGGGAGATTTGCTATCCAACATGGCAATGATTTAAGGAGCCGTAAGGTGACACCTGCTACTCACAGGTGTCTAAGTTTCCATTTAAATGAATTAAAATTAAATGAAATTAAAACTCAGTTTCTGTGTCACACTAGCTACATTTCAAGAGAAATGGTCAAGAGAATAAATGTGGTTAGAGGTGATGCTCTTGGGTGGTGCAGATTTTTAGAGCAATTCTATCACCACAGATTGTTCTACTGCGTGGTGCTGATCTGGACTGATTCATTTTGGCAGCTAAAACAGCTTCCCTCCAAACATGTGACAGTCACTGTCCCCCAGATGGTGGAAATGGCTGCTTTGCATGGAGAGGAGGTATATCCATGTGGGCTTCCCCAGATGGTGGAAATGTCTGCTTTGTGTGGTGAGGAGGTCCATGTATGTGGGCTTCCCTTCATGATATGAGGGAGGGAAGACTGGCTTCTGCTTGTGGGTGCTCCATCTTGGTTGTATTTGGCAAAGGTTACTCAGGGGCAGTGACACATTTCTCTCTCTAGCTGCCTAGATTCTAGTCCCAACTTCATATAGAAAATGGCCTTCACAGAGAGCCTGGGGAATTAGGTGCTGCAGCCAGTCCCTCCTGAATGAGGATTTTTTGGTGATTATTCTGTTGTGTCTCTTACCCAGACATCACTGCTTCTCCCAGATTGCTGTCTCTGATTTTGGTTTATTCTCCAGAGTTCTTTTGAGAGAACTAAGTTTTACAATTGTCTCCTCTTTTATCTGCTTGCGGTTATAGTTTCCTAAAGGCTGTTAAGGTATTGCCATTAATCTGATGCCATATATTTTATCTCTTCCACACATTTCTCAACATTTTTGCCCTGCTGATTGCAACGTCCCTCCCCTCCCCCATTTTCTAGCACCACCACTGATTAATTCTTGCTCTTCTATTTCTTCTGTCAAGATGTGCTCAATCAGCCATCTTGAACTGAAAGTAGTAGCCTGATTTCTTATGCCTTTTGCGTCTACAGAATAAGTACTATGAGTAATCATAGAATGTCAGGGCTCGATAGGAAATCTGAGATCTAGTCCAATCTATTCATTTTATAGATGAACAGACTGAGACTCCTATAAGAGAACTGACTTGTCCATGCCTCTACAGCATTGATGGTAGCAGAGGTGGGACAATGAAGGAAGTCAGTCACCCCATGTGTTGGCCTCTGGGCATTGCCTTCTGCTCCAAGAGCCTTGAGAAATAAGGAGTCAGTGTCTCAGCCCACCTGTATTCCAAGCTCAGCACAGGTGCCTTGTTAACCAGCTTTTTTCTTAAGCTTCTCCAAATGCAAAATAATGGTGGATTCAAATTTCTAAAAGAAATTTTCAACAGAACTGAAGGAATTTAAGAGCACCTTTCTCTTAACCTACAAATTCATTTGCTCAGAACTCTTCTTTTCCCCAAGCACAGTGAAAAATCAAGATTATGCTTCAAAACTGTACGAAGAAAGGGGCTTGGAAAATGCAAACAGATACTGCTTTGAAATGATCATGACATTGCCAGGTTGAGGTGGGGGTAGATGTGAGGAATCAGCTTCACCCTCCCTCCCCCAACTTCTAGGGTGGAAGCTCATTGTCCATCTTAGTGAAATGTTTCACCTCCAGCATCTGCCTAATTGCACTGATCTGCAATCTGTTTCCAGTGAAGCAAAGTAATTAATTGTTTTAAAATGCTTTTTGAGACTTTGGAAAACTGACCTAAGTTTAATGGTTCATAAACCTCATTTGTGCTTCTATTAGAGAATTTAAAATGTGAGCTGATCTGCTTCTGGACTAGAGGGGGGAGAGGGTCTCAGAGCTCTGCCATTAGACACTAGCAATGACAGCAGCTATAGAGTCTTTCCCCTTTGACATAGCTAAGAAGGGAGAAAGAGATGCAGATTGCCTGACCTTGTCCCCTCGGGGTCTGGTTTAGCGATGGTGTGTTAAAGGATGATATGTGAAGTTGGGGGAGAAGTAAAACATTTCTCTGTCTCAGAAGTTTCATCGCCTAGCATCATACACCATGGAATGGGGTTCTGAATGAGTTTCCAGTCCTAGTTGGGTTTTTACTCCTGTATCCTTCTAGACAAAATACCTTAATTCCTGTACTTGGCCTCATGGACTGTGATTTTTCTAGGAACACCAAGAAAGCCTATCAATATTTTTACTACTACGAGCAGTTCATTCCTGTGGATCACAGAGGCTTAGTTTGGGGGTCATAAACTCGAGGGCATCCAAACACCAAAAGGCAACATAAATAAGTCAAGAAGAAGGGTGGAAACTGGGGGAACTGGAGGAGGCACATCCTTTGTAAAGGTAGCGGCTGCTTTTCAGTTCCAGCTGGCTGTTGCCATTCAGAAATGTGTGCTCAGTCATCCTAGAGGAATCAGAAATCTAGATAATAAGTGAACTTTGACTTTTACTTGTAAGAAACAACCACCTCTGGCTACCAAGTGGTCAAGGGGTTCTGCAGAATCTAAACAGATGCAGCCATGAAGTTTCAGCTTTTAAGTATACCCCCATGTGGCTACCAGAGAGGCTTTTATTTATCTGCATTCTCAGTCAAGGCAGAATGGTAGTCACTTTAAGAAAGGAAGAGTCTACTAGGAGGTATGTATTCCTAGGATATTCCCTAGGGTAGAGGTCCTAAGGAAGCCATAAAGATTAAACTTCAGAAGTATACACCCTCTAACCAACTATAAAGTAACCATAGCAATTATAATAAATAGCTTTGATCCACCGAGTGCCTACTACATGTCAGGATAAGTGATTTATAGACATCATCTTACTTCATTTACACAACAAACCCAAGAGGTATTATAAATATCTTCTTTCTGTAGATGAGACAGCAGACTCAGAGAGGTTAAGTAATTTTCCCTAGATCTCACAGGTGGTAACTTCTAAATTTTGTCAGGAAATTAGCTCCCAAGGTCTATGTGTTATTCTGTGCCTCCCTTGAGGATACCGAGTGGGAAGTTCAACATAATGTTGAAGTGATTTCCTCTCCCAATCTCCAATGATTCCCAGAGCAGTTTTAAAAGTATGAGAACAGATGGTTTTAGGGTGGTGATGGTATATAAATTTCCTTAAACTTTCAAATGTATATCTGAAATATACAAAAACAAATTAAACTAGGGTGATCAGAAAAATCAGTATGCTCTTAAAAAAAAGACTCTTTAGCTTTCAAGATATTTATCATTATGGGCACTTTGGGACCATATGGATAATATCAATTTGGTAAGATTGGTGGAATAAGGAGACAAGACCACAAAAGGGTTTGAAAAAGCAACCAATGGGCACTGAGTAAGGGTCATGGTCATGGGCAACAGATTGCCCATGTTGGTGGTTGAGATTTTTCAAACAGCTTCATTTAGATATAATTCACATGCCATACAGTGCACACATTTAAAGTATATACAGTTCAGTGGTTTTAGTATTTTCATAGACATGTGCAACCATCCCACAGTCAAGTTTAGAGCATTTTCATCACCTCCGAAAGAAGCCCTGTAACTCTTCAGCTATCACCCTCCTGTTCCTCCTTCCTAGCCCAGCCCTAAGCAACCACTAATGTACTGTCTATCCAAACAGATTTCTCTGAGTTTTTTGAAATCATATAACATATGGTTGGTCTCTTGAGAGTGGCTTCTCTGACTTCACATAATGTTGTCAAGGTTCATGCACTATTGAGATTTGAATGCCTTTCTTCTCCCTCACTGTGTCACCTGGCACTATCTCCCTCAGTGCAGATTTCTTCTTCAAGTCTTTGAGCCTTCTTTTGGCATTGTAAGCCACATCAACAGCATTCCTATCTGGAGTCTTTACCACAAAGAGTTAAATGTTATGTACTCTTCCTTCCCTGGGATCTCCAGGGAAAGCTCCAGACTAGGCTACTCCTGGGATTTCCAGGAGCATGAGCCAGACGGCCTCCGCTGATTCATTTTACAGAGTCAACATCACCAGTCAAATATTCATGTCTTAGCCTTTTTCTCCTACTCCTACTTTTCCAAGAACTTAGCATTTCTAAGGCCTGACTGGATTCAGCAGAAGGGTCAGATTTATAAACATTTTTTTAGACATTACTCAAGAGGTCTCTATAGTTAGAATGAGGTCTTCATGCAGAGATCAGTACCCTGGATCTTTCTCCAAACAGCATCAAAGACTCTACTGCTTGACAATCTTTTGTCCTATTTTCTGCATTATCTCAAAGAGAACAAACCAATGTCGACATACAGGAAGTGAGTGAGTTTTGTTCAGAGCAATGGTGAAAACTGGTCATTCTCAAACGATGTCTATAAAGGATCCATAAGCTACTTGGAAATACCAGGACTTGTAAGGTGTGCAGAGATTTCAGTATAGGGAGTATTTCAGTATTTCAGTTGAGGGGAGATAAATATGTATTGTATGTGGAAGGGATACTTTATGTGAACAGAACATGTTCTTTGGAACCAAACCAATCTGGTTGAAATCTTAATCCCACCATTTACCACTTATGTTACATTAGACAAGTAAGTGAATCTTCTCTGAGTCTCAGTCTCCTTATGAATAAAATGGAAATAATGTTATCTACTCTGAGGGATGTTCTGAGATTAAAGTATGTTGGGATTAATAACAACTACAATAACTAATACTACCATCACCATCATTTAATGAACATTTATATGTCAAGATACTGCTAGGCACTTTAGTTGTTAGGCACTTAACTTCATGGGTTACCTCTCTAAACCCTCCAACAAACCTGTCAAAGGTATGCAAGATATTATAACCTTCCCTTCACTGATGAAAAAACTGGTTCAAACAGGTTTAATGTTTTGCCTCAAATCACACAGCTAGTGAGTGGTGGAATTAAATGTCAAAAGCAGATTTGTTGGTCACAAAGATGGCATCACACCCATCATTGTAGCTATTGTTGCTAGCAGAACAGTGAAAGTAAAGATCAAGAACATGAAAAGAGACATTTTTCATCTAGAAGCTAGAAACCCATCTTTTAAAAGTCACGCAAACACTGTAAAATTTAAAATAGGCAATTTCACATTTTGATGACTGTGTTTAAAACTAGGCAATACCAAGTACATGGTTTAAATGCCAGTATAAGGATGAGACTATGTCTAGACATCTGGTATACCAGCTCTGGTACATCTGCCTGTTGTTCACCCCTCTATCCCACAGGACCAGCTAAATTTTTAGGACAAGATGCTATTCAATTCCTCTTGAAAGGGGCCCCCAGGATACAACCTCCCATTCCGAGAGCAATCTCATGCTATCCCAGACAGAGAAACCCTGTCTTCTTCTCAGAAACAAACACTGGAATTTGCCCTGTTTCTTGCCCTTGGGTTCTTGTAAAGTCACTATAATTTGAATTTTTATAAATCAAATCCTATTTCAAATGCAATTGAAGAACTTACACTTTAAAAGAATCCTGTCTTGAATCCTCAAGAAAATGGAAGACTGCTTGTAGAACTGAATAGCTAATTCTGAAATTATCCATTTTGTAAATTCAGAATTTGGTTCACAGCTTTCTGAAAACAACCTTTAAACTTTGAAACCAATTTGAAATTCAAGTTTGTAGCTGGGTCTTGTGGGCACTCCTTATCACCTTTGCTGATAAGCATTTAAATATATTCATTAACAAAAATAATTGTTGTCACAGTTAACTACATTAGCACCTTTTAATTGAATTAGAAATTAGATGGGGGTCATGAATATTTCACTCAGGCTCACTGCTAGCCTTCCCAATTACCATCTTAAAAAAACAAAATGCCCTCACACAGCCATAAACAGGTGGATTTGCAATGTTCATGTTCCTGGCCTTTCTCATAATTTTGCCACAAAAGTCATCCCATTGTCAAAAATGAATTAAAAAAAAGAATTTTTAACTTTCATGCTGCTCTTCTATGCTTCCAGGAATGATGCAAGGAGTTTTCTGTCTTGAGAAAATTTTCAAAAAAACATTTACTCAACACAAACTGGAAACTGTCAAACCCACTGCATGCTGAAGAGATAATGCACTTAGAGCAGAGTTGGACCTTACAAGGTTCTCAACCATGGTTCTCAAAAATTGACATTTGGGGTCAGAATTCTGTGTTGTGGGCAGCTGTCTTATATTGTTGAATGGTTAGCAGCTTCCTTGGTCTGTACCCACTAGATGCTAGTGTCATGCAATCATAGACCTACTCCTCTGAGTTGCTGGAAAACTGACCAACGTCAAGTGATTAAAAGACATGACTGAATGAGTGCTTCTTTGCTGTTGGCTGAAGTAGTAGTGGTGGCAATGGCAGGACTAGCAGGACTTGCATGGAGACCTGAGGGATGGGGCAGGAGGACTAGCTGCCCCCATTCTATTTATTCTTCACTCAAGGAAATGCCCTAATAGTGGGCTGAGCCAGAGTTATCTCCCTGTCTGAAGAAAGGGCCCAGGTGGTACCTTCAAAGGCTGTAAGTAGTACCTTTTAGCTTGTCTAACCTATCCTAAATACCACATATTCAGAGGGCGGTCAAGGCAAGGCTCAGATCTTTCCACAATAGACAATTGAGATGGCATGGTGAGGTGTTTTTTGTTTTGTTTTGTTTTGTTTTGTTTTGTTTTTTAAGTGTGGTTTGAAGCCAGGTAGACTTGAATTTCAAACTTGACTTATGATTTTGGGAGGTCTCAGGCAAGTTTCTTAAGCTACCTGAGTCTCAGATTCCTTAGCTTTAACATGGAGTCACTGAGAATGACCCCATACATTGGTTATAAGTAAATGCAATAATGCTCATAGTGCCATGTTTGGCTCAGAGTAGGTACTCTATGATCAGTAGGGATTATCATTTTTGTGATGAATATTATGATACTCTATACCATGGTTTCTCAACCTTGACACTACTGACATTTGGGGATGTTGTAGGGGGCCACCCTGTGCATTGTAGAATGTTAGCAGCATCTCTGTCTACTTAGATGTTAGTAGCACCTGTCACCAGCTGTGACAACCAAAACTGTCTCTAGATATTGCCAAATGTCCACTGGGGGCAAAGCTACCCCCAGTTGAGAATTACTGCTCTTACAGGAAATGGATTCCCCTCCTAGTCTACTTGGTCACCCTGTCCTGGGTCAACACCACCCCTTCTGGGAAGATTCCCTGACAACCTCACATCAAATTAGCCACTCACTCTGCTGCCTCGTAATTGTTTGCTCATCATTCTCACCTGCTAGACTGACAGCACCTCGAGGTGCTCAAGGGGTTCATTTATATCAGTATCTGTAGTTGGCACAAAGTGAAGAGTAGCAGACAGAGCAGGAGAGAGAAGAAAGTCAACTACTATTTGTTGAGCACCTACTGTATACCACAACTACTAACCCACTTGCATGCATGATTTCTTTTGATCTCCTCAATAGGTGTGTAAGGGATGTATCATTGTGTCCGTTTTGCCAATGAAGAAATGGAGGCTGAAAGAGGAGTTCATTTAGAGATACACAGCGAGAATGTAAATGGACTTGGGGTTTGAATCCAGATCTGCGTGGCCCCCAGACCTCTCCTCTCTACCAAGCATCCTCCAAAGCAGGAACTGAGGCACCTTCTCCCCAACCTGTGCCATGTGCGCTCAAGCTTCCCCTCTCTCCGGAACTGGAAAGAAGAACATTCTCAAATGAATTCCTCACCCCAGGATGAGATAAAATTATGGTGGTGTGCCAAAGGCCAAAGAGTGAGTAGAAATGGCTGACCTGCTTGAAGAAACAATCCATTCTGAATCCAAAGATGAGGCACCGAGCATTTTTCACTCTTGCTGAAAAGGTCAAATTAGAGGCAGCAGGACCCAAAGTGAGACCTTTTAGCAATTTCAGAAAGTTCAGCCTGCAGCTTGGGGGCAAAGCTGAAGCTAATTCCCACATCCTCCTAGCCCTTCTTTCTACCTCTGGCTTCCAACACCAGCAGGCCCCAGGCTTCCCTCATCGGGCAACTGCCTGCATGGGGCACGGGTTCTGGGCTCATGCAGGAGGCATGCCCCTGCCCCAGACTTCACCACTGCCCAGTGCAGCTGCTTCTCAGGGGTTGGCGAGCCTCATTATTTCAGAGATCCTGAGACATGCTGTAAATATGCTAAGGGGGACATATAGAGTGGGCAGCAGGCTCCAAAAGGTTAACATCTTCCTTTGCAGATGGTTACCGCAGTTGCTATGGATATCTCCTACGGGAGGCTTTGCAAGTTCCACATGAAAGGGGCTGAAATTAATAAACTCCTTTGAACTTGGAGCAAATAAACTGGGTTGGGCTGCAAATGCTTCAACCTGTTTATTTCTAGCTCGGACAGGGGGCCTAGGTATGCGGGAGTGTGTGTGGAGGATGCTTGGAGATTTGATCTCACGTACACAAATGTGTGTGCCTTTGTTTTGTCTGCACACAGGCATGAAGCAGGGTCACGAAAGGATCAGACTGTCTGCATATCCAAAAGGGCAAAGATTTATTTGCCAGTTTCCCCAACCAGACAGCAAGATACTTGAGATCAAGAGCTGTTTTTATTCATCTCCGCAATCCTATTAGCACCTAGCCCCATGCCATGTAGATGTTCGGTGACTGTTTACTGAACAGCTTCATCTGTTCATTTAACACATACTTTTGAGTGCCTGCTACAGGCAAGGCACTGTGTTATATGAAAAGATTATTACCACAGTAAACACGGTGGAGAATCCTTTTATTCAGGGAGCTAGGGCTGTGGGGAAGATAATGGGTTGATGGGTGAAGAAACTCCCAGTTGGAAAGTCATGTGAGTACCCTTTCCTCTGGCTGGTATGTGTTTTGGTGTATGTGTGTGTGTCCACATAATGGGTCTACATACATGTGTTTATAAACAGTCAAAAGGGGGACACCTGGGTAACTCAGTTGGGTGTTTGCCTTCGGCTCAGGTCATGATCTCAGAGTCCTGTGATCAAGCCCTGCATCAGGCTCTCTGCTCAGCAGGAAATCTGCTTCTCCCTCTCCCTCTGCCTGCTGCTCCCCCTGCTTGTGCGCTCTCTCTCTCTCCTCTCAGTCTCAAATAAATAAAATATTTTTAAAAATTGTCAAAAGAATGTATTAAAAAAAAAAAAAAACCAAGTGTTGGTGAGGGAAGAGTCCAGGTTCAGAGGTTAAAGAGATGGGCTCTGGAGTCAGAGTCTGGATATTGAAGTCCTGCTTCTATTGCTTATTAGCTACATGTACTCAATCAGAGCATCCAGTTTCCCAGACCATTCAGCAAATAAATGTCTTTTGCACACCTACATGTGTACTCCCGAGGCGCTGGAGATATAGCAGGGAACCCAGCAGACATAAACCCCTGCCTTCCGATGTAATTGTCATAAAGCACAGCAAGGGTCTCCAAGGGGAAGACACGTGTCCAACAGGGATAATATATGTATAGCAAGAGACCCCAAGGTGGCCCAGAGAACTAAGGCAGGCATCTGAAGGGAGTGACTCTTAGAATAAGACATGAAGAGTACACAAGATTTAGCAAGATGATGAGTAGGAGAACGGTCCAAGCAGAAGAAATAGTGTGCGCAGAACTCTCAAGGAAAAAGCAAGTGCCTCATGTTCAAAGAGCTGGAGGATATTGAACATGGCAGCAGCACTGAATGTGAAGGGAAGAAAAGGCATATGCATGAGTGTGGATGTGTGTGTCTGAATGTGGGTGTGTGTGTCCAGGCATATGAGTGTCGGTGAGTACAGAACCCTTACAAGAAGCTCACGGATTCTGTGACCAGAAAGCCGCCAATGGCGGAATAAGATTTCCTATGGGCTCTCTGTAACCACACAGCAAAATCAATATTCTAACCAAATTGCTTTTATAGATAATGTATCATGTAAGAAAGGTTTTAATTAAAGTAGGTCTCTACAAAGGTGTCTCTAAGATGCACAGATCTTGGTGCTCTGCTCAGGCACAGCTCAGGACAGGTGTGGAACATGTAGGGGGCCAGTTGGCAGAGCTAGCCTCCCATTCCCTGTCCTCACCTGCTTGGTGTCTTTCTCACTTTGCCTTGTTGGAAATTGGTGAAATAAGAGGATATTCAGGAAATTCTATTAATCCATATATGTTCTATCAAACTATCCAGACATATGGGTAGTCAAAGAGATATGAATCAAAACAAAATGCACCTTTGCCTCAAAGATAAAATGCATATTTAAAATGTATACAATGGAATATTACTCAGCCATTAGAAATGACAAATACCCACCATTTGCTTCGACATGGATGGAACTGGAGGGTATCATGCTGAGTGAAATAAGTCAATCGGAGAAGGACAAACATTATATGGTCTCATTCATTTGGGGAATATAAAAAATAGTGAAAGGGAATAAAGGGGAAAGGAGAAAAAATGAGTGGGAAATATCAGGGAGGGAGACAGAACATGAGAGACTCCTAACTCTGGGAAACGAACTAGGGGTGGTGGAAGGGGAGGTGGGCGGGGGGTAGGGGTGAATGGGTGATGGGCACTGAGGGGGGCACTTGATTGGATGAGCACTGAGTGTCATTCTATATGTTGGCAAATTGAACACCAATAAAAAATAAATTTATTTTTAAAAAAGAAGGTTAAAAAAATAAAATCATATTTAGTTATGGCAAGGGTGCAGTGTGCCAGGCATGGTGGTTGACAGGCATGTACATTGATCCATATTTTCTGAAAGGCAACTGAACCATATGTATATGAAGCTAAACCAGACATACCTTGGGATTCAGTGTTTCCATTTCCGGGAACTTAGCCAAAGGAAATAATCACTCAAATGGGCAGGTTAAACAGAAAAAAAATAATTGCTCATCGAAGTATCATTTAGAATATGAAATGTTTGTTATGGTGATGTGATCTTTCCCAAGTTCCTATAATTGGCCTCTAAAGGCTGAGAACATAAAGGTAGTAAGGATCCCACAATTTAATTATGGTGACCGCCAAATACTGGACAGAGGCAGTGGTGTGCTGGCTAGTGTCTAACAACTGGCTCTGGGGTCAGGGTGAAGGCAGTCTGTCTGATGACATCAGTTTCCATGGTATAAATATTCCCACCAGGGCTGATGCCCAGGTACCAACGTGCTCTCACCTACATGGAGCTTGGAAGAGGTACTACCCGTTGGCGCTCACAAGCCAGGATGAGCGGACTTCAGCATACCATAGGTTAGAGGCGTTGCTTTAGCACAAGGGCACTGATCCTTTCTACCCATGCCTCAGCGAAAATATAAAAGGACAGCGTGGGAAATGAGGTCACCTGTTGGGAGGTGCAACATTGGTGAGAGTCTCCCTTCCTCCTCCCCTCCCCAGAGATTCCTCTCTCTGCAGCCAAAGGAGGGAGGCAAGAAAGAAGAGGTCACGAGAAGCATTTATAAGATGGGTGACTCTCTCCCCAATTGCTGCCCATGACTCTAGTGCCTCGTGAACTGGACTTAAGACACTGGGTGCAGTCATGGTGCAGACTGACCAGCAGGTGGAAGGGACAAGAACCACTTTGTTCTCTCCAGTTCTAGCTGCTCGAGATGGCAAGGGTGGGAGGAGGGGACTTCCAACAACATATGGGATTGAAACTGTGACGTGACCAAGATGGGAGCCTTAACGACCAGAACGAGACTTGATACCAGAATGTGTCTGTCTGGTCTAGGTCAGGGATCTCGAGGAAGCCTGCTAGGATACAGAAAAGGGAAATTTCTTGTTATTGTTATTGTTTTTTAAAGATTTTATTTATTTATTTATTTATTTATTTATTTATTCATTCATTCATTCATTCATTCATTCATTCATGAGAGACACACAGAAAGAGGCAGAGACACAGGCAGAGGGAGAAACAGGCTCCCCATGAGGAGCCCGATATGGGACTTGATCCCAGGACCCTGAAATTAGGGCCTGAGCCAAAGGCAGACACTCAAACCACTGAGCCACCCAAGCATTCCCAGAAAAGGGAAATTTGAAAATGTGAAGTTAGTAGCAGTTATTGGAAAAGTGAAATTCTTTCATGCTTTTTAATCAATGATTATAGTCATATGGATCACACTTTTGACATAACCTAAGTATCCATCCAATAGGAATTAATCACAGTATAGAACCTCCATTTAACGGGACAGCATGCAGCTGTGCAAAAGTCTTTATACCCATTCTGCGTGTGTGTGTCTGCACATGAGCATGTGCACACATGTTATTAGTGATGCAATACCAGTAACACACCACAGTTACCAGTACGTGCTTATTAGAGGTTTTCAAAACTTAAATTTTATATTCTCATTTTAGCTTGATAGTTGATAAAACCATTAGTTTAAGAAACTCTCTTTTTCATTGGTCTACTTGGATGTGGCCAACAGTGGAGTAGCTACTACACATTCTTCCTTCTAGAGTTACCAGCATGGAAATATGACCACAACAAATCAGTACATGGGAATGAAAAGCGATTCACAAATCATGATATACAATATAATTACACTTTTCTAAAAATTTTATAAGCTTACAACTACAAGTAAAGAAAAGATTCTGGAAATGCACACATTAAAATATTAAGAGTGGTTGCTCTGGGCAGTGTATATAGACTTTCATTTAATTATTCTTTCAGCCTTGTCATTATTTTACAGATATTCATTAAGTTCTCACAGTGAATCAGATACTGTGCTAGGCACTTGTCCTTTTCAGTTTTATCCAGGAATCAGCTCTAAGTTTCTTTCCCTATAATTAGCATTATTCTTTTTTTTAGGTTATATTTATTTATTTATTTAAGATTTTTTATTTATTCACATGAGAGACACACAGAGAGAGAGAGAGTGAGGCAGAGACATAGGCAGAGGGAGAAGCAGGCTCCATGCAGGGAGCCCAACATGGGACTCGATCCCGGGACTCCAGGATCAGGCCCTGGGCTGAAGGCAACGCTAAAATGCTGAGCCACCTGGGCTGCCCAGATTATACCTATTTATTCCTCACACACACACACACACACACACACACAGAGAGAGAGAGAGAGAGAGAGAGAGAGAGGCAGACATAGGCAGAGGGAGAAGCAGGCTCTCTGTGGGGAGCCTGATATGGGATTCGATCCCAGGACCCTGGGATCACAAACTGAGCCAAAGGCAGATGCTCAACCACTGAGTCACTCAGGTGTCCCAGCATTATTCTTATAATCAGGGCTGGGACATAGGGAGGTTTATTCTTGGTTGAAAAATGAAGTACTTAGCACATAGTACTTAGACCCTAGAAAGTGCTTGGTTATGGTGGCCATTACTTTACCATTCTGTGAATCTGGGGGCTTTATCTATCATAACTTCCGGAGTAACTGTCCTGACTGAATAGTAATGAGAGCAAGTATTCATATAGTATTGATTACATGTAATACTCATCTTATTTGGTCCCTATGATAACCTCAACGTAGCAACTACTTTCATTTTACACATCAGAACAATGGGGAAGAAATGTAGTTATTGTGACATTAGGCCTCCTCCCTCTATGTCCCCAACCTGACCTGAACTCAGGGCAGTACTTTTCACCCTCCATCAGAGGACCTGCTCTGCTGGGAACAGTGGAAGCAAGCTCAAGTACATACATATGCATGTGCATACACACTCAGAAATGGATTGGGATGGGACTGGCCTCAGTTACCACAGGTGACTCAGTCAGGGGAGAAGGCTGTGTAATGCAGACAAATGTGAGATAATATATCCGGAGCCAATGAGCCATAAGAGGGAGAGTAGATATTAGATAGAAAGTCATGAGTCCTTCTAGTCAGAAAGGGACTTAGAGGTTACTGTTAAAAAGAAAAAAAAATGTCTTGAGGTATTGTCAGAGAAAACTTGGGAAACAGAGGCTCCCTGTGTCTTTCCCTATACTAGCTTCCCCACTGGGGGGAAGCCAGGAGGAGGTGGGTCTTTCTAGCCTCTTGGGCCCAGGATCCTTTCTGAGCTGTAGGCAAATGCTGTTCCTGTGTCCAAATCAAGATGCCGAGTTTGAATGACAGGAGGGTGTACCTGGACATGGTCAACAAGAGGTGGTGGGGGTTGGGAGGGGGCGGTGGGAGGGGAAGGTGAAGTGGGTGTGAACTGTGGATGGTCAGGGTGAAGTGCATACATTGAAAGGGCTGAGACTGGAAGGATTCAACCAAATGGGACAGATGGAAAATGAAGAGTCAGGGGTGAGCACCATTCTGAGGCAATGGTGCGTGTTTCCATGCTTCACTCCCAAGACTCATGATGCTTTCAGTTACGATGCTGAGATAACCTGATGTCTGGGGGAAAGAGGACTCTGGCGCCAAACACACCAGCTGTGGGTTGTAGCCCTTCTGTGGAATACCTGCATTAGCCTGAGCAGGCGGCCTTGCTGCCCTGGGCCTCATTTCCCTCATGTGGAGAAGGTCTGTGGCCGAGAGCAGGCAGTGCGTTTCTGCTTGAGCCTTCCATTCCCCCCCTGGACATCTCCGATGTGTGTGGATGTATCCGATGAACTGATGAGAAGGGGTGGGTAGGAGGTTCCTTGAGAGCAGGAATATAACCATGAGGGCTAGAGGGACCCTTTGGTGCCCAACTTGGGGGCAGAACCAGCAGGGTAGAAGAAGTCTGTGGCAGGAATGACAGTACCCAGCAAAGTGGCACAGGGATACATGAAAGCTGTAGGAAGGAATGCATTCTCGAACAATATGAGAGAGCATGGCAGGTCAGAGTTTCTTGGGGAGCAATCTGCATGACACCAAAACTTCCAGGGCAAGCAGGTGGGGCCAGAGGGTTCTGGGGTATTCGGACGGCCCAGATGGGTGAGCTGGCAAGAAACTGTAAATATTTCCCTCTTCTCGGTAACTTATTATAGAGAGGCAGGATACAATTTTCTTAGAGATGGAACAGGGCTGGGCAAGTCCATTTTACTCAGATTTCAAGAATGTTTCTATTAGGGAAAGGAAGATTCAGGATGCTTTGAGCAGGGAAGAGATTTCAAGGTGACCTTGTGGAAGGAGCCAGCATTATGAAACGTTTTTGATCGAGTAGAACAAGATAAGCTGCTCGTGTTTTGGAAGAGTTCAAAGCCCTGGACACCAGCTGAAATAAGAAAATTCAATTTCTGGCATAAGATTGTGCTTTTTCTGCCTTCTAGGAGAATATACACATCCACCCCTCCTCCCCTTAATGAAAGCCGAGCGTTCCTCAGTGGTGATCCTGGCATAAACAGGGCTGTAAAGGCAGGTTTGCATGGCACAGGTGATGCTGCCCGCAGGTGTTCAGAGACAGGATTACTGTTTCAGTCCACATTCTTCCATACAACACCTCACATGGCCAGCACTGGGACCAGGGAGAGACCCAGGGTTATTTCAATATCCGGTTTTCTTTTGTTCTCCCATAAAAATGATACAGAAAACTCCTCTGTGTTTATCCAAGAGAGCCCTGTCCAGCAGAACTCTCTGCATGGGTGAGAACAGGCCATATCTATCCTGTCCAATATGGTAGCCACTAGCCACCGGGTCACAGAGCACCTGAAACACGGCAAATGCTGTGGAGAAACTCAATTTCAAATCTGACCTCATTTTTATGAATTTAAATTGGCCCGTGTGATTGGGGGTGACCTCAAGGGACAGCACAGAGCTCAAAGATTCAGTGGGAAGGGCAGGGCCCAACCAGCATGGGCTCAATTTCCACCTCTATCTTTCACTAGCTGTGGGACGTAGGACAGGTATCTTAACCTCTCTGACCCCCAGTCTCCTCACCTGAAAAATGGGGATGATGATATCTATGCTGCAGGACTATCATGGCAATGAGTAACACATATTGACTACTCAGCAGGCCATATGCATTCAGTACATCACAGCTGTAGCTGTGATGCGTTTCATTCCTCTCTCCTGCCCTAAGTAAGAAGCATGGTCCGTGATGGGCTGGGATTTCTTGGGGCTCTTGTTGACTCTGGTGGGGCAAAGGGACGTGGAGCATCGAGGGATGTGATGCATGTTGTCCTGTGGGCAGGCACTGCAGCAGACAGTGGGAGGTGATGAGGAGCCTAGAGGGGGCCAGTCGGCAGGAGGAGTTCCGATTTAGGAGCTCCGCCACGCATTGGACAGCAAGGGGGACCTGGACACCAGTGCGAGAGTGGCTGCCCCTCTCCATCCGCAGCCCTGAGCACCACTGGTTACGCCCACAGAGGGAGGAGGCCTCTCTCCTAGGGACTGAGTGCCCCTGGAAGGATGAGAAGCTGCTGAGCCAGAGGGGGACAGGGGGTGTTGGGGAGAAGGCACAGGCGAGGCAGGGGGGGGTGCACAGAGGGACAAGGATGAGACAGAAACAGAGAGAGGCAGGGGCACCTGGAAGCAGAGAGATGAAGGAAGACATAGAGACAGATACCAGAGAGCAGAGACGATAGGACCAGGCTCGGGGAGACAGAGAAAAACACAGGTAACACGCACACGCCCACCGAACAAGAGCAGGAGCATCAGGCTGCGAGAGAAGCAGAGAAACAGAGAACCGCGGAGAGTGGGGACAGGGACAGGGAGGGCTGGAGGGAGAGCTGAGAAGGGCCTGGTGCACAGGCTCAGGGCAGAGTGGACACCGGTGGGAAGACGGCACTGGAGCCCCAGGGCGCCCCCCTGGGCAGGGAAAGGAGCCAGGATGGGCTTCCCAGCAGAAGGGTGGCAAACCAAGGGTGGAGCCGGTCCTGACTTCTGTCCCAGGGCTTCTTTTGTTCCCGCTCCTCACTGTGTCCGTAGGGAGGGCTCCCGGGGCAGCAAAGGTTTCCAGAGCCCCTGCTCGCTGGCTCCCCCTCCCTGTGTCTTTCTCCGGAGTCGTTAATCTTGGAAGACAGGTGGGTCTTTTATTAGCTATCTCCAAGGGTCAGCTTAGAAGTATCTGGGGAGATACCAGTTCAGAATGTCATTTGTCATCGGGGGCCTGACGGGCAGCCGTATTGATTCAGCCCCCTCCCGGCCTCCTGTTAATGCAGGAGGCAAAAGCTGCAGGCAACCTTGTCCCGCACTGGGGTTTTCATTCCTCTCTCCTGCCCTTCATTTATGCATCAGGGCCGGGCCGCAGGGAGAAGGAGGCCACCGAGACGCGTGTGTCCTGGGAACAGGTGGAGGTGTGTTCCCACTCCCTGCAATGCCTGCCCCCCACAGACCAGCACTTCTCAATATTCACCGCATGGACTCTCCTGGGAGGCTTTTAAAAAGGCAGAGGAGGCTGAGGCTTACCCATAAAGGTTAGATTGAATTGCTCTGGAGTAGGGCTCAAGCATTACATTTCTTTTTCCTTCCTTCCTTCCTTCCTTCCTTCCTTCCTTCCTTCCTTCCTCCCTCCCTCCCTTCCTTCCTTCCTTCCTTCCTTCCTTCCTTCCTTCCTTCCTTCCTTCTTCCTTACTTCTTCCTTACTTCTTTCTTCTTTCTCTTTCCTTCCTTCCTTTCTTTCTTTTCTTTTTTTCTTTTCTTTTTTTTTTTTTTTTCATTTCCTAAGGCTATCCTTAGGTGATTCTAAATGAGTCGCCAGGACTTGAGATCTGCCTGGCTAGATCCTCCCCTGCCTGCCAGATTGCCATGATTCATGTCTCAGATGAGGGACACCACCTCTGTGTGGTCTTTCCTGATAACCCTCACTCCAACCAACTCTATTACCATATCCCTTGCTTTCTCTACAAATCACTAGTAGGTATCTAAAGTGGCTTGTGGACTCTTAAGCCACAGCACATGGCTTCAGATGCCTGAGCCACCCTTCAATAACTAGGAGACCTGGGGCTACTCAATTATTTTCTGTGCTTCCATATTCTTGTCTTCAAAGTGGGAGAGATAAGACTTACTCCCAAGAGCTCTGGCAAGGACTAAATGAACTCATAAATATAATGTGCAGAGGAACATGAGTGCCTGGCCCAGAGGGAGCACTGGATCAATGTCTGCTACTATTATGACCTTGTTTTTGTTTATTTTCCCCTTGAGTATGAGCTCCATCAGAGACCTACGCCACTCTTAACCTCTCCATCATCCCCATTTTACAGAGGAGGAAACTGAGGTACAGAGAGAGTAGGAGACTTATCCTAGGGTCTAGGTATAACTGGGATGGTTCAACCTGGTATTCCAGGCCTAGCGAGAATAGGTGGTCTGTGAAGGAGGCTGGGAGGTGCTGGGCAGTAGGCCTGTTTAACACCACGCTGTACAGACTCCAGTGAAGGGGAGGGTGGAGCCCTGTGTGCAGGCAGGAAGAATGAGTGTGGTTCAGGGGTATAGGCATCATGTGGAGGAGCGAGAAGAGGTGAGGAAGGAGAAGTAAGCGCCACGACCCAAGGTCTCTGGACAGAATATGAAAAACTGAGGGTTTTACTCAGAATTTTTGTCTCCATCTACACAGACACGGGTCCACTAGAGCATAGGTCCCTCATGTCTGGCCCTTGGGTCCTGCCACTTGGAACCTGCTGGTCATGGTGGCCTTGTGTCTGAAGTTGGGTAGATGACAGGGGTTTGGGGCCAAAACCTCTCTACTGGATCAGAAGCCCAACTCCCCCCATCTCCAGCTGCATAACTTTGGGCAAGTTCTACAACCTGAGTCTATGTTGGTTTTCTCATGTGTGAGAGAAGATGCTAGAACCCCCCCTCCCAAGGTTGGTGATGACTGATGGAGCTAGGGCAGTCTGCCTGTCTCAATAAATGACATATCTGCTATTATGGTTGGTCCTGACAGTCGCCTCCTAGGCGGTGCTGGTGCAAAGAAGAATGAGCACAGGTGGAAACCTTTCCTTGTGGGATGAAGGCAGGAAGCAGGGAGAGAAGAGGGGAGGGAAGGATGACCAAGCCTCCTGGTTTCCCTGGATGGAGGAGTTTCCTTGTATATGTGAATTTTATAGTGGTCAATCCAGGGAAGTCCCAGGCAAATCAAGATAAGTCAGTCACCCTATAGGAAGGTTTAAAGAAATAATACTTAACTATTTCCCAAAATTAGAATCAGTCAAAAAACAAAACAGAGAAATGAATCCAAGATACAGCACAACAGACTGAGGTTAGATCTCACGTAGGACTTTCCAGTGGCTGAACAAAAGGCAAGGCTGGGCATGCCCAGAGCAACCCAGGAGGAAGCTCAGAGCCCTGGAGGGAGCCAGGAGAAATGCAAAAGCACCTCTCTTTGGATGAAATGTCTGTGTCAGCTGCTGGTTGCTTCCTGTGACAGATTCAACTCGGTCTCTACTGGCCTGTGACCACGAACATCCACAGAGCCAGCAGCACATTTCCAAATTCCAGGCCTCAGAGGCTTGCGGAAGCAGCTCAGCTGGCTTCTGACCGTGCAGTTGAGGGGAAGGCTTATGCTTGGTGGCACTTGGCCTAACCTCAGAGAAAGCGTTCTTCTAGAAAGATTCATGATAGCCATCCAGGCTGCAGATGCCAGGCCTTAACTTCCAATTCCGGGAGCCCCATGGCATGTGCCTCTCACCTGCCAAAGAGCATTGCGTCGGGTCTAGGAGGGGGCAAATTTACAGCATATTATCTACAAATAAATGTCACAGCAGATTTCTAAGCTTCAGAAGAAAGGAGGACAATTCAGAAAGGGATGCCCCAGGCGATCCTGAACCCCATCTAACCTGCTGTGTAGACAGGAGATACAGGGTGGGGTGGGGGCAAGGGTGACTCTGCAGCCACTCTCTGCACATGGTGCCAAAACAGGGGCACTAAGGGCCACAGGGCAAGATAGAGCAATCCCATAAAAGGAGGAAATGTTCGGGCTCCCCACTTAAGCAGACAGAGCTGGGAGCTGCCCTTGCTCCTGGAAGGCCTGGTATCACATTCCACAGCCTGAGCACATTTCTTCATCTGTGGGAACACTGTGGTCCGACAGGTTCCTGATGTGTAGCCTGAGGGCCACGTGATGGGACGTGAGGCAACTAGAGGGGACAGATCCCAGAGCAGCTTCTCTGTCTGACTTCGGGGCGGGGCCATTAAGAGCACAGATTCTGCTTTACTTTCCTCAACTTGGTATTATGAAAATTTAAAAATATTCAGTAAAGTTGTAAGAGTAATACAACAAAGACCACCTAGATTCAACAGCTAATATTTTGGGAAGACGGGTCACCTATCCATCTACCTACCTATCGCACTATCGTCTATTTGCAGGTATGTGTGTGTATTTTTTTTTCCTGAACCATTTAAATTACACACATCATGACTCTTCACCACTCCATCGGGTCTCCTAGAGTGAGGCATTCCCACACGCAACTACCACATCATTATCACACCTAAGAAAATGAACAAAGATTCCAGAACATCTAATATCCCAATTCAAATTCCTGCATTTGTCCCAATACATTTCATTGCTTATCTGAACCACTAGCCAATCAAGATCCACGTACTGTGTTTGTTTATTTTCTGTTGCATCATTCGACAGAGATCAGCACAAACACCCTCCCCAAACACATGCATATTTTTATGATGTCGGGTTGTTTTTGTTGTTGTTGTTTTTGTCTTTGTTTTTTGTAGTCTGGATGAGTTGTCTTGGAGAACATCCCACATTCTGGATTTGCCTGATTGCTATCTCATGTTGTCATTTGATTTGTGCCCCTGGCCCCTATTCCTTCTGTAAACTGGAATTTGAATCTAAATTAGATTCAGGTTAAATTAGATTCTAGTGAATTCGAATTAGATTCAGCTTAAATTAGATTCTAGTTAATTTGAATTAGATTCAAATTTTACCTTTTTGGCAAGGATCCCTTACAGATGACGCTCTGTAACTCAGAGGGCACCACGTCAGGAGGCATTAAGGTGGTGGTACCAGGCCACCCATCGTGAAGGCACAGTTCACCTCCTTTTACTTGAGAAAGGCAGCCACAGGTGATTTGTTGGCACTGGACAAATTTTCTGTCTCCAGTAACCTTTCTCCTGGAAGTGAAAGCATCCGCTGCTAATTCTCCCCTGAAATGATTCTTATGTGGCAAGTTTAAAAATGATATTTTTTTCTTGTTCTATTAATGCATCTGTATTTGGTGGTATTCTTCTGAAAGAAGCTCTTTGTTTCTCTCCCTTTGTTCCCTTTCTCCTTCTTTCCCTCTCTCTGTCTCAAGAGTCCCTGTGGACTCAGGAAATCGTAGTTATTCAGTGTATAACAATCAAGTCCTGTCATTTCTCAGGCCAAAACTGTGCCCAAATTTGGACATTACAAGTCCCATAAAGCTGGATCAGGGGCTCCTCTTGACACATCTCCATCACCTCTGACACTCCCTTGCTCCCTGGAACAATTAGATGAGCCAGGCTCACCTGCTCCAGACTAGGAATTGGCCATTTCTCCAAGAACATTACTCCTCTCAGTGGGGAGTGGTATTTTTGAAGTAAGATCTGGGCTCCAGGTACGAGAAGTATAGATTCTGCTGCCAGACAGCCTGGCCTTCAATGTGTGTGCCCTCTGGCAAGTCACCTCACTGTTCTGAGTCTCAGTTTTCTCATCGGTAGAATGGGGATGGTAACTGCATACCCTACTTTGTGAGATTATTAAAAGGATGAATTATGTTCATATTTGTAAAGCTGCCCAAACAGTACTTGGCACAGAGTGAGTGCTACACAGATGTTTGCTAAATATATAATGCCTCACAGTTTATGGAGATGGAGGGACAGGGTGGAAAAGACCCTGAGGCATCCACAGGCAGAAGAGAAAACTTTTTTTTTTTTAAAGAACTATTCTATTCAATTAGGATAGGCCTAAGTAAAAATACCATTATATTTATTTTTACTTCTTCCTTTTTCATCTATTAAGGACAGGTGATACTGATTCGACATTTAGAATCTTGAAATAAAGTTTCCTTTTTTAAAAAAAGTAAGTAAATTTTTATTGAAGTAAAACATGGATGCATTCTGACATTTCCTTTTACTTGCCTTTTTAGAGATTTATTTATTTGCAAGATGGTTGGGTCAGAGGAGGATGGAGACAAAGTATTAAGCAGACCCCATGCTGAACATGGAGTGTGGGAGAGGGCCCTCAGGGCTTGATCTCATGACCCTGAGATCATGATCTGAGACAAAACCAAGAGTCAGACACTTTAACCAATTGCGCCACCACCCAGGCACCCCAGACTCATCGATCTTTTAATAAGCATCTATTATGTGCACTGAAGAGATCTAAAGGCATGTCATGCAGTGTCACCTAGTGATTCCAGATGCTGTGAATGCTATTAACTGCAGGTCTTTCACTGATGGCACAGGTTGGAAACAAGGTTTTAATCAGATGGCAGTTTCAGGATCTTTAGAAAACCATTGAATAGAACGGTTACTACAGAGAGACTATTTCTAGGAACTTGGAGACCATTAAAATGGGAGTAGTGCCTCTCTCACCATGAAAGTGTCTTAATCCAGCAGGATTAGGACCCTTTCTGGAGTATGTCTGAGTGTACAGTATATGTAAAGTGAAAGTGTCTCCTAAACCAAAAAATGGGACGCACCATCTGCCAAAAATAAGTGTCTATGGGGATAGAAAGACAGGCTATTTTAAGTTGGAACTCCCCCAGAAAATCTGGGGTGTAAGCTTCTGACAAGCACCATACAGGCTTCACTCTAGTGCATTCTGCATAACCAATGTTAGCATTTGCCTCTGTGCATTTCTCACATGGCCACAGCATCTGCCAGCAGTTGTGTCTGTGTGTGCTTTGTGATAGATGAGAGGCAGGATGGGAACCCAGAAGTTCCTCCATGTGTGTGGAAGACAGAACTTCTGGGCACAAGTGATGAGGGCAGAGTTCTATAAAGAAGTCAGCGGATTGAGTGAGATGTCCTGATTTTCCCTCCTCTGGATTCCTCTGCTGAAATAATCAGAAGACAGCTTCTCAAGTCAGATGTCTTTATGGATTGGTATATACCTGGAGGATTTTTTTTAAAGATTTTTATTTATTTATTTGACACACACACACACAGCACAAGCACAGGTAGTGGCAGACAGAGAAGGAGAAGCAGACTCCCCACCAAGCAGAGAGCCTAACTTGGGGCTTGATCCCAGGACCCCAGGATCATGACCTAAGCTGAAGGCAAATGCTTAACCACCTGAGAGATCTAGGTGCCCTCTGCCATTTTAATAAAGTTAAAATTTTAACTGCGTGCCTCAGTTGGTTAAGTGTCTGCCTTTGGCTCAGGTCATGATCCCAAGGTCCTGGGACAGAGCCCCACATCAGGCTCCATGCTCAGTAGGGAGTCTGCTTCTCCATCTCCCTCAATCTCCCTCCTGCTCATTCTCTCTCTCTCTCTCTCAAATAAATAAATAAAATCTTTAATTAATTAATTCAATGCAGAATAATTAGGAATAACGGAGCATGACTCCTGAATGAGAACCATCCAATTGGTTGAAGTATACTTCTATCAATCTCAATAAATAACCAGGGATATAGAATTAAGGACAGCCAGGTGGAATGGGAGTGGACACTGTAAATCCCCAAATGGGCATTCAAGAAAAATTAGTTGAATGAATGAATGAATGAACACCACATAAATTATAGGCTAAGTGACCTATATATTTTCTTTGTCTTTTACTTTAGAATCTTGAAAAACAAACTCACTGGCTGAGATAAGACTGTGAACTGATTCATCTTGGATTAAATGGTCCAATCAGCTACAACCACAAGAATAGAGCTTACAGCACAAATAGTGCTATCTATTAGATAAGGTCTAATAGTGGACACTTGCAAAGGAGACATGGATTAATAAGCAGACACTCCAACTTGATCTCAGCCTCCTTCTCTGCTAAGAAAGTGGCAAGAATTCTTCATCCAGTGTGCGTAGGAGAATTACCCTGGTTTGGTTTGAATAATTGGAGCCCCATGTTGTTTGACTCTATGCTGGAAAACTCATGTCTTAACTTTTTATTCTAAAGCCCTAAGCTTTGTTCTGAATTTATTCATAGTCGTTTATTTCTATGGCAGATGTTATTTCCTCCCATTTTGCTGCTCATTCTCCCACCCTCTCCGTGCCCTGTTCCCTCATCTCTGTCTCTGTAAGTCTCTCCCCTCTTAGCTCCCTCATCCAACTGTTCTGTTGCTGTCCTTCTGTCCTCTTTAGCATTAGATTCTTTCCTGTAGAATTAACATTCTTTTGGGGGAACTCAGTGAGGGCTAGTTCCTGTGTTTTTACCTGAGAAGAGGTAGTTATTCCTCTGTCAGATCTGAGCTGTAAATAGGCTCCTTGCTGCACAGGAAAACATAGCCATGACACTTTCTGTATGTATTTGCTAGTTCTAGAAAGAGCACTTAATGGGCATTATGGTTTAATCACCCTCTTCACAATGTTATATGGCCTGCACTTAGAGATGGGGTCGTGAGATGTGGTTAGTTATCTGCATACCATCTAGTCATGACAAAGAGAAATGGGTCTGAGGTCTCGGGGGGATGAGAGTGTAACAGGTCTGTCAGGTAGCGCTTTCCATCAAATGCGGCCTGCTCTTACTTGGGTCACAAAGAGAATTGCACTTCCTCACCCTCTTGCACTTAGGTATGCGCATGCGACTTGTTTCATCAAATGCTAAGCTTGAGCAGGAACAGAACAGGTCTCTTCTGAGTGGAAACTTTTAAGACCCAGAATGTGATTTTCCATGCACGTTCTCTCCCATTGTAGTGCTGGCAATACTCCAGAGTGGCTGCTCTATTCCATCTGGGTCCCAGAGACAGGAGGGGAAGCCCCAGCTGACCCATGATAGATTCCTGCTCAAGCTATGGAGATGTAGGGTTGTTTGTTCCTATAGCATAACTTAGCTCATCCTGGTTGATATATAGGTTATATGTGCAAGATGAAACAATTTCTTTCATGAGTTTATTCATTCTAGCCATCCACTCATTCCAACATATATTATGCATTTACTATGCAAAAGATATTTAAATTAAGGATAAATGGGATTGGAAAAGTGTCATCAAAGAGAACATGTGATTATATATGTTTGTGTATATATATATATATAGATGTATATATGTGTATCTATGTATATGTGTGTATGTGTGTACATAAATATATATGCTTGCAAAATAATGGGATTGAGTTCTGACTATTGGTAAGGCATAGTGCTAAGTACTTTGCATGAAGAATTAACTTAAGAAATTTGTTTAAAAATTAGAACTATTTGGGGCACCTGGGTGGCTCAGTGGTTGAGCATCTGCCTTGGCTCAGGTTGTGATCCCAGGATCCTGGGATCAAGTCCCGCATCGGGTTCCCTGTGGGGAGCCTGCTTCTCCCTCTGCCTGTGTCTCTGCCTCTCTGCGTCTCTTATGAATAAATAAATAAAATCTCAAAAAAAAAAATAGAATCATTTTACAGTTTAGAAAAAAAAAAAAAACCTTGAAAGGCACAGAGGTTCTGACACCCAACACTGCATAGCTAATAAGTAACAGATCTGGGGTCCAAACCAAGGTGTGTCCACTTCCGAACTACTTAACCTCCATGCTCTATTGCCTCTTTCTTCAGAGAACCACAAGAAAGCAAAGAAAAATAAAAACTCTGCCCTTTCAAATCCTTGCAACCAGCATGCTCTCGGGTTTCCTTTGACAGGCTGTCTTCCCTTCAAAAATGAAAAGAGAGGAAGCATGGGCAGAAATAAAGGCCAGCTGTTCAGTGGAGCAGACACCTGGGTGCAGGCCAGCAGAGCCCGCCCATGATTTCAGGAGTCCCTGGAGTCTGTCGGCACCTCTGCTCATACCTCCACCTGCTCTGGAGCCACCAGCTCAGGCCGCGTGTTACCTGAGTAAGGGAGAAGCCCTGCAACTTACGTGCTTTTTTTTTTTTTTTTTAAGATTTTATTTTATTTACTCATGAGAGAGATACAGAGCGAGAGAGAGGCAGAGATACAGGCAGAGGGAGAAGCAGGCTCCATGCAGGAAGCCTGACGTGGGACTCGATCCCGGGTCTCCAGGATCACGCTGTGGGCTGCAGGTGGCACTAAACCGCTGCGCCACTGGGGCTGCCCAAATTACATGTTTTTAATACAGATTTAGGAAAATGAGAGGGATTATGGCAAGAATGTACTGACACCATCATTAATCAACAACTAGGGAGAGAAGATGAAGGGATGAAAAGGTAGGTTCTTGTGCTCAAAAAAGATGTGTGGGAAGAGATTGGAAATACTGGAGACAGAGACTTTTTCGGCAAACATCTTTCCATTCTTAAAACTTTAAAACTTATGTAGGAGTTTCCTGGCCACAGAGAGAGCCAATAAAGGCAGCCCCTGAGGCATTCACTCATTCATTCGAAAGTCACTTTCCAAACGCACACAGCATAGGTGACTGGGGTGTAAAGACAGAACAAAATTTTCTGTAACAAACATTTACATAAAACCTACTACGTGCCAGATACCATTCTGAACATGCGTCGATTCGTTTAGTGCTTGCAAAACCCAAGATGTATAGACTTTTAGTTATCTCCACTTTAGAAGTGGAAACAGGGGCATAGAGACCTTTGTCCAAAGTTATACGGTTTGGAAGATGTGCACCCCAGCAGGTCTGGCTCCAGCACCATGCTCTGTACTACATGGCGTTATTATGGAGGGTCTTGCTCCTCAAGATCACAGATCCTCAGGAAAGGGGGGACTTAGAAGTAAATCACTCTTAAAAAAAAAAAAATGTGAAAGCTAATTTGATCAAGAGATCCAAGGAGGAAGAATTCAGGAGTACCTGGGGACATCTGGGAGAGTGGTACTGGGAGAGAGACTTTGATATGCCTCAATGCATGTGTTAGCCAGGTGGGCAGGTGGAGGGCAGGGCCTCTGAAGTGGAGAGAGTGCTCAAGCAAGTGCAAAGGCATGAGACAGCTGGGGCTGATCAGAAAAGTGTAGAGACAGAGCTGCAAGGCAGGGCAGGAACAGACAAAGCAAGGAAAGCAGACTAAGGAGAGTCCACGAAGGATGCTCTTATATCCCAACTGAGGCATCATTGGGAATGGGTATCTGCCTTCTAGCAGTGCTCATATGCATAGAAAAAAATCATCAAGCTGCTTGGCAGACCTCTTCCCACCTGCACTTCAAGAAGGTGCCTGGCATCAGTGTGGAGGGCTGGTTGGGAGAAAGAGAGGCAGATCTGTTCAGAGAAAGGCCCCTGGAATCAGACAGCTCGGAGCTCAAGTCTCAGATCTGTCTCTACCTCCATGACCTTTGGCAATTAGGTGATTGGACCTGCCTAAGCCTTAGCTGTCAAATGTGTGGTTGCAAGAACCACCTATGAAGTGGTTATTAGCTCTGGCAAGCTTTGAGATTACTGTAAAACAGATGAAGGGGAACTATGATGCTAATGACCTATCATGAACATGGTTGTTTCCCCCACTCCACAGCAGGCAGGATTTGTTGGCAGGGATTCATCGATGTTCCCACACCAGGATTCCTTTAAAACCAAATGCAAGGTTAAATTGGTCTATTGTCAGCAGAGCTGATGTGGAAAACCAACTCATAGTCTTGGCTTCATAATTAAAGCCTCTAACCCAGCACTACTCAAACTTTAATATGCACACAAGTCACCTGAGGCCTTGTTAAAAGGCATCACAAGAAAAAAAAGAATTGTAACAATGTGTGGCAGTAGACATTAATTAGACTTAGGGTGGTGATCATGTCGCAAAATATATAATTATTGAATCATTATGTTGTATACCTGAGAGTAATATTGCATGTCAGTTATAACTGGATTTTTTTAAAAAGCAAAAAAAAATTAAAAATTAAAAACAAATACAAATTAGTTTAAAAAAATTTTTAAAGGCACATTTTGACTCAATAGGACCATGGAGGGCCATGGGTAATGCCCATGCTCCTGTGCCAAGGATCACCCTTGGAGCAGTAAGACCTCAATCCACTGAGATCACCATCAACTGAAGACCTAAACTGCCCAAAGCAAGAGTAAGAATGAAACTCAATACCTCTCATTAATTGACTTATCCATTCATCCTTTCCATTAAATAATTGCTAAGCACCTACTATACTCCAGGTCTTGGAAGAGCAAAGATCTACACATCGGAGGGCATCCTATAACCAATTAGCTTGTCCCCCACACAAATGGAGAAGGAAAAGTCAAAGGGGCCTGATCACTTCTGCAGAGCCCACTTCATATACTTCATCTCATTTAATTCTCCCAAAAGTTCTGTGAAATTGCAACCATGGATGCCACACTGGAAGGTAGGAAACTAATGTAAGGAATATGGATAACTACCTTTCCCCACAAAATGATGAGCCAGTTGGTAGTGTTGGGATTCAAAGCCAGGTCTTTTGGATTCCATCACCTTGTTCATACTTTAACAACCAAAAGTTGATTGCATTCTGTTTTTATTTACTCTGAACTTGACTGTGCCTCTTTAGGTTTTAGAGAGTGAAATTTTTTTTTTTTTTTTGCTCATAAATTTAATTGCTGACATAAAGGGAAAAAATCCTGATGTAATTGAACAAGAAGATGTTTACAACCCTCTTCGAGCCATAGAGCTGCTGGCACACAAAATTTATGACAGCTAGGAGAGAGGAAATAAAAAGAAGGGGAAGACCAAGACAGATGTGGCTATGGAAATGTCGTGTTAATATATGGGTTGATGACCCAACACTGGCACACTCAGTTGGATAACTTTTTGGAGATCATTTAACCAGCTAATGAAGATTTACTTAATAAACTCTCAAACTTGCCAGAGCTAGACTCCTAAAAACAGCCCTATAAATTACAAAGAAGCTGGCATGTTAAAGAGTCATTGCAGTTGTTTAAGGATGGAGTGAGATTGTCAGAGTCGTAAAGGTCACTGTCCAGAAGCCTTGCAGCTGTCACTGAAGGGCTGGGAACCTTTCAGGGGAGCAGCTCCCGTGTTTGCACCCAAGCCAGATAAATGCATACAGATGTTCCTTGAACTTGATCAACTTGCTTCTCAGCATGAATACAAAATTGATTGGGCCAAATCAGAGCTCGTGCCAGTGAAGGCTGGCTGCATACAGAAATAAAATCAGCCACCTCCCATTTACTTAGAAGTCTCTGGCTTAAAATATACTGGAGGAAAATGTGTGCTTCACTTTGGAGCAAGAGCCAAATTGCACAGCGACAAAATTATTCCCATCATCATGACAGCCTCAGCCAATCGCTCCCTTTTTTAATGTGCTGAAAGGAGGCAAGTTGGCATCATTAAAAGTATTTTTTTCCAAAAATACATCATGAAATATGGAGAAACTAGAGACAGAAGAAGGACCCACGCTTCAATCTAATTCTGAGGCTGGACTATTGAGCTGTTCTAGATGTACTCTGAAGGTCCTAAGAAAAGAAGTTGTATTTATTGCTTCCTGCTTCCCTTGATACCTTAGATTAGCAAGGACATGAATATTTTTCCTCTAATTCAGTTCATATTTTTCGAGTAAGACCCTTTTCACTGAATGATTATCCAGAAATATTTAATCATCACTCTTGCTTGATGGACTACAACTGCATCACATTTTTTGGTCTTTCTTAAATACTTAGTCCAGGGCATAGTGGATATGGCATACTTTTATTTCCTCTTCCCAAATTTGTCCCATGTTCCTTTCATCTATCGCCCTGTCCTTTATTATGTAGTGAAGTTCTGGAAGCCATTCCAGGATGTGCTGACATGGAAATTGTCAAAAATGGAAAGGTTAACTTAGCTGGTGCTCAGCCAGCCTCCCGAGGGATCCCTGTTCTTGAACTATGCTGTGATGCTTCTTCACACCCATCTTTGTCCTTCATCTTTTCCCTCTGGAGGAGGATTTTTACTCAGCCCCAGTGAGTCGGCATGCTCCTCATTCAGTTTCAGCAATTCTGATGTCCAGATGTCTCATGCCCTTTTAATATCTGTTTCAGATTATCGCCCTCACCACTGAGAAGTGACAGCGTGCACATTTTTCTATGCTGAATTGCATTTTGTTCTTTTTTTGAACTTCATCCTTAGAAATTAGATTTTGCTATCTTGAGTTGTTTCTAGTACATGACTAAGATTTTCTTTCTAACACAGTTACTTAATATACCTTTTCCAGAATATTACTTAAGGAGCAAAGGAGTAAATTCTTTATATACCTGTAAGAATATGTCCTCATTTTTACTTGGTGGGAAATTGGTTGCTATTGATTTTAAGGATGAAAGTTACACAGATGAAAGCGAAGCATTTATGCAAACCAGAGCCCAGTAATTCAAGGATGATCAAAGGTTTCACATCACGTGTCAAGTCAGATCAGCTGCTGGTATTGTCTGGCAGACTGTGGTGAGAAAGATTCTGAGGCTGAGTTCAGACAGGATGAGAAAATATGGGGAGCTGGATTGGTAATGTCTCCCATGGGTTTGATATGGAGAGAGGGAGAGCAAACATTCACTTTTTAAAATCCTAATTCTAGCATAAGATAATCCACAGTTTTCTGATATAACTACCAGATGCAATTACAAGAAGTTTCAAGAAAAAGTCAAATTGCCAGGGCAAAATATCAAGTTGTCTTCCTCCAAAGCTGTCACTTTTATCAAAGAGTTTAATCATATGGGCCAAATCTAATTAATTAAAGATTGCTAGAACTATTGAGTTAAACTCCATGATTGATGAATAATGTCCACAAATGAAGGAGTGGACATGGTGCTACATGTATCCTGCATTCAGCACTCATGGCTTAGTTCAATATGCCAGTTACTCTGTCTTGGGAATGTAATAAAGCAGTAAAGGCTTTGAAAGTATCCTACAGAGTCAGGGAATAAGTTAATATCTAATACAGAAGAAGATGAAATTAGTTGAACATGGCAAAACGTTAACAATCCTACACACAAGATTTAGAGAATATCCTTCCTTCCAGGCCATATGAAATATTTACCAAAACTGACCATTTTCTGGCCATAAAACAAGTTATTAATAGAATTTAGACCACACTCCAAAAATATATTGGAAAATAAAAGAAAACTTCCAAGCAATTTGATAGCCACATGAAAAACTCACCATATATTTGCAAATTTAAAAATGTGCTTCCAAATAATTCAAAGACCACCTGACGTGACTTATTTATGTGTATATTTTCTTTTTACTTCTGTGAATGCAACTGCCAAGAGGTCCAAGAGCTATGGTCACCATACTACCCCCAATACACACATAGAATAGAGGACTGTTTAAATCACAGCAGGGGCATGTTGAATGAGTAAAATGAATGAATTATCAACACTTACAGGATTCTATTTATGGAGTACTTTAGGGGAAATTAATAGCCTTAAATACATACATTACAAAAGAAGAAAAATAGATCATGAGCTAAAGACTTAGCTTGTGATATCAGAAAATAAATATTCAAAGAAAGTAGGAAGAAGGATGGTTTCTAAAATGTACGAACCTAATGAAATAGGAAAAAAAAGAATGAGAAATGAAAAAAATAATTATCTAACCAATATATAATCCTTTTCTTAAAGAGCATTTTTTAAAGATTTATTTATTTATTTAAGGGGGCAGCAGGGAGGGGCAGAGAGAGAGGAAGAGAGAATCTCAAGCAGACTCCATGCTGAGCACAGCAGAGACTGACGCGGGGCTTGCTCTCACAACCCTGAGATCATGACCTGAGCCAAAAAGAAGAGTCAGAAGCTCAACCAGCTGAGCCACCCAGGCACCCCAACTCACAGAGCATTTTTAAAAGAAGAGAAAAAGAACAGAAATGGTAGCTATTTTATAAGGCTAATATGACTCTTGATATGAAAACCAGGCAAGGAAAATTATTAATCAATCTCATATATGGATTTAGATGTAAAAATCTTAAAATACTGGTGAAGAACACCTATTAACATAATAAAAAATGAATGGACAACCATAACCAAGTAAAGCTTGTTCCAGGAATGTAAGTATGGTGTAATATGAGAGAATGTCCTAATATAAATTACTACTATAAGAGAAAAATGATGACTATCTCCATGGAGGCAGAAGAAACATTCAGCAAATTTTTCACTCATTCATGTGTTTTAAAAAGAAATGTTAGCAAACTAGGAATAGTAGGAAAAATCTTTAACATTTGAAGAAACATTTGCATTTGATAGGATTATCTATATAAGAAAAGCAAGAGACTGTCTAGACAAACTATTAGATTTAAAATATATATATTATATATATCCACATGTATATAATATATATATGTACATGGAAACAAACTCAAATAGAATGAGTATATTTGAACGCCACCAATAATAAGCTAGGAAATGTAATTTTTAATGTCTTATTCATAATGGCAAACAAAATATATGATTCTCCGAAATAAATCTAATGAATTATCTCCAAATCCTTTATGAGGAAAAAATATAACACTTTATTGAATGATATAAAAGAAGAGCATTTGAAGAGATATACCAGGTTCATGGGTGAGAAAATACACTATAATAAGATGAAAATGTTCTGGATTAATGTATACAATCAAATGCAATTTCAAAAATTTTCTCTCATAAACCTTGACAAACAGACCCTAAGATTCACAAGGAAAGCTTAGAGCCAAGAATGGGCAAGAGAGTTTTGAAAAAGGACAAAGATGGGGGCGCCTTCATGGTTCAATCAGTTAAGTATCTGCCTCCAGCTCAGGTCATAATCCTGGGGTCCCTGTATCAATCCCTGCATTGGGCTCACTGCTCAGTGGAGAGTCTCCTTCTCCCTCTCCCTCTGCTTTTACCTCCACTCACGCGCTCTCTCTCACACGCTCGCTCACTCTCTTAAATAAATAAATAAAAATAAATAAATAAATAAATAAATAAATAACTTAAAAAAGGACAAAGATGAAATATGTGTAAGATGTAAAGACTGCTTATCAAACTAGGTAAAAGACTGTAGATTTGATGCAGAGTGAGTGAATTAGAAACAGAGGTAAAATAATTCCAGAATATGAGACAATATTTGCAATTAATAAAACTAGAATATATAAAGAGCTCTTAAAGTCAATAAGACAAAACTGAGTTTGTTTGTTTTTTAAGGCAACAGTAATTTATACTAAAGGGAATATAAATCTACTATAAACATTTTGAAAAGGTGCTTAGGGAACTTCACTTTAAAAAATAAAAACATGTTAAATGATCAGGTTTTGTAGGGATGTGGAGAAGCTGAATGTTTATATTGTGGGGGGGGGAGGGGTGAAAGTTTTTACACTCACTTTGCAAAGGAATTTGGAGATACCTGCATTGCATTAATTCTAAGATGCTTCTCAACCTACACTCCCCACCCTACCCCTACATTTTAATATTTCTGAAATCCAGATTCATTTTATAGTTTTTGGTATCTTAAGAGCCTAAATGATAGCAATTTTGTTGCAACTTAGGTGGCCTTTTAGTTTTAATAAAATATGTAGTAAAGGTGAAGATGTTCACACTCTGTGATGCAGTAATTTGATTCCTAAACATATCTCTAGAGAAACTCACAACTATACACAAAGACATGTATAAGGGTGCTCAATGCAACATTTTTTACTTTAAAAAATTTTATCCTAAGAAGCTGGCAAAGTTGGTTTCTTTAATGCTTGTATCAATAAGAACTGCTGTCTACTGTTGATAGTAAAGTGGTTTTAAATAGAGAAAAATGTAGTCTTCCATAAGAGGTCCAGGAGAATTGCTTAATTTTGTGACTCTGTGAGCACCTCAAGAACCTAGATTCTTTCCAGTTCTCTGCTTTGCTATGGTTAGCTGCTGACTGACCCCTTCTCTTATACTTGTTCATTTCTTGATCACATTTCTGACTTAATGATGATGTTTAGGGGCTTCAAATTTACTCTTTACTCCTGCTATTACATTTGTTTCAACTCCTCTATTTCCAAGTAATTACAGATGCACATGAAGTTGTAAAGATAGGACAAAGAGGTGCTGTGTGCAAACCACTGCGTTCCTCCCAATGGTTACATCTTACCTAACTTTAAAACAATATCAAAAGCAGGAAGCTGACATTGATACAGTGTGCCTGTGCATAACTGGATGTCATTTTGTCACACGCGTACATATATGAAACCACAACCAGAGAAGTAGAGAATCATTCCATCACAACAAAGATTTCCCTGGTGACATCCTTTATAGTCACACTCCCTGTGTTCGCTTTCCCCACCCCTAACCCCTGGAAACCACTATTTTGTTGTCTTCCTATCATTATTTTAGACAGTAAAACACTATCCTTTGCTCCCTTTTATAAGTATCACAAAAATAGGATGATGGATGGATGGATGGATGGATGGATGGATGGAATGATAAAGCAAATGTAACAGAACATTAGTTACAGAATCTGGGTATATGGTTTTTTCATTTGTCTGTATGCTTGCAATTTTTATCCATACAATGTTGTAACAAAATTCGCCTAAATGTCCACCAATAAGGGAATAGCTGGGTAAATTATATTTCTACAGTGGGTGACTTGACAGCATTTAAAATGATGGAACTAAATCCATAGGTAACAATATGGATAAATTTCATAAAGAGCAGTTGGATTAAGTCACAGAATAACTCATGTGATATAATAACAATATCACAAAGATCATCACCATTTTGAAGTTTTTTTTCCTACTTGTTTTTATAATTTATTACATAATAACATCATGTGTGACATCTGGGTATTGGTGAGGATATAGGCACCTGTTAAATTCTCTTTATTTTTCATATCTGAAATCTCTTATTAAAGGGATGCCTGGGTGGCTCAGTGGTCGAGCATCTGCCTTTGGCTCAGGGAGTGCTCCCTGGGCCCTGGGATCGAGTCCCGTATGGGGCTCCCTCTGCCTATGTCTCTGCCTCTTTCTCTCTCTGTGTGTCTCTCATGAAGAAGTAAATAAAAATCTAAAAAAAAAAAAAGCTGAAACCTCTCATTAAAAAAAAAATTGAATAAATGAGAAATGCCACAGATAGGCCTGCAGACAATGGAAGATACTGGCTCAAAAGTAAACTTCAGAAAAGTGTGAGTCAACTTATGCTAACTTATGTACATGTTCCCCTATGGTTCTCAGGTCATGGGATACATATGCCAATTACTTTAAATTAGAACAAGGTACTTGAGGAAGAAAACATGTTATCTTTAAATGACTTCAATCAGTGCTGGCTTTAGGTGTTCATAGAGGTCCCATGACAGCATCAGAAAACAAGAAAGCAGATAAATTTAACACACATTTAGCAATTACCCCTGTGAGTATGGCCTTACCAGTGCAAGCGCTGGTTACTGTTACAAATAAAACCCGTAAATCCCCTTTAAAAAAGAGGCCAAGAGCTTGGATTGTGCAGTCAACAGACATATATAAACAAATATTTTTTTACAAACCAAAATTGCTCTATGTTTTTCTCATCACAAAAGTTAGGACAGTGTTACCTTCAATGAACAGAAATGAAGTTTTGATCTTCTGAGTAGCTGGAAACATTCCATTTCTGTCTGGGTGGCTATGACAAAAGTGTTCACTGTATAATTATCCACTGAACCATTCACATGTTTTATGCATATCTCTGTATTTTGTTATGTTTCACAATAAAAGAAGAGGTGTCCTAAATTTGTGTAAATTAGGACTGGTGGCTCGGAGTACAATTTTTAGTAACAGTATCATATGTGAACTCAAAAGCTGCTGTCTCTCAAATACTTTGGATGGAAGTGAAAGTGGCATGCTTGGAAAAACCGTGAAATGACTCAGAAGTGGGCTCTAGTCATACCAGAGAAAATCACATGGGAAATGCATGTGAATGTTTGAGAGAAATTGTTTCCTGAGATGTGAGTAAAAAATAAGCCTCATTTCCAAATTATAATTCCATGTGTAAAGTATTATGTGCAACAAAACAATAAACTCATTATTTTTAAGTTTGATGTGAGACATTATCTATATCCTGCAGCTGTAAATTATAAGTGTAATTTGGCTAAAAATCCTGCAAAGTTAAGAATCTTCTCATGGAAAAAAAAAAAAAAAGAATCTTCTCATGGAGAAAACGCAGTCACCATATATCCAGGGCCATCTTGTGTGTAGGTACATGCAATTTTTCAAAATTAAAAAAGCTGTAGCTCCGGATCTTTCTCTCTTAGCTAGTGTATCTCACAGACTTGTCAAAAGTTATATCTGGAAAGAGCTTTATAAACCATCCAGGTTCTCATTCTCTCATGTGGAGCAAAAGAAGGAGGGAGAGTTTGATCTCTCTGAAGGAAAGATTACCCCCCAAAGACTTGGAGATAAAGAAAAATAATAGAGTTGTCAAAAAGATTTCACTCTCCCCGTGGTCTTGATAGATATTTGTCAACTCTCGTCAGAATGGCTTGTCATTCTAATGCTGTGCTCTTCCCTGAAAAACAAGAAGCTACTAGCACTACAGCACAAAAGCAATAATTAGATGGAATCGGCACATCCCTAAGTCATTATGCAAGAGGGGGATACGGCAGGATAAATCAGTGTTGAGCAGGAAAGGTCTGCTATTTGATGAGAAAATATTTATTGGGGTCACTGTGGTATCATTTCAGGACACTGAGGTGGGATGGAGATAAGTGAATTTACCTTATGGAAATAGAATTTTATTATTTTATTTTTTTAAAAGATTTTATTTATTTATTCATGATCGATGCAGACACATTGTAGAAGGAGAAGCAGGTTCTCCACGGGGAGCCCTATGCGGAACTCGATCCCAGGACCCCTGGAAAACACCCTGAGCCGAAGGCAGACCCTCAACCACTGAGCCACTCAGGCATCCCTGAAATAAAAATTTAAAAACACACTTGTAACTCATGCAGTCACTATAGCCAAAGAGTTTTAAGTCTTGGGACAGTTGTAAACTATCTTATTTCATAGAAAGCTTTTGCAGACCAATGAGAACAACAAACAACAACAAAAACCCATGATCAAGTTATCAGAATGATTTTTAGAGAGGTGTTTCTATTTGATAGTGAGAAAAACAAACATAAATTGATTTGTGAGAAGATTTTTAATTATTTTTTGTATATTTTTTATTGGAGTTTGATTTGTCAACATATAGCATATCACCCAGTGCTCATCTCGTCAAGTGCCCCCCTCAGGGCCCATCACCCAGTCACCCCAACACCCTGCCCACCTCCCTTTCCACCACCCCTTGATCGTTTCCCAGAATTGCGAAATGAACTCTCATGTTCTCTCTCATGTTCTGTCATCCTCACTGATATTTCCCACTCATTTTCTCTCCTTTCCCCTTTATTTCTTTTCACTATTTTTTATATTCCCCAAATGAATGAGACCATATAATGTTTGTCCTTCTTGATTGACTTGCTTCACTCAGCATAATACCTTCCGGTTCCATCCACATTGAAGCAAATGATGGGTATTTGTCGTTTCTAATGGCTGAGTAATATTCCATCGTATACATAGACCACATCTTCTTTATCCATTCATCTTTCAATGGACACCGAGGCTCCTTCCACAGTTTGGCAATTGTGGACATTGCTGCTAGAAACATCGGGGTGCAGGTGTCCCGGCGTTTCATTGCATCTGAATCCTTGGGGTAAATCCCCAACAGTGCAATTGCTGGGTCGTAGGGCAGGTCTATTTTTAACTCTTTGAGGAACCTCCACACAGTTTTCCAGAGTGGCTGCACCAGTTCACATTCCCACCAACAGTGTAAGAGGGTTCCCTTTTCTCCACATCCTCTCCAACATTTGTTGTTTCCTGCCTTGTTAATTTTCCCCATTCTCACTGGTGTGAGGTGGTATCTCATTGTGGTTTTGATTTGTATTTCCCTGATGGCAAGTGATGCAGAGCATTTTCTCATGTGCTTGTTTCTCATGTCTATGTCTTCCTCTGTGAGATTTCTGTTCATGTCTTTTGCCCATTTCATGATTGGATTGTTTGTTTCTTTGGTGTTGAGTTTAATAAGTTCTTTCTAGATCTTGGAAACTAGCCCTTTATCTAATATGTCATTGCCAAATATCTTCTCCCATTCTGTAGGTTGTTTTTAGTTTCAATGACTGTTTCTTTTGCTATGCAGAAGCTTTTTATCTCAAGTCCCAATAATTCATTTTTGCTTTTGTTTCCCTTGCCTTCATATATGTATCTTGCAAGAAGTTGCTGTGGCCAAGTTCAAAAAGGGTGTTGCCTGTGTTCTTCTCTAGGATTTTGATGGGTTCTTGCCTCATCTTTCATCCATTTTGAGTTTATCTTTATGTATGGTATAAGAGAATGGTCCAGTTTCATTCTTCTGCACGTGGCTGTCCAATTTTCCCAGCAGCATAAATTGAGCATCCTGATGATATATCTGCATGGCCAATTCTTAGACTGTCTTCCAGCAATATCCAGAAAAAAGTTCCTTCTAATAGTGATTATATGATATTGGCACCATCCTCTAGGACTACCAAAGTGTGGAAGTGATGTGAGGTCTACTTGACACACCTGGGAGGTTCATTATTGTCAAAACTCTCTATTACCATTATCAGTATATTTAGAACTTTCTTAAAACCAGAGCTACAGAAAAGATATAAAAAACTATGTTTGAGTAGCCCAGATACTAGGATATTGGGAGAGTTGCTTGACGATAAGTAGTTTGGGATCCAAGAAGTCAAAAGACTAGGTGTACAGAGAGCAGTGTCACATATACATGGCACTATACATATACACACTGTGTGTGTATGTATCCATCCAGGTTCAGAAATACACACACAAATCCAAGAAAGCAAAAACTCAACTGACGTCTGAAGAATGTAAAATTCAAGAGGTCTGTCCACTTGCTCTGGAGAAGGTGAGACAGAAGCCCAGTTCAGCCAGAAACACTGAAGCAATGAGTCTATGACTAGGACTAGGAGGTAGAGTTTTAAAATCTGATCACTTCACTCTTAGAATGGTTTCCCACTGGTCTTAGGAGAAAGTCCCAATCCTTATCATGACCTCTTTTGGCCAGCTCCTCCTAGAAGCAGATCTTGAGCCAAGGATTCTAGTGTATCTGGCTGATGCAGGAAGTGCTTCCAAGAGCTAAGAAGAGGCTCGGGAAGGACCAGGAGATAAGGAAGGTTATATCCTATCCCCAGCATGGCCCTGCAAGGAGCCATGGAGTACAAATGTACTTCAGTCTGTTGTGTCTTAAGACAAAGTGACTAGGGGCCTGTGTTTTTCTTACCAGCCAGTCATGGGCCATCCAGGGGACGCAAGCTCAGTTCTCAGTTCTGAGATGGCTCCAGTAGCCCAAGGGCAATCTTCTGAAGAAGGCCACAAATGCCAGCCACCATCTGTAAAGCACACAGAAGCTGGGGAATGTATGAACAGAAAAAGTGAGCACCTGGGTGGCTCAGTTGTTGAGCATCTGCCTTTGGCTCAGGTCATGATCCTGGGGTCCTGGGATCAAGTTCTGTATCAGGTTCCCCACAGGGAGCCTGCTTCTCCCTCTGCTTATGTCTCTGCCTCTCTCTGCATCTCTTATGAATAAATAAATAAAATCTTTCTTAAAATTTAAAAAAAAATGATTAAAGAAAAAGTAAAAGGGACTGGAGATAATGTTCAAAGAATAAAATTTAAGTTTGCTAAAAACAGTGACCTAAGGGCCAGCATGACTCCATCATCATTTCTCCCTGAGTTCTCTGGATTGGTCAGGCTTCTCCAGAAAAGCAGAACCAGTATAAGGAGATCATAAGAAATTGGCTCCCATGATTATGGAGCCTGAGAAATCCCACAATCTTCTACGTGCCAGTGAAGATCAGGAGAGCTCATAGCATAGTTCTAGTCTGGGGGCAAGAGAAGTCCAATGTCCCAGGAGAGGGAGCAAACTTTTTGTTCTATGCAGATGTCCTACAGATTGGAAGAGGCTCACCCACACTGGGGAGGCCAATCTACTTCATTCCGTGTACCAATTCAAATGTTCATCTCATGCAGAAATATTGTCACAGACATACCCAGAATAACGTGGGCATATCAGGATTCAGTCAAGTCGACATGTAAAACTAACCATCACAGCCCCCTGGTCTCTATACCCAAGCCACAGGTTCAGAGCATGGTGTATGAACACAGAGATGAAAGTGGCCCAAGAATAACAGAGATGATGCTGGCCAGGGAAGATGCAAAATTCCAAGTGATGCCATAGAAAGGCTATCATGATCTCATTCCGAAAAGAAGTTAGTGGGGATCCCTGGGTGGCTCAGCAGTTTAGCGCCTGCCTTCAGCCCAGGGTGTGATCCTGGAGACCTGGGATTGAGTCCCACGTTGGGCTCGTTGCGTGGAGTCTGCTTCTCCCTCTGCCTGTGTCTCTACCTTTCTCTCTCTGTGTCTCTCATTAATAAATAAATAAAATCTTAAAAAAAAAGAAGTTAGTGGTTTTTAGTCTTTTTTCCTTCCCAATTAAAGTTGTCTTTTAATGCTAAGACTGGCGTTTTTATTTTACTAAGATCCAGAAGTCACAGGAAAGGACAGAGGCCTTTATTCTACAACATACTTTCTCATAGGAGACTATCATAGGAGACTATATCCTCCCCAATGGGGTGAAAATTGGCTCTTCTTGGTGAGGTCAAAACAATCTTATGCTTTTTATGTGTAAAGCACAGATACATATACAGCACATAAACAGATACACATTGTACCTATGGTGTTAAAATTTCATGGGGAAATAATTAGGGGGAAAAAGTATCTAAAAAGGCTTAGGGGCATGGAAGCATTATAATTTTTAAAAAGGTTGAGAAACACAGTTCTAAAACCATAAATATCTAAAGCTGGAAGGGAGCACCTGTTCCTCGTAATATCTCATGAGAGGCACCTGAAGGACCCAGATGTTCAGAACTGCCAAAGTTCATAGAGAGGGTTAGTGAATGAGCCTGGTGAAGACTATATTTTGTTTTGTTTTGTTATCCTAGACCAATGTCCATTTTACTTTTTAATGCAAAAATAAATATACCCATAGCCAAGGCCCAAATCTCCACATCTCCTCCACCCACATTCCCCACTGAGGTGACACTCTGGAAATAAAATAAATGACCTATGTGATGTAATTATGCACCTTTGAGGTCCTTAGGAAGAGCTATGTTGTCTGAGTGATGTGACAAGGGGCAGGTGGAGAAGACAGATCACCCAGAGAGTCTGGACAAAAGTGTGTTGGGGAATAGGAGGGATGCAGACCTTGGAGAAGTGGGGAGAATAAATGTGACATATTTTTTTCAGACTCCCATTCTTCCTTCATGTCTAAAGTTGGACTCTTTCTACTGCTACTTGAAATCCATCCAGAAAGATGAGGAAATATGATGGACAAAACAAAAACAGAAAAAAAAGAAGTCCAGTGGATGAAACTAAGGTTTTCATTACTATCTGATAATTCAGTGACATCAGAACCAACTCTGGGGCTGTCAGCTTCACGATTTCCCCCAGGGTCTGTTTCATACATTCATTACTCATTCAGTCATTCACTTGTTCATTGAGTACCTACCACACAGCAGATGAAAATTAGATCTGGCTCTAAATCCAGGCAAATTTTCAATTTCACAGAGGAGATAAATACCTAAGACAGGTACAGAAACCTACATTCTAATAAAATTACCCTCCATGCATACTTTCTGACTACATAGGAGAGAGATAGGCTATGTGGTCCACCAAGTTCCACTCTCCTCTGGCAGGCTTCTTAATCCATATGTAGGGGCAGTCGGGACCAAGTGGAATTACAGGAACAAAAACAAACAAAAAAACAACAAAAAAAGGAAAATAAATAAATAAATAAAGTAAGTAAGTAAGTTTTAATTGGCTTACTCTGATCTCCCTGCTGGGATTGTATCACCAGTTGGCAGCTTGTCACATGCGGTTGCCAGGCAACCGTGTGCTGGTTAGTCCAACGTGACAGCCGCGTTTTCCATCTTGTGGCATGAGTCTCCTGGCCTCTGGGACTGAAATCTGGCTCTCCCCAACTCTCCCCTGGGGTCTAGGCTGTCCCCCAAAACCTCTGACCCAGTGCTCAAAGGGGGCTCCTGGGCAAGTTCTTGACAAAACTTCAGTCTTTATTCAACGCCTGGTGCTCAGGCTGGGACTTTGCTGAAAAGAGCCCGGTGGTCCCAGACAGGCCTTCTGAGCCCCTCATGTATCTCAGGGGAGCAGGTGTGAGAGCGAGGACCAGGGAAGCAGAAGGCCGGGATTCCCCTCCTAGGTGTGCTGGGCACTGCGGGCGCCTCACTCTGATGTTTTCATGTTCTCTCTGATATTCCTGCTGCAGGAAAGCCTGCAGAGCATGGGCTTTGCAGACAGACAAAACCGGAACTGGCAGGCACAACAAGCTGTGCCACTGTAGGCACATCACTCAGCCCCTCTGTGCCTCTGTTTCCTGTGGCTAAAGTGGAGGTCATGCTGCATGCATCCCAGGGTGGTGCTGAGCATTTCTGGGGCCAATGTATATAAAATGTTGAGCACCATGCCAGGTGCATAGTCGTGCTCCACAAGTTTTAGCAACTGTTCTATAGGCTTCCAGGAAGAACTCTGAGACATTTGTAGAGTCCCGGGGCCAGAAGGGAAGTTAGCCATCTCCTCGTTCCTTTAGGAAAAAAAAAAAAAATCAGACTCAAAGAGTCAGAGTGAAGTGCCTGAAGCCAGAGCTGGGACTGGAACTAGGACGTAGTTGCCACCACGAAACTTTACCAGGAGGGGATAAGAAAAAAGCCTTAATGTACTGAATGCACCTTGAAGGTAGATGGTACCAGTATTTGTATTGGATAATCAGAGCAACACTCCATAGACACAGTAACCCAGAAAATTCTGAACAAGTAGCATGTGCTTCAGGCAGGGTCAGTGTCTTATGGACTGTACCTGGGCATTTCCCTGATGGCTAACAGAATAACTTGTCATCTTTAGAAGAAAGTCCATCTTCCTTGCTCTGGCGTCCAAGACTTTTCTCGGCCTAACTACTGCTTCCACTTTAATCCAATTCTTCCCCTCACCTCCACGATCTATCTTGGGTTCACTGCTATATTCCCCAGGACTTAGAATGTGCTTGGTCCACATTAATGCTCAATGGACACATACTGAATACATGATAGCTCTGTCCATTTGTTCTGCTCTGCCTCTCTCTTCCCACCTTTTGCCCTCCTAACTCCTACTTTTCCTTCTTGTGGTAGCAACAAGCATCATCTCCTTTTAAAAACCTGTCCTTACCTCCTTGAATAGGGGCCTTCCATGTGAGTCCACAGAGTCCTGCAAAGTAGCCATCAAACTGTATCACAATTATCTGTTTCCCTGGTGTCCTACCAGAAGTGTGGCTGACTATACAAGTAGAGGAGCAATGAAATGAATGAGGGACTTTGACCAGCTGCTCTGAGACCATGCTCCCTGATCCACCCTCCAGGCCCAAAGCCTTATACTGTCTTCCCCTCTGGACTATCACTTGAAGGCAGGGCCAGCAGATAATTCACCTTTATATTCTCAGAATATAATGCAGTTCCTGGCACAGTGCAAGTGCACAAAACTGTTGCTCAAATGATAACAGCCAACATTCACTGAGTGCTCACTTCCAGCTACAAATCAGTCTATTAGGGTTTTTCAACCTTTGGCACCCTTGACATTGGGGGCAGGATAATTCTCTGTTGTGTGTAGGGGCTGGCTATCCTGTGCATTGTAGACTAAATGGCCGCACCCTTGGCTTCTACCCGTATCCCAATTGCATGCACCTGGGTTGTGACAACAAGAATGTCTGCAGACATGACCGAATGTCCCTGGGACGTAAACTTGCCCCCATTTGAGAACCACTGGTCTAAGTGCTCAGTGTGAATTAATTAATTTAACCTTCATAGTGACTCCACAAGGAGGTACTATTATTAAACTATATTTCAGATGAGCAGAGTAAGGCTCAGAGGAGTGAAGCAACTCACTGAGAGTCACAAGTAGTAATTAGCAGAATCAGAAAATGAATGGAGTAGACTGGTTCCCAAGCCTAGACAATTAACCACCTATGAGCTAAGGTTGGAGGGGGAGCTAGACAAGGAATGGAGAGGACAAGAAGGGACTAATATGTATAGTTTATTATATGCAGGAACTATTCTAATCCCTTATAGAAATGATTTCATTTAACCCTATCTAGTCTTTGATGCTCTCATTGTTTTTGGCAAGGTACAGGAAAGGAAACTGAGGGAGAGGAAGTACCCAGTTATTTGGAAGAATAGTAGCCAGAATTCAAACCCCGGAAGTGGAACTCTAAAGCTCATGGTGGTGATGGGCAGCGATGGGTGGTTGGGGGCGGGTAGGGGTGGATTCCTACTCTGTTCTAAGTCTGCGCAAAGTCACATTGCCCTTCACCAGCTTTCCCTGCCAGGCAAGCCTTGGCACTGTCCCCATGTTCCCTCTAAAATAGTTCCACAGCTCCTCACACTCAATGTGTGCCACTCTCCGGGGCACTAAGCCCTGAGGGTCTCAGAGAGCGCTTTCATGTTCCAAAGCGGTCTTATATACAAAGCCAACTGTGTGGGAGAGTGCCAGAGGCTTCCCCAGGGCTGAGACTTCTAAAATGGGGGCAGCCTTTGTCTCCAACCAAATCAGGCTTAACAGAAGAGCATGAGGGAAGTGTGGTGGGGAGATCTCAGGGGTGTTTTCAGAATACTCTGAGAGTTTCCTCTTATCAAAAAAAAAAAAAAAAAAAAAAAGTACTACGAGGCGCCTTGTCGAATTTTCTTCCTTTAGGTAGTTACCAAAGCAGAGATGGTATGTTTCAGAGGCGTCTCCTGCTATGATTGCCCCGGTGTTTAAAATAATGATCAGATCATTTTCCCACAGCTATTTCATCCAATGAGCCCAAATAGGATTATTGTGAAATTGCAAGGTCTTGCAGGAAATAACTCTTCTGACCTTGGGTACTGTTAGTCAGGCTGACTCAGAGAAAATAAGATCCCCTTTCATTGTTAGAGATGACAGTTCTGCAGCCTTTTCTCCAAGTAGGGTGACCCCAAGGTGGCAGGAAAGAACCACTCTGAATGGATGATAATTGATCACCTGTGCACCCAGACACAACTGCCCTCGATGCCCATGGGAAGGGGAGGTACTGTGTGTGCGCAGGTGATATATGTGACTCTCCATAGTGAAGAAATGCTAGCTTTTCTTAAGCAATGCTCTCAGCGTCCCCAAGATGTGGGAGGAAAGACTGTCATAGGCAGAACACAATCCATTGTTCTTTAAAAAAATTTTTTTCTTAAAAGCCCAGTTTGATCAGTAGATGAGAATAGTGAAGATCATATGAAAAAAAGTATGAGGGACGATTTGCACTGTCAGATGTTGAAGTGTATGTATGCTAAAGCTATAATAATTATAATGATAAATATGCACATACAGGAATTGGCAAGAAGATCAATAATCAAAATAGATAGCTACAAAACAAATACACACATTGTCTCGTTTTTCTCTGTCTCTCCTTCCTTGTGCATATCACACATACACACATACACACATACAAATGCACACATATATACACACAATAAACCCGGCATTGCAAATCAGTAGGAAGAGAAAGATTTATCAGCATACACAAAAGAAAGCTGAAAGCACTCCAGGTATATCCATCAGAAAGGGACTTACTATAGGAAATTGATTACAAATATTTGGAAAACCCAGAAGAACAAAGAGGAGAGTATGCCTTGGGTTGGCTGGGGATGAACACTACCATCTTTGCTAGGTCTAGAGAATTAAAATATAAAAGGTAGTGTTATCAAGAACCTAAGAGTCTACATTTCTGCTGTTACTGTTGCCACAGCAGAAAAATAGCTTTCATATTTTTTTCTACCTGTTAATATATGTGACTGCCTCCCAATGGCAGAAACTAACTCCAGCTGCCAAAGAACTGTGTTTTTCTACTCTTGGCTGTGGCAGTGTGCAACAGAGCACATACAGGAACAGCTGTGGGCTGAGAGTCAACAGACAATTCCTGGCACAGAGGGGTTATTTGATAATATTTTAAAAATCAATCGGTTATCAACTTAACAAAAACGTGTTCATTTCCTGCTGTAAAGCAAAATAAACTTCAAATGGTGTAAAGGGTTAAATGCATACCTAAATACTCAAAAGACAGAAAAAGAACAACAAAACAGAAGAGTGTAATGAAAAAGAAATTCCCTTTAAGGGTTACAGAGAACTTTCTAGATATTGAAACAATGAAAGAGTCATGAAAGAAAAAAATCATATACTGGAATTAAAATAACTTCTCATTGTCAAAGAGATGCCACATAAGATTAGAAACCAAATAATCTGGATAGTGTATTTACAGCATATTTTAAAATGTAGTTAAAACCTAATATATTATCAAGCAAAGGTGAAGCTGTAGATACCAGTGACTCAGGAGAAATATGGAACCAACATGTGTACAATGGAATACTATTCAGTAGTGAAAAGGAATGGACATTAGTATAAACATTAACATGGATGAATATCAGTTTGGGGTGAAATAAGCCACAGAAGGGTATCTACATTATTATTCTATTTATATAAAGTTCAAAACCCCATAAAACAAACTATTTTTAGAAATTCATGATAGGTGGTAAAACTATAAGGAGAATCAAAGAAATAAGTACTACAATGTCAGAATTATGGTTACTTCAGAAGAAAGGAGGCAAACATTCATAGAAGGAATACCCAGGAGACCTCTAAGGTATAGGAATGTTCTATCTCATCAGCTGGATGGTGGAGAAATTCGTGTTTTGCTGGATTATCATGATGATGATTTAAGGCATACAAAGACATAATTTTGATTTATGTCACAATAAAAATGAAAAATAAAAAACCCTGCAGACATAAAAAAATTCAAAAAAAAGTTTAAAAAAACAAAAAAGGGGGCAGCCCGGGTGGCTCAGTGGTATAGCGCCGCCTTCAGCCCAAGGCCTGATCCTGGAGTCCCAGGATCGAATCCCACACCTGCATGGAGCCTGCTTCTCCCTTTGCCTGTGTCTCTGCCTCTCTCTCTCTCTGTGTGTGTGACTATCATAAATAATAAATAAAAGAACAAAATTAAAACAAAAACAAAAACAAAAAACCCAACTGAAATTATATAAATACTCAAGAACATTTTAAATCAAAGAATTGTACATTTATTTTATTTTTTTTAAAAAATTATTCATTTATTTTAGAAAGCAAGAGTATGAGCAGGGGCAGGGTCAGAGGGAGAGGGAGAGAATCCTGAAGCAGATTCCCCACTGAACACGGAGCCTAATATGTTGTTCCATCCCAGAACCCTGAGAGCACGACCTGAGCCAAAATCAAGAGTTGAATGCCTAACTGACTGATCTATTCAAGTGCCCCCAAGAATTGTAAATTTAAAATAATGGGGTAAGATTTTTTTTAACAGTCAAACTAACAAGAATTTTAAATTTCATAATTCTCTTTATTAGCATGGGTAAAGTGAAAACTATTATTTTCTTTGTTAAACCACTAAACATTAACTTGATTGAACATTTCTAGAAAGCATCTTGGCAATGTATATCATGGGCCTTTTAAAAATATTTTATTTTATTTTATTTTATTTTATTTTATTTTATTTTATTTTATTTTATTTTATTTCTGTCATGGGCCTTTAAAAATGTCTATGCCTTAGAGAAATGACTAGAAACTTGGGTAAGTTTTGTATATAAAATTTTGGTCATCTTAGTATTTTTCTAATAAGGAAAATTTAGAAACAGCATGGGAGTAAGTAAATCATGATGGAATGATACATTATGCAGCTTAATTTAATGATGATTACAAAGAGACTGCCATTATCATAGGAAAATGCTCATGTTATATTATTTAGTAAGAGAGGCAAACTAGAAAACTTTACACCCAATATGTTTTCATCTATTTTTTTTTAAAGAAGCAAACATATTAGAAGGAAATATGGCAAAATGTCAGCAGAGGTTGTATCTGGGTGCCAACACTATGGATACTTCATTTCTTCATTTTTTCTGTATTTTCCAATTTTCTAACATAAGCAGTTTTTACTTTTATGATAGGGTGGAAAGAGTGGGGGAATTTAGTAAAAGATAAAAGTCCAGTTTAACTCATGTTTTCTTCCTGTTCAATTGTACTACATTGCACTCCAGCTCTTAGCTTGGCCTTGTTCCAAGAACATTCTCTTGTGGCAAGGAGATGGGAGGTAAGGTCATTTCCAATTGCCATGCTTCATTTCTACCCTGACTTATATAGTGTTAGAGAAAGGGGGAACTAACGGTTATTGATTGTTGCTTCGGGCACCATGTTATTCCTACATATTATTCCTTTGAGACTGAAAGTACTTAACCCATTTTAATGTTGAAGAAACTGAGACCCAGAAGGCTGCAGGCACTGGTTTGAGAGTACACAGCTAGTAAGTGGCAAAGAGGTATACCTGGTTCTTAGGTGTTTCACCAAACTTCCTTCCTTCCCATAAGATGGGGCCACCCATTCAAGTCTCTCATCAGAGCCCTAGTAATTTGGCTCAGGAATCAGTCTGCCTGGGCAAAGCTGCACCTACTTAACTAACTACAGGACCTCATCTAAGTTTTATCTAACTTCTGTCTCAGTTTTCTCAGCAGTAAAATGGGAATAATAATGGCATCTTCCTCGTGAGGTTGGTTATGAGGAATATACAATATGATGCACGTAAAGTGCTTAGGACAGTTCCTGGCACTCAGTAAACATTAGCCAACATAGTTATCTCTAACAGGGTCTGAACAAACAATGGGGACTGATTTGAGGTCATGTATATTCTTACTCTCCCAGTGGTTCCAATGGAATGACATTAGACATGATCTGGTCCAAGACAGGATTTCACAGAAAGGGACACCCAGGACCAGAAAAGTGAAGTGAGTAATCCAGACCCTCCAGTGGTAAGTAACTGAGTGTGCTACTATTAGCTGCACATTCTTTCCACCACTGTATCCAGCTTTTCTCTGGCTCCCAATCCCTGGGATCAACAGCAAGGAGGCCACGGTACAACCTTGGAAAAACAGTCACCTCTTCAGGTGCACACTATTCTTCTTACACATAGTACCATTTGATGTCTCAGCTACCTGGGACATGGGCAAGACAGTATTGTGAGGAAATGACCTCAGAGTTTAGATTGGTTCTCCTTGGTCCCATAGCAGAGCTGAGACAGGATCCACAAAGCTCTCTCTACAACACCTGGGTGCCTTGAAAAGCTCTGTGTCTCTGATGCATGAGATAATTACCCTCTGATGTGTCTCTGTAGCAGGCAGAAAAGAATCAGGCTGGTGGACAGTCTCACTCTGATTTCTCTCTTCAATGCCATAATGCCAGCTATTATTTACCAGCAGCTCATGGTTGGAGAATCAGTTTCATCCAGCTCTTCACTAGTGGGCCTGACCCTCTGAGTCTCCCTTCCAGAGCCTTAGGTGGCCAGGTATGGGGACTGTGACAGAAGTTAAGCCAGTGAGACAAAAGTGATGTTGTCCTTTTCTCCAATTCATCCCTGCTGCCTGCAACCTTAGGGTTAAAATACCTGCCTTAGTTACATATCACACTAACCTGTGATGCCTTAAGAAATCTGAGAGCAACCAGAACTGTCAAGAGCTGATACTTGGGGTGTGGATTGGTATAGCCTTTTTAGAAAAAAACCAAGCAATATTCTCCTAAGGCTAAACATTAACCTACCCTATGAGCCAGCAATTTCACTTCTAGGTGTATGTCCAGGAGAAAGAAGTGTTCATGTCTGATAAAAGACATAGATAAAAATGTTTATGACAGCCTTATTAATAATAGGCAAAACTGAAACCAACCTAAATATTCATTAGTAGGAAAATGGATTTTTTAAAAAATGGCAATATTCACTTCATGGAATTTTATATGGCAATAAAAAAGAATGAAACACTGCTATAAGCCACAGTATAAATAAATCTCACAATGTAATGATGAGATAAATAAGACAGACAACAAAGAAAACATGTAGTGATTCTACTTACATGAAGTTCAACAACAGGCAAACTAATCTATGGTGATAGAAATTATATAGTGTTTATTGTTGTGAGGGTTTCTACTAGGGGGCCTAAGAGTAACTTCTGGGATGATAGAAATATTCTGTATCTTAACCCCGAATGGTGGTGGGTACATAAGTATGAATACATACAAGAATTCACTGAGCTTTGCATATGTGAAATGTGTCTTTTGCTCTATGTATATTATATAAAAATGAAATATGTAAAAACAAATCCTCCCAGTTGGGTCACTAAAGCTCCATTCCCTAGAAACTCAGAATAATCCTAAAGCAAAAGCCCAGAAGATAAGGTTATCTTTTAAGTCAGCTTGTGGACATGCATACTTAGTAGATTCTTCTTTCTCCAAGACTTGATCCTTACATTGTCTTTTCTCTGAGCAGCCACTGGCATCTTACTCCCTGAGCTGCTGTTTCATCAGAGTGAGAAGGGGCTATATCCCATCCATCTCCTTATCTCAGTACCTACCAGAGTGCCTAGCTTAGAGTAGATACTCAGGATGTATCGGTGAGCAGCTAAAGCAGTGGGTTTATGAGAAAATGAACATAGCACACACAAATATGATCTATGCTCACAATCTGGAAAGCAGCTGCTGGGCTATGAGTTGTAGGGACAATGTTTAGGCAGCATCACAAAGACCAGAGGTTCTCAGTGCAGGAAAATGTTGCTTCTCAGGAGACATTTGACAATTTCTGGAGATATTTTTGTTTATCATAAGAGGGGGCTTGGGGGGAGCCCACTGCACCTGGAACAATGCTAAGTGATATCCTGCAATGCACAGGACAGCCTCCTCTCCAACACACACACACACACACACACACACACACACACACACACACACAAATCATCCAACACAAAATGTTAATGGCTTTGAGGCTGAGAAACCCTGGTTCAGAGGAGCAGATAGTAAACACAGAAAGAAAGCTTTGAGGTCAATTGGCTTCTCATGAGCTGTGTAACTTTGAGTAAGTTACCAAACTTCTCAGAGCTTTCTCCCTTGTACAAATAGGGCTGATGCCTACTTTAAAGGTATTTGAGAGGATCAAATGATTTCAGCTATGTGAAGAGTGTGGTTCAAAACAGAAGTCTGGTAAGATTTGGTTCCCTTCCCTTCCCTAGAGCCACTGATGGGCAATTTTTTAAGAGAAACACTCATTAAGCATTGCTTCTTCTCCCTCTGCTTATGGAACTACTGAAGAGTGAGGCTGCCTGTGAAGAATGCATTTTATTTGCTGAGTACATCAATAGCCCTTGTTCCTAATGAAATGTATTATTAAAAGATAAAGTCAACATATTCGGAACTTGGCCCCACATCGCATCCCAATGTAATCTGCCATTCTCCCAGCATTGCAGGTGTCCTGTAAGCCTGCCTCTGAAACACAGATTCTGATTTCCCATCTCTCCCTCACTTTTCTCAAAACAGGCACAAACACACTGGGTTCCCAGGAGATAGGGAGCAGAGCTTCATACAATGCTAGCACTATGTGCAAGTGGCAGAAACACCACAAAGAAAAAGCCCAGCCTTGTTCTTTGCAAGTGGGAAGTCGAATTTCCCACAGGGCTCAATCTAAGGCTTGCTTCCTTCCTACTCCTCCCCCCTCCTTTATGTATTTCTAAGAGTGACTGGCCTCTAAGCAATCCTATGCTGAAATCTTGTGAACTGATTATTATTTCGTTTGCTGTCCTTGGTGCTGAAAAAGTCTCACCATGCTGAGGGGGTCTGGATCACTTTTGCATTTCTATTATTCATACTGACCAGAAAACATAAGACAGAACACTAAAATACATTTTCACATTCCTGTAGCAGATGCATAATATGGAATATTTGAAAGACACATAGAAAAAAATAACAAAAATGACTAATATTTACTGAGAGTATGCCACTTTCCAGACGTTGCTATTTATCTTATCTCAAGAGGTTATGTACCATATGCCCCCCATTTTTCAGATGAGGAGAACTGAGGCAATAACAATCCATTAGCCTGACCTTCCTGTGGCAACCACATTGACAATGGAAAAAAGCTAGGTACCTTCACAGGCCAACCTGTCCACTTGGCTCTGGATCCCATCTTCTCTAATTTCTCAAAGAGACACTGAGTCTGGAGTCCTTGAATTACCATCCCTTTTGCAGCAGTATTGGCTACTGCACTGTTCCCAGTCTCACACAAGTATGCCCCAGTATCTTTCATCTGACAGAAAAAAAAGCAAAAGCCCTTGACCATCACATTTCTCTGGACATTTCTTCATCCTTTTGTTCTTTTTCAAAACAAATGACAGTCCTCAAAAGAGTGGTTTTTAGTCACCATTCCCACCTCTTCACCTCCCAACTTACATATTTCTTTTTTTATTTTATTTATTCATTTGAGAGAGAGAGAGAAAGAAAGAAAGAGAGAGAGAGAGAGAGAGAGAGAGAGAGAGAATGAGAATGAGCAAGGTGAGAGGCAGAGGGAGAAGTAGACTCCCCACTGAACCAGGAGCTGAATGCAGGGCTTGATCCTAGGACCCAGAGGTCATGACCTGAGCTAAGGGCAGACACTTAACCATCAGAGCCACCCAGGAGCCCCTTACATCTTCCTTCAGATCACTCATCCACATCATGGCCCTACTCTAAATCAGAAATGGCCATCTTATTGACAAATCCTATGCTTGCTTCTCTAAACTCTTATTTTATTGTCCAGCAACATGTGACATAGATAAACACTACCATTTTGGAATACTCAATTTTTTCTCTTGACAGCTGCATCACTACAAAATCCTAGTTTTCCTCCTAACTCCACAGTCCAGATTCTCAATCTCCTTTTCTGAATCATCCACTTCCACTTGACTTGAAATAGTGTGTCACAGGGCTCAGCCCTGGCAAGCCTTCACATCTTCAAGTGTACTCTTCAGCCAGGAAGTAAACTCATTCAACTCCATGGCTTTAAAAAACATCCATATATTGAAGCCTCCTAAATTTACATCTCCAGATCCAATGTCTAACTCAAACTCTAGACTCCCACATTCATTTGCCTACCCAATCTCTATTTGGGTGACTCTATCACCTCAAACCTAAGTTTAAGTATCAGAATTTCTGATTTTCCTCCCAAAAACTATCATCTTCTCCAGTCCTCCTTATTTCAGGAATTATCACAACCATCCCATTTCTCAAACCAAAATCTTAGGGACCATCTCTAATTATCCCTCACAACTCACACCAAATCTCCAGGCAAATGCCATAGACAGAGTCTACCAAACACACCTCAATTTTACCAATTTCTCCCCAGCTACAATGCCACTATGTTAGCATCTGTATTATCCCTCCTCTGGATTGCTGAAATCCCCCTATTCTATTTTAATGTTGTTTGAATAGATGGGATACATGTTCAAAAATGAATATATATAAAAATACATATACCCTCATTCTTCACTGGCCCACTCCCACTCCTATCTTTCACGGTAACCAAATTTTAACTTTTACATATTAGCACATGATGCATCCTGTTCTCTTTTCACTTTACCATACCTTTAGAGATCTTTCCATATGAATACTTGAAGAAATCTTCCTTATTCTTTATGTAGTGCTTAGTATTCCATTATATGGCTGTAATAGCATGTATTCCAGTAATCTATCCTTTGACAGCAGGGTTTGCTATCACAAAGATACTACAGTAACCTTTTATGTATTATTTTTATATGCAATTATAACTATATGATAAATTACCAGAAGTAGGTTTGCTGAATCAAAGGGAACAGGCAAAAGCCACTTACCTGATTCCTCTGTTTTCTCTCTTGACCCCTACGTTATATTTTCAAAGGCATCTGGGTGTTTTTAAAATGTGTATTATATTATGTCACTCCCCTAACTCAGAGGCCTCCAAGGCTTCCCACTACATATACATTAGATTTAAATGCCTTCCTCTAGCCTCCAAGATCTGCTTGTTTTGGATGATGCCTCCTTATACAGTAATCTCCAGCTGTTGGTCTTTATATTTCTAGAGCACACCCAACTGTCCTTGCCTTTGCACTCGTTCATTCCTTTGGTTGGTACACTCTTAAACCAGATGCTCACATTTTTCTCTCCCTATCTTCAGATCAGCTTAACTATCATCTCCTCAGAGGCTTCCATGATGTTCGATCTGAAGCCTTCCATCCTGCCCCTCATGCTGGCACCATTCAAGCACATTGCCATATTTTACTTTTTTATAACTCTTACTGCTTCCAGATAGTTTCTTGATTTGTTTTGGCTATGTCTCCTACTAAAATGTAAGCTTCATAAGGGCAAGGGCTTGTCTAGCACCACTGTAATCTCTGGTTCTAGAACAGTGTTTGAAAAAGTCGTCCCTGACAAACACCTATTTCTGGAATGAATGACTCTTATCATCTCAGTGTGTTAACTGACAGCACCTTTCCCAAAATACTATGTACTTTTTACATAGGTGAGATGGTGTCACACACATGATTTTACATCTTGGTTTTGTCCTCTAACAACACATTTAAAGATTTCTCCAGGAAATTAAAAATTCATTGCAAAGCCCCCTTTTAAATGAATTTGGGATAATTTATCAAAGGCAGAGATTATCATTATTTCAGTCACTCATTTTGTTAGATGTTTGGGTTGTTGCCACAGTTTTTATTTGAATTAACACAATGATAAACATATTTAAGCATAGATGTTTGCCTATAAATTTGAATGTTCACTAAACCTGGATTTATCATGTTTAAAATGTTAAGATGATGGTAAGCCTTCACATACTTTTTTGAAATAGCTTGTCAGAAAGACTGCAATAATTTACACACCTCTCAGCAGTAAATCACCCCATTCTTGGTAGCTTTAATAGTTTTTTGGTATTTTCTAATTTGATAGATTAAATTGTTGTCTTTTATAACTAATGAAGTTGAACATTTTTTATAGGGAATCTTTTAGTGATTAAATAACAGCATAGTATCAACATCCATTTCTATAGGCTTAGGAAGGGTTTGGCTTTATCAACACATCAAGTAAGCTGAATTTTCTGCAATGGAAAAAATATTAAACAACCTTATGGAATTACTGCAGAAGTATTGCTTCCTTCTCACCTACTTTGAAGAAAGATGGACCTCTTTTATGGTGCAGTTTCCAGGAAATGCATTATACCCCCACCCCCCGTTTTCTTCATAGGATATAATTTCCAGTACATTGCTACATCTTCCAAGAGTGAGGCATTTTTGAACCACTGGCAGATAGTTTTAAGGGCCCATCACAAAGCTTCTATGTAGGGACCTTTGTTTTGCATTTTCTCAGACCATACTTCTTTGCAGAACTTTGATCATTTAATTTACCCCCCAAGAATGAAATCCATGAGTGTGTATCAGCAAAATGACATAACAGCATGTCTCCTCTATAGCTTAAGCTAACCTTAAAGCTAATCTTAAAATTTTCAATAACTGTCTCCCCAAACAAGGCATTTTATCCAATGATATCAAATTAGCACGTTATAAGGGGTGCTGCACAAATAGCTTACATTGATTCACAAGATGACTTTAAAAATTCAGTGAGCCAAGAATCCCACATTATTGATTCATGCTAACAAAACGATGAAGCACAGCTAATCTTTACAACACACGCTGGGAAGAATGACATTTACAAATGCAGACAGACGGAAACCAATTGGACGTAATTCTTTAAGGATTAAACTGATGGCTGCAATTAGATGAGAAAAGGTGAGCAGTCTCACTGCTGGGAATTGAGACAGCCTTCAGGGTCTGGGCCTAATTTGGTCTCTCCCTTGGTTAACCATGATATCCCACTGACCAGTTAGTTGAGTGGAGTTTCCTGCAGGTAGTCAAGTTTAATTAAATTGTTTTGTAAAGTATGCTGTGTTATTGCTTCAACTTGCTTCTTGGGCTTTTAATCACAAATGCTCAGAAGAAGGCCATGCTTAGGATCGTCACAGTTGGATGATATCACTATTGGATACCAGATGAGCCCACCAAAGTGCTTGTTGGGACAGAATACGAATATATCCCTTCCCATCTGATTCTTTGTTGGAATTAAATACTCTGAATCTGAAAGATGGGGAACTCCTTAGAATCTTTTCGTTGTTGTTGTTTCCTTTAAAAAAAATATTGTATTTACTTATTTGACAGAGAGAGCCAGAGAGCAGAAGCAGGGGGAGCAGCTGAGGGAGACGGAGAAGCAGACTCCCCGCAGAGCAGGGAGCCCAACATGGGGCTCGATCCCAGGACCCCGAGATCATGACCTGAGCTAAAGGCAGACGCTTAACCGACTGAGCCACCTAGGTTCCCCTCCTTTCTTTCTTTTTTTTTTTTTTAAAGATTTTAATTTATTTATTCTAGAGAGAGGGAGAGAGAGAGAGCAGGGGGAAGAGCAGAGGGAGAGGGACAAGCAGACTCCATGCATGCTGAGCACAGAGCCCACAGAGCACTTGATCCCATGACCCCTGAGATCATGACCAGAGCGGAAACCAAGAGTCTGCTGCTTCACTGACTGAGCCACCCAGGGGGCCCTCCTTTCTTGTTAAAGAAATCCTTAAGCCAGACTCACAGCTCCCTATCTTAGAGAACAACTCTGCCATTTCAGAGTGGTTCCAAGGTTAGCCTGATAAACATCTCCCAAAGAACAGAAAATCTTGATGACCTTCAAGATAACTCTGATTCTCTTAAAATTCATAATGACTCTGATTATCAGCAAAGCGGAACAGTGATGGAGTTAGAAGTGTTTTGTAGGCGTAGAGTGTAACAAAGCACCTGTGTTTGAAAATCAAATCCCCATCCCTGTCACTTCCTTACACAGTACGGGTTTATTGCATGTTGTTCCTATGTCCTAGTTTCCCCAGCTCGCCTAGATCTGGCAGGGTGTTTTGAGACTCTATTGGGATAGCTCAGGGAAGCTCTTCAAAAATATGAAACACACCATCCTCAAAAGACTGTGGTCCACATTTGATTGTTTCTTGGTTCTCTCTTCCTTATCTTTCCAGAGCATTCCATGCCTTCCCTACTCTCTGTTCTGCGCTTGTATCTGGGGAACCAGCAAGAATATACCCAAGGAAAAACTCTAAGAAGAGATGCTCATTAGCATTTTTGTGATGGTGAGTAGTACTCTTTCTGTGGAAAGTGAGCAAAAACCAAGCAGACAAAACCTGTGAATTATCCTGAGAAACAGAAGTGTTTATCCCATAGGACACAGGTATTGCCAAAAGAGCCCAAAATGAGTCCCTGACAGACTCATACTCAGACCTACTAGCTTCAAAATTCATAATTTCTCACCCTCAGAGGAGATGGCATATTTACTAGTTGAGGTAGAGTAGTAGAGCATAAATCCCCTCGCTTTTGAAATCTGACCTTCATGGAGTCAAATCCTGTTTCCTGAACATTTGGGGCAAGTAACCAAGTCGCCTCTAGTTTCAGTTTCCTCACCTGTGAAATGGAGAGGATGATGGCCACAGTGTGACAGGATTCACAGTTCAGATCATATCATTTAGTTTCTGTCCATCTTTCAACCCTACCTTTCTCTGTGCAAGCTTCATCCTTAGGATCCAGGGCAGCTCCCAGCTTCTCCAGCCTCCTGGTTCAAATCCAGCTGAAATCAGGAAGCCTCCTGCGAAGTCCTGGAGAATGAGGGGCTGCCTGAAGTCTGAGAATCCTGTTCCACCCAGATCCATGGAGTCAACACCTCCAAAGCTGTATGGATAGAAAGACAGAAGTGAGGAATTCCCAAACAAATAAGGGGCTATGGCCTGAAAATGGAAAAATGGATGCGCCAGAGGCAAAGCACAAACGCTGGCCATGTTTGCCCAAAGGAAAACCAATGGTAACACTCTATGCCAATGTTTCTTAAATTGGTTGCAGATTAGAATCACCTGGGAAGACTGTATAACTACAAAACAGACAAAACGCTCTCTGGGCTCTAACCCCAGAAAGGTTAAATCAAAATACCTTGAATGAGAATGAGACACTGGCATTTTTTTTAAGCACCTCAGCCAATTCTAATACTCTGCCAGGGTTAAGAACCCTGTCTATGCAGATTTGTATAGATATAGACTGTCATACAAATCACACATCTATACAGGATGTTGGGACACTGGACTTTCTTTTGAAAGCTATTCTATAAAATCAAAATCAGACTGCTTTTCTAAGAAGTTAAAAGACTATAAATTTAGAAGAGACTAGGATATTGCAAATGTTACTATCTCCCAAGTAATTAGAGATCTTCAGAGTTTTAAATGATCTGAATGAGTTGCAGCCTCTGTTCAAAATAGGAATCAGCTAAAGTATGTTTGGATGTTGTCCAGTTTTTGTTTTCTTGTATATCTCTAATGATTGTGAGCCCACCACTTTATGGGGGAAACAGAGTCCAATTTTGGAATCTTTCCATAACTCTGACTTCCTGAGACCTACATATTCTTTAGAATTCTGATCCAGAAGTTCCATAAAATCATTCTAATCTATCTCTGCCTCCTTGCACTTCTCTCACCCTCCCTCTCCGCCCTCCCTCCCTCTCTCTTCCTCTTTCTCTCTCTCTTCCTCTCTCTCTCCATGGCAATCAGCACTTCAACTTTTCTCCCAGTCTAATTTCCTCATCTATTTCTCATGTAGCAATATGTTGCAACTTTCATAGGGACCACACTTACTGGATGCACTCCAGGTAATCTGTAAGCCTCAAATTGTACTCCTGGTCATAGGATACAATGCCCACATGTGTTAGTCAGAGCTGGAAGTTGATCCAGGGTCATTTTTAACTACTTCATTATTATGCTGCCTATAATTAAAAAAAAGTTGGGGAGCAGTTAATAAAACTGAGGGGGGATCCCTGGGTGGCTCAGTGGTTTAGCGTTGCCTTCGGCCCAGGACATGATCCTAGAGTTCCAGGATCGAGTCTTGCATCAGGCTCCCTGCATGGAGACTGCTTCGCCCTCTGCCTGTATTTCTGCCTCTCTCTCTGTGTCTCTCATGAATAAATAAATAAAATATTTTAAAAAATGAAATAAAATAAAACTGAGGAAACTGGAAAAAAATCAGAAATAAACCCGAACAAAGGTGTTATGGCAATAAATGCAAATTTTAAAGCTCCTCAATGAAAAGTCAGACTCTAAGACGGGGTCAAGACTTGAATCCAGCCTTATGCTGTTTACATTGGCCAGACCTAAAATAAAATCACTTATTTGGGTTAAGTGCAAAAGGTTAAGCAAAGAGGTGCCAGTCTATTGCAAACAGAAGTTAAGCCAGGGGCTGCAAAATTAATGTCAGGCACTGTAGAATTTAAGTAAAATATCTTAAAATAGAACAACAGATTATTTTACACTGATAAATATGCAATCCACAAGGCAGATCAACAGTCATAAATGTTTACTTACTGAAATCATTAAATATCTAGAGCTAAATCACTAGCAATACAAAGGACAGATGACATAAACATTTTGGTGCTGGAAGATTTTAACACTCAGAATATTTGACAGGTTAAGTAGACCAAAATAAATAAGAATGTTAGTAATCTCGATAATATGATATTGACTGAATAGACTTCTAAATATTATATCAAGAAGATAAGGCAACTTCTTTCAAGAAATCAATTAATAAAATTTCCCAATTTTATATTAGGTCACACACACTCAAAACAATGGTAATTCAGGTCACATTCTCTGAGCATGTAGAGAAAACACAGAAGAGTATATAAAATACAGAGAGAAGTTATGGTTTTCAGGGCATATGGAATGGAAAATACCCTTTAAAATCTAAACAAACAAACAAAAACTAGAAAAGCCCAAGCCTTTGCAAATTAAAAATGTCCTTCCTAAATAAGATGTTGTTCAAAGTAAAAATTAAGACCCTGGTTATAAATTATTCGGAAATAACTTATCCGAGAAAACATAGAAAGCAAAAATGTGATGGTCCAAGATTTTAGCCTGAAATTTTATTATTATGCAAGAAAGGATAAAAAGAAATGAGCTAAGGAGAGCACATTAATGAGATTTTTTTCAAAGGCAGCAAGTGAAACTAAGAAAAGTATAAGAAAGAAATGAAGGGGAGATTTTTTAGAACTCAAAAATTTAAGAAAATGAATAACCTGTAGAGTGAATACATAAACCTGAATGCTCTTTTATTTGTAAACAGAAACATTAAAAAATTAGAAAATAGGATAATAGCAATACTATGAGTTTTGTGCCTGGCAATGGTTAGCTCTATTTAACAATGTTACAGGGATAGTACTGTTACCTTTATTTTACAAATAAGGAAATTGAAGAGAATTGATGAATCCAAGATCATGCAGCAGAGGTGAGATCAAAATTCTGCCACCCTGTGCCATGACTCACTTCTGACCAATGCTTTAGTTAAACTCTCAAAACAAGGGAGAAATAGAATAAAAAACTATAAATTAATTAATTATACTAATGCAATGTATAATAAATACATAACCAGATACCAAATAAATTTGAAATTTTTAATGATATTGATGGGATGTTCTAGGAAAATACAAATAATAAAAAATGGACTTGGGGAATTTGAGTATAACTTTAGTAGAAATTGGGAGTAAGTCACATAAAAATCACCTCTGCAGAAGATAGTTGGCCTAAATTATTCTAAAAGTTAACTATATCAACACTTTCATAAAGTAAGTCCCATGTTATGTTAGGAAGAAATAAAAAGAGATATGTCCTAATTTCTTTAGTGAGGATGGCATGAGTCTGATGCTAAGACCTAATAACTATAGCCAGAGAAGGAGAAGTTCCAGCCCAATCTTACTTACTGATATAGAGATAAATAAGCTAAATAAAATACTAGCAAACCCAACTCAGCTATGCTTTGGAAGGAAAATTTACTATAACCAAGTAGATTTTACTCCAGGAAACCAAGGATGATTTACTATCAGGAGTCATTTAATATTTAAAACTCTATTAACATAATTTATCATATCAGTGGCTCAAAGAGGAAAGACTATAATCAAATACCTAAAGGTTTTTGACAAAAGTCTCCATTCATCTCTGACTTATTAATCTTGGAATAGAGAAATACTTCGCTAACCTTTAAAGAACAGCTCTCACAAAGCCAATACTTTGCCCACCTACAAACACCAGAAACTCTCACTAAAGTCCTGGAGAAAACAAAGGTCCTCGCTTTTCAACAGTTTAGATACTTAAGATAAATTTTAAAAAAAACTATTAGGTTACAAAATGACAATAAGCTATCACACCTCACCTGTGAGATGGCTATTACCAAAAAGGCAAAAGACAACAGGTGTTGGCCAGGACATAGGGAAACTGTAACCCTGATACACCATTGGTAGGAATGTATATTGATGCAGCCCCTATGGAAAACTGTATGGACGTTTCTCAAAAAATTACAAGTAGTACTACCTTCTGATCCAGCAATTCACTTCTGGGTGTTCATCCAAAAGAATGGAAATCAGGATCTCAGAGATACACACATTTTCATGTCATTACAGCATGATTCACAGAAGGCAATATATGGAAACAACCTAAATATCCATCAACTGATGAATCCATCAAGAAAACACACACACACACACACACACACCTACATATAATGGAATATTTTTCAGCCTAAAAAGAAGAGGAAATCCTCCCACATGCAACAACATGCATGAACATTGAGAACATTATGGTAAGTGAATAAGTCAATCATGGAAGGACAAACACTATGATTCCACTCATATGAGGCATCTGAAAGAGTCCCACTCATAGATTGTCCCACTGATTGCCAAGGGCTGTGGGGAGGAGAACAAACTGTGAGCTGCTGTTCAACTCATAAATGGTTTTGCAAGATGAGTATGTTCTGAAGATGTGCTGTACAATGGCGTGCCTACAGATAATAGCACTGTACTGTACACTCAGAAATTTGTTAAGAAGGTAGCCCTCATGTGAAGTGTTCTTTCCACAATAAAGATGTAATTCCCTATTTATTAAAAGAAAATAGAAATTCCTGGATGCTTTGAGTTTTATATAAGGGTTCAGAATCAAATACAATTTTTTTAAATATCAAAAAGTTAAGATTTTATTTATTTATTTTAGAGAGAGAGATAATGGGAAGGAACATGAGCAGGGGTGTGAGGAGAGGGAGAAGCAGGCTCCTTGAGGATCAGCGAGCCTAATGCAAAGCTTGATCCCAGGGCCCCCGGATAATGACCTGAGCTGGGAACACTTAACTGACTGAGCCACCCAGGCACCCCCCCAAAAAAGCGTCTTAAAGGTTAGCTTAATGCCAGGCTGGATGCACACACACTGGCATTAAATTTAGGTCTGGATCCCAGCTGCATCATTCACTAACAATCAAACACCATTTTTTAAAAAATTACTTGGCCAATATGAGTGTCAGTTTCCTGTGTCCCAGGAACAGTGAACCCGCCCCATAAAGGACAGTGAGGATTACAGAATCAGACACAGGCAAAGCCCTTGGCATGGGGCCTGACACACGGTGAAGGCTGAAATCACAACTGTTTTTAGGATTAGTTACGAGTAATCTGAGTGTAGCTCTAGAAAACAACAGTAAGTCAATTGGAAAATAATCAGAAGTACAAAAAAGTTCAATAAGATAGCTGGAGGCAATGTAAAGACATACAAATAGCAGTGAAAATTAGTTAGAAAACCAGAGTCCCCAAAAGGACTCCTGCTCCCTGTTGCCCATACTTTGCGGAGTCCAATCCCTGCCTGGTGATGACGTGGAATTATCATTTAGATTCCAATCAGTCATCAGTCTCTTATGGAAGCTTTGGTCAAGTTCCTCCAGGTCAAGTTCCCTACCATCTACTCTTTTTACTAGAGCATCTCCTTGCAGCTTAGCCAAGCAGAAATTCCATATTTATTTGTGGCATTATTGGATTAATGCCCAGTCTCCCCTCAAGACTTAGGTTCTCAGACTATGCAGCTTCTAAAAATTATGTTCACATAAAAGGATTTAATGTCTACATGCTATTTATATTATTTTAAAATACATCCTATCAGTATGTAACTGTACAATCCTAATTTTTAAAAGCACACATTGATACATGCATATATAAAAGAATACAAAGATAAGCACCAGCACAGCAACATATTAACAGTGATACAAGATATCTTATTTTAACTTTTCTTTCTTTTTAATAGTCAACAACACTTTCACATGTTTAGTATAAACTAATACTTTCTCTCCTTTAAATGATGCACAGGGACTTATCAAATATCTAAATTTCCCACAAACTTAAAATAGATGCCTTTTTTTTTTTTTTTTTTAGTTTTTAACCATCTAGTGACAGGTGTTCATGTGGCCAGTCACTGATGCAGACCACATATAACACGTGTATTACCTAAAAATGTCTCCTTTCAGAAGGTTATCTTCCTGGCCAATAAAGTATCATTGATATAGGAGAGAACAAAGAATTGAATATATAAAGAAAGTGTCAGTACTGATGATAAAAGCTAGAGAAATATTTTAACCTATTGAATACAGGCACGAGCCCCCACAGAATCACAGACGCACACACCTAATGGCCCCAATGCCATTAGTTCATCAGGTACACACTGAGCATCTACCATGTGGCTCATCCCTGTGCTAGCTGCTCTGAGGGCTTATTCCCTGTCCTCAATGAAGTCATTGGTGACTGAGACCAACACATCAAGGAAAGAGAACCAAAAGCATAAAATGGGATGGAAACACTTGCAAACAAGTGGTAGACAGTAGCTTTGCACATTCTCAGAGCTAGACCTTCCCACCCATCATGGGCTGCCAGCAGGACTCCCGGTGATGGTGTGAATCAACAACCTTGCTGTTTCCATTGCACTAGCATAAACAGAAGAGTGGATGGAGGCACTCCCAAGCTAAGAAAACACCTGAATCAGGTTCCACTCTCTTGCCACCTACCCACCTGGCACATTGCCTCCTAGTCTGACTGCAGAGCCTCTGCACTTGCCAAGCACTCCTTGAAATGTACTTCTTCCATCTTTGGCATTTGGTTCTGCTTCCTTCCCCTGCAAGAAATCTTCCCTGGCCTCCCATGCCCAAGGCAAGCGCCCCCCTCTATTCTCCTAGTCTCTTGTGGCCTTTCACTTATTGATCTTGACACCCTATACTGCACTTTGTCCTCCACTTCTCTGATTCACCCACTAGGTCAAATGCTTGTGGTTATGTTTTATGTATCTTAACATGCCTGGGTCCCAGCTCTATGGTCCTGAACATACTCTGGGCTAAGGATGTCACATTTTCACTGAATGAAGGAAGGAGGGAACAGATAGACAAAATCCAGCTCTGGACAGCCTTACAACCTGAATTTCCTTTGTTCAAGCATTCCATGTACCTGAGATGTCCTTCACTCAACTAATCTCCACATGTTTAAATTCTAATATTCTTTAAAGGTCTTAGGACAAATGCCATGTACACCATAAAGACTCCTTGGTTTCTCAGCTAGCAATGACTTCTTCTAATTTTTATAGTCCTTTATCAGGATTTCTCATACCATTCTACCCAGATTTAGTGACACTTGTGAACATTTTTTTTTTGAGAGACAGAACATGTGTGTGCATATAGGGTGGGGAGCAAGGGGCATAGGGAGAGAGGGAAAGGGCATGTCAATAGACTCCATGCCCAGCACAGAGTCCAACACAGGGCTTGATCTCACAATGCTGAGGTCATGACCTAAGCTAAAATCAAGAGCTGGACACTTAACCAGCTGAGCCAACCAGGGGCTCCAGTGTGGACATATTTTGTACACCTCCCCCACTAATTGATACACTCTGTGATGACACAGCCTCTGTGTCTCCCCTATTGTTGGTTCTCTTCTAGCTACCATCACACTGTAGATAACAAATAGAGGGTGGGCAGATGGATAAATGCAGGATTAGTGGCGTGGAGATGTTAGTCTAGTGTGCATTCTCCTATGACTGGACTTGGCAAATTGAAGCAGAGCAGAAGGGGAAGTGGTAAAGACAAGTTCCTGAATCTTATTCAGAGCTCAGATATTCCCATCACTGCCATCTTTTATGGGTCGTGTTTTCACTCAGCCTATCAGGAAATGTATGTGATTTCCTGTAAGGATTTGAATGAACTTAAGGTGTCAGAAGAAACATGGGACTGTCATCTGGAGGAATGTCACTGGTGAAATTCTTTCTGGAAACCCATCCTTCCAGGAGAGAGATACAATGACATCCATACTCTTTCTCACCAAAACACATCTCTGAAGAGAGAAGAGTGGATGGTCTCAGGTGAGGGGATGGTTGTTCTTGCTCTATAACTTGGGGCCTCCCAGACACACTGCTTCTCTCCTGTCTAGGCTGGATCTTGGCAGTTCCTGCAGCAATGAGGGGAGTTATTTTGGGGAGGCAGTTGATACGTGGCTAGTCCTCCTACAGATCAGCAATAGCTGCTTGAAATGTTAAATGTCTCCCAGATGGAGATACTTAGCATTTGTAGGAGGAATAATTTGGAGGAGAAAAAAAATGCATTTGTCTTTTTGGCATCCTGTGGATTCCGCTAGAGAAGAAAGAGAACACTGTGATTCCTGCCATCCACATGTCAGTATTTTCTTGGAATTTTGCACTTCTCCATGACTGTGCTACTTCTTCTTCTAGGGGTATCAAGTTTTGGATGTGCCAGAGCTCAAGGGAAAAGTGTACAGAACTGAGTCTCAGAGGTCAGACAGTTGCCAAATTTAAGCCTCTTGTCCACCAGGGGCAAAGACTCTAATTGTGTGGATCAGATGGTTTTATCTTTGGGTGTGATCTCTTATGTATAGGGAAGGTTGCCCATATAGGGTGGACTGGTCTAGAACACCAGGAGTTAGGATGCATGAGTTCTGGCCTTGCGTCTGCCACTAACTTTGTTTGTGGTCATGGGCAAAACACCTTATCTCATAAAGCCTTGCTTTTCCCACCTGTGAGATAAAGGGGTTTGGTTAAAAAATCTTTAAATCCCCCCCTCTAAAAAAATAAAAATAAAAAAAAATAAATCCCCCCCTCTAAATGAAGAACAATGCTATACTCTGCTACGACAGAGAGACACTGAGTTACATTATTGTAGGGAAACATGGACTAGTCCTTCAACTAAGAAGGGAAGCTTCATTGAATTGCCCATCACACCCACTACTCATGGAAGAGATAAAGCGCATCACTCACAGGCTGAATCGGCATCCCTTTCTTACTTCTTTTCCAAACACCATAGTATTTCCATGGCTCATCAAAAAAGCTCCCTAGTAAGTCATACCTTTGAGTAAGCACCTGCTTTGGCACTTGACTGAATAAAAACAGATGGAAAGCTGAGCAATAGCCCTGAAGACCTGCAACTGAGTCGCAAATGTGCTCCCATGACATTGAGGTATGTGAAGACAATTGTACCTTATTTACCTTCTATGACTAGTCTCACATCTTTTAGGAATTCCCATCTCCTGGTGAATCAGTAGGTAAATGGGAGCAAGGGGCTCAACTTAGTCCAAATACGGTTAAGCGTGGTCCCATTAAGGAATGTAAACAATTTTCATAGGAAACTCATGTGTCTTTTGTTGTTTGTTTGTTTGTTTGTTTGATATTGTGGTCTTCCCAATTTCCTTCCTCTTCTCCTGATCATTCCTGAGAGATTCTGGCACTGGAGAGAGAAGAAGGTGACCTTGGGTGCTTCTGTACGTCTGGCTCCCCTGCTCTCTGCAGCAATGCATTGTGTCCAGCTGGTCATTGGTCACTGATCAGAATCTGATAGAGAATTCTGGGGCTGTTGAATTCAGAGACTTTCTTCTCATTTTTTTCAGGACCCAGATTCTGACTTGACACCACATTGGGCTGGTTATACTTGATTTCAATGTGGTCCCAGCTCCAGGAATCCTGTACAGTGGCCCCTAGTAGCATGGCCATTTCCAGGTAATGGATTCTTATCTACCCTCTTCCTCTTTCATTCAGGACACACAGGAAATATTATTGGTCCATTCTATGACATGGGACTCTAGTGTCACTCAGAATGCTAACTCAGTCTCTGTCTATGTGTCTCTCTCTCTTCCTTCCAGTCTTGTTACACTGCTCTATCACCTTGACATGGAAGCTCCATATTAATATAGGGGCCCAACCCATCTCCAGGCTTGATCCTGAAGGATATGGGCAGGATCCATGAGTCTCTCAAGATCCTTTTACTTAGCTTAAGCCATTCTGAGCCAGAAAAAAAGATGAGGAGAGTGGAGGGATTTCTACTTTTTATATCTTATGAGAATTTCACTTATATTTTATCCTGCTCTTTTTTGAGGGATAAAAGTTTTTTTTTTTTCTCTTGTTTTCCCCTGGGGCTCTAATGGTCAATGGCATTCTGGGAACATGATTCTTGTGGTAGAAGATGAAAACAAATAATGTTTTAAAATACTATTTCCAGGATACCTGGGTGGCTCAGTGATGCTCAGAGCATCTGCCTTCAGCTCAGGGCGTGATCCTGGGATTGAGTTCCACATCGGGCTCCCCGTGGAGAGCCTGCTTCTCCCTCTGCCTATATCTCTGCCACTCTCTGTGTGTCTCTCATGAATAAATAAATAAAATCCTTTAAAAATATTATTCCCATTACCAAATTAGTTCTCCATTTAGTGAAACAGACTTTCTTGATTTGGGGGTGACTCCCATCCCCTCTATGAGCCTTACAAGCATAAAATGAGGTGGTTAGAACTTATGTCCACTAAAAGCCTTTCCAGTTCTTATGTCCTGGTCTCATTCCAGTTATGAGGTGCTGTGGGAGGCTCCCAACAATCTGGAAAGCCAGTCATTCCATTCATAAACCATGTTAGGGTACTATTTAATTTCTTTGGCCTCTCAGCTATGAAAGTTAGTTTAACAACCTTTGGCCTAGCTAAACTCCACCATGAGTTGTATGCAACTTAGTGTTACCATTATTTGGGGGAAAATAAAGAGGAGGAGGAGAGAAACAAGATGGTAGCCAACAGGAACAATTAAGCTCCCTTCTCACTGGCAGAAGCCTGAAGCTGGTGAAAATGGACAGGATCACAGACACATCAACACAGAGATCCTGGTACACTCTATTGCAATGATGTAAGGGGGGATTAAGTCAGGCAGAACAGAGAAGTTTCACAATTAATTTTAAGATTTTTAAAGATTTTGAAAGCTGAAAGACTTGAAGCTATGATAGACACACACATACACAAGATCCATTCAGAAAAGTTGAGTTGAGCGGCAGTGGCTAGGGAGTGATGATTGTTCTTCAGGTTGAGACTGTGTCAGTTATTCTAATGTGTGTGTGTAGTCTCTGTGCTTTCCACACATTGTCCAGGATTGCTTTTTTAATGATAACAAAAAGATTGTGGTAAGTGTGAATGTCACATTTCAGCTCTTCTAAGTGAGGATGGGAAGGGGACCATACCGCTCAGAAAAATGAAAACAAAAACAAAAACAAAAACATCTCATGGGAGAATGTACTGTTGAGTTACAGTGCTCCATTCTTTTACCCAACCAGAAATATTTATTAAGGCTGCTGTGTGCTAGGTAATCTGCCAGGTGACGAGAGATGGTACTACACAAGCCAGGTGCAGTTCCTCACCTTGCAAACATTATAATCAGGTAAGGAAGTCAGAAAAAATAAGACAACAATTCCATTTCAGCACAGTTGGTGCTAAGACAGAGAAGTAGAGGGGCCTTCCATAGAAGCCAAAAGCTAAACACCTAACCTATCCCTTGGTTGGGGAGGTGGGCTGTCAGAGAAGGCCTCGAGAGGATATGGACTTTGAGGAACAGAACTTCTAGTGTTCCAAACTGGCCTGGGGGAGGGTGCTTTCCACTAAAAAGAGACAAAGGAAGCCTCTGATCCTCCAATTCCTCAGTATCAGTCCCAACTATATTTGAGTTGTCCAATCTTTTCCCCTCCTAATCTGTCTCTGTTTATAAACACATAGGTTATACTTAGAGCAGCCCTGCACTGCTGCCTTTAATGGCAGAGTAGAAAATAAGCTTGGCATTTCTCAGGGCAACCCAAACTATGAAAATTCCTGCTGACACTTGAAACAGCAAAACTTATAAAGATTTGGATTTCTGGCATCAAGCCCATTTTATTTATTTATTTTTTTAAAGGGAAGGAGATTAAAAAAAAAAAAAAAACCCACTACAAGAATGCCTTAAAACTCCCTGGTTCCCAGTGCAGTCAGACATCAATAATGTATTTTAAGGCTGTGGATTTCTCATTCTTTGCTGTCTTCGGGTGGTCCTCCCGGGGCCACCATATTGAGTTGCAGCAATAAGCATTGTGGCCACAACGGGGATCATGCCTGGAATCATGCAGTGAGTAGCCCACGGCCCCCAGTCTCATTGCCTTAATGAGGGACTCCAAGAGTTTACTGCACACCCGACTCACTCTAACCAACCTTATAGGAAGCTCATAAGGGGAATATTATCTGTCAGAGGCTGGTTTTAACTGATTTTTACATGGCAAGCAAGGAATCACTCATAAGAAATAGGTACATCCTGAGGTTTTAAGGCAGATACTTGACTTTGGATCTGGCTCTCTGATTTACTTGGGCAGGTCACCTTCCCTTCTGAGCCTCAGTTTATTCTCCTGTTCAGTGGAAGCATTTCTTCCCTATAATGTGATTATCTCAAAATTAAACTTTATTTTTGCCAAATGCACACATTAAAAAAAATCAGAGAGTATTAAAAGTCTTATGAAAATCGGCAGTTTCAATCTTCCTCACTCCTGAATCCTGCTTCTTGGGTCAGCCACTCTCCACTGCCTGACCGGTTCTTCTAATATTTACCTCCACATATTTATATGCTGTAGATTTCTCTTGTTCTCATGTTTCTTGCATATTTGGGTCTTTCTCTTTGAAACTGAGCATTTCCTGTACCCAGGGGTGGTCAAATTGAAGAGCAGGACTCTAGGAAGCCCTCTGGGAATTCCATGCACACAGGGTCAGGGTGTCGGTGAATGGACTTCTTTGTAGGGTGAGGAGGCAGTCAGTCTATTCATTTGAGAACCACAATATTTCAGTATCTTGATGTCTTTTTTCGTGGATCTTTCAGCTTCTCTAGATAAAAATTATCTGAGCATTGGGTGAGAAGGAAGAAGAGGAAGCTCAGGGGCCCCAGTGTTTATCTACTTCTTTCTGCAACTGGCTGCTATCCCTCTTGATCCCAGGAGTCCTGGGCTTTTCTCATTTATTAATACAGAACTCCACTTCCAGTTTTTTTAGGAGTATGGAGGCAAGGTGGTTGTCTGTGTCAGGGAAGGAGCAGGGGACCTGGACAGTCAAAGCTCCATACAGTTTCTAAGTCCCAACTCATTCCTTCCTTTTCAAAATCCCTGCTTTGCTACTATCTCTTCTCTGCAATGTCACTCATCACCTCTTCTGCTTTCCACTTTCCAGAATCCATCTCAGGCTCTCCTGGTCTGCTCTCCTCTGCTGGGCTCTTTGTCTTTGTAAGATAATATCTTCTAACCGCCCTCACTCCCTCCCTTCCTTCCTTTCTTGCTATCTCTCCAATGGGGTTTAAGGAAGGAAAAGAGATACATTTTTGTGGCAAATTTGCTTTTTTCCCCTTCCTTTATAAACAGGAGTGCTGTTGGAAGACCTACCGAGGTAAATGGTTGATGTAGAGTGTCCTGCTCAATACCTGTCATATATTTAAGTGCTCAAAAAAAATAATTGCACCATGCCTTTCATCTTCCCTGAGAACATTCCCTGACATCCTCAAAGGAAAGGGTCTTTGGCATGGGAGCTGTAAGATTTTTAGGAGTTTCTTGGAATCCATAGTGCCTCCACAGGGAGGGTGAGGAATCTTTGAAATGCTCGGTTTCTCCAGGTCAATTAGCTCCATTAACTTAATTAATCCTCAAGACAGCTTCATTAAGCAGGTATGATTATCATTCCCATTTTATGCCCATTGTCTTAATATCCAGGCACTGTAACAAGGGCCTAGAGGAGTCTGTCGTTTGGGAGGAAGGGAAGAAAGAAGAGACACATCCCTTGATCCTCTGCTGGTGACCAGACATCAGAAAAATACATCCACTCTGCCCTGTGAAAGCCTTTCCGAGGTCCAGACAGACACAACTGGGCACTAATTAAAGCAGTGAAAGCATATTTTATTTTCTATTTTATTCGGTAACTACTGACAGCAGGGGGAAAGTGGGACTCCATTTCATTCGTGCAGACACGATTTGGGCGCTTTAAAAAGGAAGAGGGAGCAGGGAAGAGAGTGGAGTCTCCGAGTCAGAGAAGAGAAAATTCACAATGGGCTGGTCAGGGTAAGACGAGATTAGGCCACCTGTGTCTGCTAGCTGGCAGGCATCGAAGTCAGGATTCTCTCCTCCTACAGACATTGGGAGACAGAGGGCTTTATCCTTCTGAGCAGTACCTTTAAAAATAAAGGCTCACAGGTCCTTAAGAAAAGCACTTGCATTTCAAGAGATACATATACACAATTATGAGACCTTTTTAGTAGATGGTCTAAGAAACAAAGGTCAGGGGCCTACATCAGGTGTTGGCTAGAACAAACATGAAATCTCCCTGCAGCACTGAGCTTTCGCAGGCAGGCACTTTAATAGGGGGCTGAGGTCACCCTCAGGACATGGCCTTCTGCTGCTCGAAGCCACGTTTGGACAGAGCTATTATCTGCAGTTCTCTCCACCAGCTCCCACAAAGGCCAAGAATAATCGCCCTAGCACGATAACACGCATACACACGTGCACGCACACACACCCCTGCACTCACAGTGGAGAGTGAGAACTAATAAGCGAAATGATGGTCCCTGGGTATGCTGGTTCCTGAGCTCCCCTGCAGAGTTCCCAATCAATGCAAGGTTGCCTGTCTGCAGCTCTCTCTCGACTGAGTTACTCAGATTACAAATGAAAACCAGCCCCCAGAGAGTGCAGCACTCCTGGAGCATAGAAGGAAAGCATAATTCTTGCTTACACTCGGCTTTGTGATCAGTTTCTCCCCTGGTAGCTACTCTTGTAACTTCTTTTTGGGGCTGCCAATTTTATAAACACACACACACAATCCCACAGTCTAAAACTTCTACAGATCAAGTCTTTCTCATCCCTCCATGGTGTCCCCTCCCAGATTAAGTGCAGGATATTCTTTTTCTGTAGCTGTTTCAAATGGAGCAGCTCTTTTTATAGTTTAAAAAATACATTGAATAAATAGTTATAACAATAACTACTATTATTGTTATAATCTCCAGTTCCTGTGTCTTTTTTTTTCAGTTCCTGTGTCTAAACATCCAAACACTGTGTCAGATATTATGTTAGACACCATGTAGACATTACCTCTAAGCCTCCTCCCAAACCACACCACTCATGTATGTATATCATTTCCTAATAAGTAAGGAAACAGGGCTCAGAGAGAGTAAACAATGTACTCAAGGTCACACAGCCAGCCTAAAGGGACTCAATCTCAGATCTATCTGCCCAAAGAGCTCAGGTTCTCCCATTACGGTGAGGATATGATGGGAGCATATTATAGCATAAGAAATGACGTCATCACCATCAACAGGGATTCAAACTACATCGGATTAAAAATCCAGAGGATCCTCCACCGGCCCAAGAAATAGTATCATCTGGAACTCTCAGGTTTACCTGATAAGACAGATAGAAGGAATGACGCCAACCTATCTCCAAAGATCATTGTGTGCATAAGCCCTTGGTATCGTAGCATAACTTCAGAACATCTGGTAGGTAAGTAGAACTCTGAATGGTTTAATAAAATGCCCTTCCTCTGCCATCCCTCAAAGAAGGACCCTCAAAGGAGAAATCTCCTCTACAACACCCCTGACAGATGGTCACCCTGTTGATATTTCAATGTCTTTAGTCTAAAATGCTGACAGTCGCAGAAGATTGTTTTGTCATCTTTTATGAGCTTTAGCAATTTAAATTTTTTTTCTAATAAATGAAAGTCTGCCTTTTTCTTCCTTAAACTTGTTAGTAATAGTAAAATAATAACAGCGGTGATTTACTGACAACTTACCTTGTGCCTAAGTGCTTTATGTGTTATCTGAGTTAATCTTCAAACCAACTCTTGAATGTAAGTATAATTATCCTCTTTTTAGGAGTCGAGGAAACAGACTTGGAATAGTAGAATGCTCTGTCTGGAATCACACAGATAAAAAGTAGCACAGCTGGGATGAACACCTGGCTCTATCAAAGCCTATGCTCTTGACCACCATGCCAAGAGGATAGAACAAACATAGTCCTTTCCTCCGCCTACTGCCCTTCTGATTTCTTAAGAAAGAGCTTGTGTGTTCTTTTTTCCCACCTCCCTCCCCTCCTGGCTCTTTCAACTGTTCACTTTCTGAAAAGATTGGCAATGGAAATAATTCGAGGTCCACATGCTAAGATGCAGAGCAAGAGTGGAAAAGCCAGGCTTATTTTTGTAGCATCCTAGTGTTTACTTGAGATGGCAAATGGAGAATATCTGGATGGTCCATCTGGTCCCATCTGGAGAAATAACATTTTGCTTGGAGAGCCCTGGGTTCTTTGGATGCTGGGGAGTAGAACAGTGCTGTGGCTACATCCCAGCTTCTCATCCTATGAATCTCAAGGGCAGGTGAAAGGTAAGTTGTCATGCTCTAGTGTGGCTTGCCAGAGCTGGATGATGGGGGTTCTGATGAGGGTGAGATAAAGGAGGCAAAATGGACTGCTTTGGAAAATGGACAAAAACCAGACTGCTGAATTAAGAGTAAGGGCTGCCTCTCCAACACCACACTGGCGACACTGGCTTCTTCTCAGTCCCTTGTACTCAGCAAACTTCCTCCCACCACATGACTTTGAACACGCTATTCCCTCACCGGGAAATGCTTTTCCTTCTCTTTGCCCCAGTAACTTCCATTAGTCCTTCAAACTGAAGCTCCAGTGGTCCCTGGATTTTCAGACCAGCTGAAAACTACATTTTAAGTTTTCCTAGTATGAAATACCTCTTCTTCCTGTGCTAATCACGTTTGTAAATTTACATTTATTTCTGTTTAATATTTATCTTCTTTGTTAGGCATAAGCTCTGTAAGAATAGGCCAGATCTCCTTGTTTTTCACCATTGTTTTCTGGTCTCTAGCAAGGGCCCTAGAATAGAGCAAGGACTCACAAAATGATTTTTGAATTGGAAGACAAGTGAATTAATAGGAGTAGAGGAAAAAAGCAAGTCAATGAGTGTGGCTGCCAGAGAAGCTAGAATGAGCATCAGAGATAGTTAAAATCACAGACACTTTTCATGGGGCTGTCACATATGATCATTTTATGCAACTGGGACCCCCTGGCTTTTGCACAGTGCACAACCCAGACAACTGTATTTGGTGGTTCTGCAAATGGTCCAAAGGGATTCCAAATGGTCCAAAGCTCTTTGCATGGATGTACCAGATCTATTTAAGAGTCAATGGTGTAGAATAGACACATTTTATCATTTGCTATCCTTTAAAGAAGTTCTTCTCCAATTAATATACTGGTTCTCACCGGCTTAGGTAGCTCTACAAACCCCACTTCCAATGCTAAGAAAGAACTGTGATATGAGCAAGGAGTAACTTCCACAAAAACCAAGCTGTCTTCACAGATTATGTTGATGAATCCACCTCAGAGATGATCAGCTTTATTTATGCCTGCCTTCCACCATGCTGCTTGGTTTCTGGATCCATCATCCTCATAGCTCAAATAAAAAGCCAATTGCCTTCCCTCTGGGAAATTCACATCTCTTATAAGGGTGATAAATATCTCCAAGTTTTCCATCCATATGAGACACTGTCAAAGTTCTCCTTCATGGGCCCAGTCTACGCCCCATTGACCTTGCAGATTCCTGATGCATAATGCAGGGAGGAAGGGAGCCTGGCTCTCTCTCCTTAAGCTCAGATTCATTAAAAGGCCTCAAAATAAAACTCCTAGATCAGCTCAGGAAATGAGAACCAGGCTATCTTGGTTCTCCCCAACCCCCACCCCTACTATCAGACATACACTAGTGATCTGAAAACCAGGCAACATGCTCCTCTAAGTGGTAGACCTTATAAGACATGCCTCAGTAAATTCATACAATTCATTTGGGAACGCTCTCAGCCTTAAATAATAGAATGGCCAATTAACAAATAGGTTCCTCTTTTCATATAACAAGAAAGCTGCTGACTTGGTTCAATGATCTCATGGTCTCAAGACAAGCATCTCTGCTGCTCTCTTAGCTTCCCTTCATGGTCTGCTCTGCTCCCAGGCCTCATATCCACAACAAAAGTAACATCAAGCAGGAAACGTGTGTGTGTGTGTGTGTGTGTGTGTGTGTGCACGCGCATGTGTATGTGTAATAATAGTTGTAGTAGCAGTAAAAATAATGAGTAAAGGGCTATCTGCCTTTTATCAAGAAAGCAGAAACTTTCCTGGAAGCTCCACCCAGCAAACTGGTCTTGATCTCCTTGGTCTTATCTGTGTCACATGGCTACTTCTAGCTTCAAGGGAATCTGCAAAATCCAGAATTTTAGCTGGGTACGTGTCTACCCTCCAAAAAAATTGGGAGTTCTTTTAATAAGGAAGCAGAGTAAATCAATGTCAGGTAATTATCTCTCTGAATTGCCAGTGGAAAGTAGTTTAGCTAACCTGAATTATAGTCCTCTCCAACCATCTCAGCACTTGACAAGGACTTCTTCCTATCAAAAAAAAGCCTCCCATAGTCTCCTTGGGAATTTTTCAAATAATACAATGGTAGAGGATAGCTGAGATATGCGCAAATTGTTAATCAAGGCTTTTACTCTCTGACTTTTCTATAGAAATGGATATACAATGTACTTTTCTTGGTAACTGAAATCTGATTTGTGCCCTTGATGGTTTAAATAAATAATTCTGCCTCAGGACATAACCATCACCCAGCATGTAAATGGAGATCAGCCATGTCCTGGAGGGATTAGAAAGGGAGAAACCACCCCATCTCACGGAGACCCTCACTTAAATGTTGATTCTGATTCTGTGCCTGCCTTTCCGGGGTTTGTCTGCCTGAGCTCTTGTAACAAGTCTGATGGAAATCCTTCATCTCAGAGATTCATCCTGTGTTGAGCCCGCATCTCTAGCTAAAGCAAACACGAGTGTGGAAGGGAATTTAAAAATCAGCCTGGTATTCAACAAGCTGGAATTGGAACCCTGGTCTTGCTGTTTGCTTGCAAGTTCAATAAAGTAACATTTGTAAAATATCTAGCACAGTCCATGGTACAAGACATTCAGGAAATGTTACTCTTATTAACATCCCTTTAAGAAAGCAGAGTTGAAAGAAATTAAGACACTAAATTCTAATTTTCATCAAAATCTGGCAGAACCAAAACTGAATTTCAGAGAAAAAAACACGGTCTTCAGAGTCCTCTAGAAATCAAGTTCAAATCCCTTCTCCTTGATGTGCAGACTGTCCCCTTAGGTAGTCTGCTTGACCTCTCGGAGTTTTATTTCCTTTCCTATAAAAGAGTTCCTCCATTCCAGGAACTCTTTGTATCTCTCTCTAATTAGCATTTCCACAGTGTTTTTGTCTTTCTTTTTAAAATCTCTTCACCAGACTATCTTTTCTATTAGAAGATGAGTTCCTATGGAAAGAGGCTCTCGTCTTATTTCTGTGTGCATCCAGAGGGTCTACTTGCAGTCCCACCACAGAGCAGGGTAATCTATTATTTGCCATTTGAATGCATTATTTGCCAATTGAATGCCTACCTTACTTAGTTGATTATTCATTCAACAAATGCACATACATGCTTACTATGTGATAGACGCTGAGGATACATGTATTAACAAGACAGCTCCTTTCCTTTGGAATTTAGAGTCTAGTGGATGAATGCACAGAGTGACTTTAACTGCTTACATTTACTAAAATTCGACTAGATGCTGGATGTTTTAATCACATTATCAAAATACAACTTCCCTACAAGATACAGAATATCATCCCTATGTTACAGTTGGGGAAACGGAGTTCAGAGAATTTTAGGGAATCGCCCAAGAACACACAATAAATGACTATATCAAGATTTGCACATAGGTCCATGGGAATGCAGCATTGAGCATGACCATGAGGACATGGCAAACACAATCCAGTTACCCACACTCCAGGAAACTGGTTACTGCATTACTACTGAGGGTCCCATTAGCAACTTTGGCCTTATACATAGAGGAGGAGCAGCACATGACCATGGTGACTGCTCTCACCTCTACCTGCCTCACGGACACAGACGAACATGGATTTGCTTTAATCAGTCTGGAAGATGACTTGCAAAAATGATTGTGTAGCCGAGGCAGGCCTTATAAGACAGCAGAACAAACAGAAATAGCCCGTGAGACCCGCAGCCTGGCATAAATTACCAGGGGCCCTTGGAGAGCACAGCTGTATCTAAAGCACGTGATTGCACAGATACACACAGAGAACCTGTCAAGAATGTATGATGACTGTCCTTAAAGCTCCCTAAATAGGTACACTAGAAAAACATGTCTGTATCCTGCCAAGAAAATGAATAATGCTAATGATAACAATTACATTTATTGAGCAATTAATAGATGTCAGGCATGTGGTTAAGCAATTTACATACATGGGGTCTGCTTTTCCTGGCAACAGTTTTTTGAGTTGGATACTACCATTACTCAAATTTATGATTGGGGACACTGAGGCTTGGACAGGTTCAGCCACTTGTCTAAGTAATGCACTTGGTAATGGGCAGAGTTCAAAATAAGGTCTGTGTGAGCCCTGCACTCTTCATGACACATCATCATAAACTTGACCACCACCCATACCTTTATGAATGGAGAGACAGACAACCATCCATATGCCCCGCACCTATTGCCATCTGTGTCCCATCCTCACTCACCCACTGTCATCTCTCCCAAATCTATTTCCCCCTTCCCATCACCAGTGGCTGCATCCCCAAAGAAAATGATTTTCCTGCAATGTGATCGTGGGCCATGCATCCCTAAAACATATTCAAAATATGCCCAGGCCTTTTCACACCCTTATGTCTTGCAATCCTTCCCTTCTAGGGGACTGAATCAGAAAATCTTTGGTTCAAGTATGTCTTGTGGCACAGTTGGTTAAGGATCTGGCTGTTGCTTTCGGCTCAGGTCATGATCTCAGGATTGTGAGATCGAGCCCCATGTCAGGCTCCATGCTCACCACAGAGTCTGCTTAAGATTCTCTCTCCCTCTGCCCTTCCCTCCTGCGTGCACTCTCTCTCTGTCTCTCTCAAATAAATAAATCTTAAAAAAAAAATCCTTGGTTCAAATCTAGACTTCACTCCTTCCTGCTGTGTAAACTTGGGCCAGTCATTTAAGCACTCTGAGCCTGTGTCTTCATCTGTAACATAGGGTATTGATATTATTTCCTAGAGGTTCTCATTAGGAGTAAATTAAGTGAAAAATTTTATGCATGAAAATTTGAAAGACATGAAAATGCCTTATACATAAGAGGCAAAATAATTGTTATTCTCTTTCTCTGGAGAGCGCATACTCATCCTTGAAATCCCAGATCAAAGTCTCTGCATTTTGTCACAGGTGGATTTTGTCATTCCACACTGTGTTCCAGGAACTCTTTGTATCTTTCTCTAATTAGCATTTTCCACAGTGTTTTTGTTTTTCTTTTTAAAATCTCTTCACCAGACTATCTTTTCTATTAGAAGGTGAGCTCCTATGGGGAAAAAGGCTTTTTTGTGCATCCAGAGGGTCTACTTGCGGTCCCACCACAGGGTAGGGTAATCTATTATTTGCCAATTGAATGCATTAAGCTACATTAACACTCACTCATCCACGCAACCACCTGGAAGGGGCATGTCTCGGGAAGCAGACTCGCTGTCTTGTTTTGTGTATTGTCTCACACCCAGTCTAAGAGCATCTGTCCAAATCTAAAAGAAACCAAGAATGATTGGAAACACAGCGCCCTTCCTGTGAGCCCCTATCCTGTGCTCTACACTAGCTGTTTGGCATATGCCTTCTCTAATTCTTGTAGTGCTCTTGCAAAGTTTCTGAGACTGGACTGAGAGGAGGACGTGTTCAATTATATCTGTAGTCTGTCTACATACTCTGCTTGTTAAGGGGGGAAATCTTGCTCTAGCTCAAGAGATTTTGTTTATTAGGCAATGAGATGCTTAATTTCATGTATTCACTTGACTGAAGGGAGAAGACAGACATTTGGTCAAATGTTCCAGTGTCTGTGAGGTTGTTTTTAGACGAGATCGGCATTTGAACAGGTAGGCTGAGCAAAGCAGGTTACCCTCCCTAATATGGGTGACCCTTACCCAAATCAGTGGAAGCCCTAAATAGAAGAAAAAGGCTGGTCCTCCCTCAAGTAAGAGGGAACCCCTCCTGCCTGTTTTGAGGCCTTTTCTGGTCTCTGAACTTGAACTGAAACCAGATGGGAATTTGTACCATTGGTTCTCCTGGGTCTCCAACTCTCACTGCAAGATCTTGGGACTTCTCAGTTTCCGTAATTATATGAGCTGATCCCTTACAAGAAGTCTGTCTGTCTCTCTCTCTCTCTCTCTCTCTATATATATATATATATATATATAGACATATAGACATATAGACATATATATGTGTGTATATATATATAGACATATATATATCTCCTATTGTTATATATACAGAGAGAAACATAGATATAGATATATCTCCTATTGTTTCTTTGGAGAATACTAATATAAGCAGAATCCAAATGATGTTAAAATAAGGAAGAGGGATCCCTGGGTGGCGCAGCGGTTTGGCGCCTGCCTTTGGCCCAGGGCGCGATCCTGGAGACCCGGGATCGAATCCCACGTCAGGCTCCTTGTGCATGGAGCCTGCTTCTCCCTCTGCCTGTGTCTGTGCCTCTCTCTCTCTCTCTCTCTCTCTGTGACTATCATAAATAAATAAAAAGTTTAAAAAAAATAAAATAAAATAAGGAAGAAAACTAAAGAAATGAAAGAGGCTTATCTGATAGTTTTAAATATCTAAAATAACATTTTAGTTTTAAAAATACTAAAGTAGGTAGCACCTGTGTGGCTCAGTCTGTTAAGCGTCTGCCTAGGTCATGATCACAGAACTCTGGGATGGAGTCCCACATCAGGCTCCCTGCTCAGCGGGGAGTCTGCTTCAACTTCTGCCCCTCCCTCTACTCATGCTTGCAGGTGCTCTCCTCTCTCTCTGAAATAAATAAATAAAATCTTTAAAATAAATAAATAAAAATAAAAATACTACAGTAGGAAGAGAAGTCGAAAACCAGAAGAGCTTCCTAGCTTATATACCAAAAAAGCATTGGGGGCAGTGCAGAGAAATGGGAAAGATGGTTTTGTAAGGAATCATTCCCAAGTATGAGACAATGAGACAGAGAAACCAAGAAGTTTTATGAAATAGGTAGAAAATTGGAATTTATTCCTTTCTTTGTCATTTTCTCAACACTTTGAATGAAGCTTTGATTTGTTTCTTTTTTTTCAGCTCTATTTCTGATAAGAATGAGACATTATGGAAGACAGAGTTCCCCCAGGGCCCTGGTTATATGTGGGTCACAATATGTATCCATATTCTCATGTATAAACTGAGCATTTGGGGTGGGTGATGGGTTATGAGAATCTCTCTCACTTTCTTTCTCTGCATCTTTCTCTATATTTATCTCTCTTTCCTTCTTTGCCTCTCTTTCTCCCCCCACCCTCACTGTTGTAACAAATGTATTGGGCTAAGGATATAGAAAGCTGTTGGAATCAAGGTAGCTACACAGAACTCTGGAAAGTACACATTTACACACACCAGATTTGGAAAGCCCCATTCCTAACTACAATCCTTGATTTTTATATACCCACAAGGTGCACATCAGAATCGCAAACTAAGTTTCACCAACAAACTATATGCTTCCATTTAAGGACATTTTTGTGGAGAATAAAAAGAAGAAAGAAAAGAAAGAGAAAAGAAAAGAAGAGAACAAAGAAAAGAAAGAAATGCTTTCTCCTTGTTCTCAAATCTGAATTCAGTGTTGGTAAGGTCATGTCCTCATTGGAAGTAATGGGAGGAAAAAGTAGACAATTCTTCAATCACTCTGAAAAAAAAAACCAATCTGTTCCCAGCATTCCAGAACACTCATTTCCCAGCTGCCAAAGCTTGTGAAGCTATAATAACATCATTGAGATAGCTCAGATTACTGTTAGCAAAGGCAAGATTTGAATCTGGGTCTACTGGACGCTCAAGTTCATGGTCTCAAACTCTCATCTCAGCCAGCCAGTGCTCAGTAATAAATTAGGCCATGTGACCCCTAAGCAAGGACAATCTCCTGTGTCAGCTCGGCTCTGAGAAGTCACCCAAACAGCCAACAGTTTTCCCTTGGGGATCTGAAACAGAGCAGCTGATGCACCTGTATGACCAGTTCCTACAGGTCAGGTCCTATCAGATGTGGACTCAACTTAAGCTAGCTGTGAGGTCAAATAATGCTTCTGACAAATTCTTGGTTGGCAAGTAGGAGGCATGAGAGAACCTACTGAAATTTATGACAGAAAAAATATATATATCAGGTAATTCAGTCTCTTTGGTGGCTTCAGGTCAAAGATTTTAAGTCTAAATTTTACTTTATTTTGCTCTGAATAGAAACAGGCAATTAAAGATGTCCAGAGAAATTTGCTTTTGAGGTAAAAAGGTGCTCAGACTATATTGGAATGTTCTAAAGCACTCCAAATGTCAAACAGTAATGGTCATAAAAAGGTAAAGTTGAATGTTAACCATAAATTGCTGCAATTGAAATGCCATAAAACATGATAGCCTCTTTCAGAATTTTAATATTTGGAGAGGATTAGGACTGCACTGAGCCCTTGAGATGCTCTCTGAGACCCTCATCTCCAAATCTCCACAGCTGGTGAAACTGAGGTAGAATCTAGAACTTGAACCCAAATTTCTTGACTCTCAACTGGTGAACTCATTCATTAATTTTTGAATGTAGGAACGAAATATTTATGATGAAAGACTTAATTTTTACCCTTATGTCATATTTCACTGACACCATTAAATATTTCAGAAACAATCACCAGCAAAATTCCCAGCACACTCCACAAGGGGAAAGACTTTAGAAGGGGGTCACAGCTGGTGTCTAGGGATACTGTCTAAGTCAGAATATCTTCCTAGAATATTATCCCTGGTTAAATGCATTGGGGTTATATGCTATATTCCCTTCTGGGAGATTCTCGGTTCTCTCTAGCTAATTAAAAGTTCTGAGCAGTCTAAGAGCACACTTAGTATTCTCTGTCATCCAGCCTAGGGATCTGGTAGTGCTTTGCAAACTAATCCTGTCCAAGTAACTCCTGAATACCTCTTAATTCCCAAGCCTATGTCTCTACTTTTCTGAGAAAAATGGAATTCTTTAGAAATTGGTATATGACATTATTCCCTTCACCACAGGTAACAGGATATTTCCCAAAAAGGAGTAAGCTTAACATAGAAATCTTAGGAGAACGTAGGAGAACTGATCCAGAAATGCATGTGAAGTTAGGGAGCCCACTTACTCTCAAGAGTTTCAACTCTTTGATGGAGCCAAGAGGTCAGAACCAGTGGTGGCAGGAAGGGAGAATGAAGAAAAAGCAAAGATTGGAAGTGAAGGGGTAAAGGAATCTCTGGACATCTGCCTAAACTTTGGAGTGACTCATGAGGTTGCTGGTTCTCAAACTCAAGCATGCATTGGAACCATAAGGGTGGCTTGTTTGTTTAAACAAGAGTGTTGGGCTCCACTCCTAGAGCTACTGATTCAGAAGGTCTGGGTGGAGCTCGAGAATCTGCATGCCTAAAAGTTGGCAGGTGCTGCTGATACTGCTGATCTAGGAGCCACACCTTAAGAAGCACTGGCCTTGTGTTGGCTTACCTAGAATCCCTAGCAGGAATACTCAGACCAGTGGTCTATGAGCTTCTTTTTAGCAGAAAATTCTTTTGCCATGACATCTCTGTTGCCATCCTGGTAGTCATTTGCCCACACCTAGCATCCAGGTCACATACTTTGGCCACATCATCTCAACCTTCCACGTTGTCTTGAGAATGGCAATCCAGGTATTTCCATTTTGCCCTAGGCCTATGGCAGATGCTATAGCCAAGCCACAGAGATGCCCTGCTATCATCTACAGCCAGCAAAGCTGTGTGGCAGGCAAACCGGGAGGCGCAGCAGAAATTTCATTGTCTGTTCCTAGAAGATGAGCATCAAAAAATGTTGGCATAATGCGATCACTTTTCCTACATCTCAGAGTTCTGCTTCTTTTAGTAGCTTTCAATATAGTCTTCTCACCACTATCAATAAATTACCTTAATTTACAAAATACTTAAGAATGAGCCTCACTACTCGACCCAGCTACCCTCCTAATCTAAACCAATCAGATTCTTGCTCCTGAATAATTAAACACAAATTCCAAAACCATTTCCTAACAGAAAGACAGGAAACCACTGGAGCCCAACATTGGTGCCCAATACTGAAAAGTGAGCCCATTTAATTCCTGCTACTCAGATCTGGGAGCTATCCCAGGTACAAGGTTCTTGAAGTTTATCCAACTTTTGCTTCCCTCTACCCCCTCATTTCTCTTTACTAAACTCCTTTTTTGCCAAAGTAAACTAGTCTGTTTCTAGGACTTAAAACCTGATGTGAAATTCTTCCAAATAAGAAATCTAGAACTCCATATTTCACCCAGATTTAAGGAAAAAAACAAAACAGAATATCTCTGGATAAAGAAGGGAGTTGGTATCCAAGACCCAGGCTACTTAGCATCCATCACACACACACCCTGCCCCAGGAACACCCCTGAAGAATTTCTTAAGAACCTGAACTCTAACATCTGCTTGTGTTTGAGGCTCACTTTGGCAACCAGCAAGAGATTACGACTCAGGTGGATCTAGTCATCTTTAAGGCCAGTGGATAAAAATGTTGCCTGTCTTCTTGAGGGTTTTAAGTATAAATTCTTATTTTAGATCATCCCTCAAAGAACCCTCCCCACCAAAAGTTCTAGTTATATTCATGTATAACACCATCTCCCTGGCCCACCAGGCTGTATTTCTCATTCCATCAGCAGAGATGGAATCAGATCTTTGGCTCCATGATTACAACACACATCCAAGGTTTTGCTTCCTCCCAAAATATACAATAGGAAATAACAGCACAAACTGAGCCAACACATGTTAATTTCAGCATAAATTGTTAAAGAGCAGACATCAGCAAAGATGCAGCCGTGGAGGAGGCCCCCACAACAGAACCACCAGAATGTTTTACAGTGCAGCTTCAAATAGAAGTTGCTTCACAAAGGTTTCAAAGAAGGAAAGAAATGCACATAA